>NC_133332.1:264728928-265047016 GCF_042186555.1 Aquarana catesbeiana
GAACCTCTCCCTCTTTAAAGATAGGAAACTGTCTCCCCCACAGAAACTGTAAGATTTATTACCCACCTACTCTGCACACCACCACGTGCTGCGGAATATCCTAGCCAACATTGGCACCTCTTGGCTGAACATCATACCTTAACTAAATACATTAGACACACACCGGAAATGGTCTTCCGCAGAGCTCGATCACTACGTGATCAACTAACTGCCAGCCACTACAACCCCACTAAACCCGTGCGTAGTGGCCCCAATGGCACATTCCAATGTGGGGAATGCCCCCGGTGCCCTTGGGGTCCACGAAAGTTAGAACAGTGACCCTACCTAACGGAGAAATTCTGGTTCCACGGACCCTTCGCGAACTGTGCTACAAAGGGGGTTATCTATCTCATGAAATGTGTATGCAAGCCTTCTATGTGGGCAAAAACTATTAGGGAACTTAGGCAGAAGAATCGGTGACCACCTCTACGACTCAGAAAACGGTAAACTGACTACTATCGGCCAACACATCGGACTTTATCATAGATTCGACAATTCCGTGGCCAAATTTCTGGTATTAGAGGTGCTGAAACCAGTCCTAGAGGTGGCGACTGGGATCGCTCGATATTGCAGAGGGAGTCCCTCTGGATCGAGCGACTCAACGCCACCACCCCGCCTGGCCTAAACGAGTCGGTGTCCTACAGGGGCCTTCTTATGAGATCATGTTCTAACTACCCCCCTTTCCCCCCCCCCCTTCTCCCCCCCCTTTTTCCCCCCCCCCTCCCCCCCCTTCTTTTTCCCCCCCTCTCCTCCCCTTTTCTTCTCCTCCCCCCTTCGCCCCCTCTCCCCCTTGTTCCCTGTACCTTCTTGGTCCCTTTTTCCCTTTTGTCCCCCTTTTTTTCTTCTTCCCCCGCCCCCCCTCCTTTCCTTTCCTCCCCCCCTCTCTGTTCCCCCCCCCCCCTCCCTGTCCCCCTTTTTCCCTTCCCTCCCCTTCTCCCCCCCCCCCCCCCCCCACTCCCCCACCTCGGCACTCCTAAGGGCCAAGTATCAATGAATTGACCATGTCTGCCTAAGATTCATCCTCAAAAGTTATGGGTGGCTGACCACCCCCATATAATTTTACACAATGTTTGTATATAAATTTCTTTTTATTTTTATCCTTATTTCACCATGCTGTATTATACTGTTTTACTTTGTTGCTGTTCAAGGTCAGGCTCCCATCCCCCCGTTATCAGACTCTGTTGGTGGGTTCTGCCCCGATCCTTCTCCTATGCGACGGACACATGCTCGCCCTGGCAGCCTTTTGACTGCTTGCGGTCTCCTGTCCTGTTTGGGAACTAGATTCCCCTTGACAGGAGCCGCGCGCTTGCGCAGTAGCACTCACAGTGCACCTGCGCAGTGCGGGCGAAGCAGACCCGGTGACATCAGGGGACCGCCTTCGCTATGCCGTCCCTGACTTCCGGGTTGGGGTGCTTTTATAGTGGGCCCGGGACACGGCCGCTGTATAAGCCTACAGCCCTCTGACGTCGTGCTAAACGAGGAGCAGCACTTGGGGTAAGTCTTACCTCCCCCCCTCTCTTTTCCTTCCCCCTTTTCCCCACCTTTCCTTCCTTCTACTCCTTCCCCGGTGGTCGGCCTCTCCCTCTTGCTTCTCCTCCCATCCATGCTGGGCTTGGTTATAATTGCCTCCACACACAGTGGCTGCCTGCAGCTTCTATGCTTGTTCCTCTGCTGGTATTTTTAATATCTCTTCCTTATTAGGGACTACATATAATCTGTTATCCTGACACCTCTTGGTACTTGCTACCTATTCTTATTACCCTATGTTTTGGTACTTCTTTACTTTAGTGAGCTACCGCTCTTGCCCCCCTCTGCTTTGTGGGTAATCTTTTTCACCCCCCCTCCCTCTCTATTACTGCGGCAATGTAAATTTATCTTACTCTATTACAGCTACTGCGGTGATTATTCCTCTTGCGCATAATCATTGGCTCCAGCCCCTGGGGAGCTTTCATCACTAGCCCATGAGCGCTTGGATCGTTTAAACCAGTTTATACCACGATCCCTATCACTGTATGCTCCTCTTTTACTTCATTCCACCCCCCCTCGTTGATCAATGCTGTAGGGGTAAGTGATGGCTCTTATTACCCCGTGTGCATTTTCTTTCTTCCTCTTCAAGTCTCACCTATTTTTCCACCTGGATCTAAGTTATAGGTCCGCTTACTACTTAATCCTCACTACCCTTTTACTCCTTCCCCCCTTCCCACCCCTCCCCCTCCCCCCCCTCTCCCTTCCCCCTCACCCCCCCCCCCCCTTCTTCCTCCCCTCCCCCCCCTTTTCCTCCCCTTTCCCCCTTCCCCCCTCCTCTCCTTTCCTATCCCACTCCCTCCCTTATTCCCTGGCTCTTTCCTTTCCCCCCTTCCCCCCCCCTCTCCTTTCCCACCCCCACTCCCCCCCTCCCTCCCTTTTTCCCCCCTTTTCCTCTTTCCCTCCTCCCCTTTCCCCCCTCCTCCCCCCCCCCTTCCCTTCTTCCTTCTCCTCCCTCCTCCTTTTCCTTCCCCCCTCTCCCATCCTTTTCCAACCACTCAATTCCAGTTTCTTTCCCCTACACACTGGGTTTCAAACCTAGAGCTACTTTACGGGTACCCCTATACTCTACCACGCTTTGCTTTGTCTTGTCGTTTAGTGACCCATATATAAATCAATTACTTAAATATTTTATCCACCAGAGGCTGTTCTGTTATCCCCTGTGTTCGTTGCAGGGGGAATTGTATGGGGCCCCACATACCTACAGAGAATACCTGAACGGGGTGAGCCTGTCCTTTCTATATTCAACTTGTACACTATTGTTTAATGTATTATTCAATGACCTCGCTGCAACCACTACAAAAACTTATGCATCTGTGAATTTTTGTATATTTATTATTTGTTCTCTATGCTACATTATAGACTTTACTCTCCTGAGGAAGCGGGTGAATACCGCGAAACCGGTCGAGAATCCAAGTCATTTTTGCAATCTCTGCTATTACTGGATGCAATTCATATGGTTGTTATATTGCCTTGTCCTGTATTACAACTGTATATGTTATTGTAATATTTAGATATATATATCTTTTTTTAAAATGGCTTTCTATTAAAAATATAGTTTTTATCTTATCACCTTCTCTCCACCTTTTTGTACTAATACCCAACTACCTTCAGTACCAAAATAGGTCCCCTGTTGTTTTTTCCTGTGTGTGGGGGGTTGGGATATCTGCCCGACAAAAGCAGCGAACTGCGGCTTTCCCTACTCCCTGCCTCCCTTTGTAGTAGATTTTTGGGATGATGGTACTTTACATTCGGTAACCTAACTATTTGATCGTAGGCGCTCTTTCCCATTTGTATATTGAAATCATATCCCCTCTCAAGCGTCTCTTCTCCAGAGAGAATAAGTTCAGTGCTCGTAACCTTTCTTCATAATTAATATCCTCTGGACCCTTTATTAGGTTTGTTTGCCCTTCTTTGTACTCGCTATATTTCCAGTACATCCTTCCTGAGGACTGGTGCCCAGAACTGGACAGCAGTACTCTAGGTGCGGCCGGACCAGAGTCTTGTAGAGCGGGAGAATTATCGTATTATCTTTGGAGTTGATCCCCTTTTTAATGCATGCCAATATTCTGTTTGCTTTGTTAAGCAGCAGTTTGGCATTGCATTCCATTGCTGAGCCTATCATCTACTAGGACCCCCATGTCCTTTTCCATCCTAGATTCCCCCAGAGGTTATCCCCCAGTGTATAGATTGCATTCATATTTTTGCCACCCAAATGCATTATTTTACATTTTTCTACATTGAACCTCATTTGCCATGTAGTTGCCCAACCCATTAATTTGTTCAGATCTTTTTGCAAGGTTTCCGCATAAACCTGACCTTTTATAGTGCTGAGAGCCAAACGCTGGTCCAGACCCATAACTTTCCCCACCTACCATCATTTTTTTTTTTTTTTTTTTACATATTTACAGCATTATAGTTACTATTTTTTAATGCTTTTAATTTTTTTTTTGCCTTATATGCCTGTCTCTGCACTGGTAATGGAAACCCAGACAGAGCAGCAATGTAAACTGGATCCTACTAAGCAACAAGGAAGTAGACATGTGCACACTGAAATATTTCGTTTCGGAATTTCGTTTTCGTCCAAAAAATACATTTATTTAGTTACTCCCGAAATTCGTTTTTATTTTATTTCGGTTTTCGTTAAAAATTGCATTCGTCCGAAAATCCTAATTACAGGTCGAATCTGTCATTGAATGCTTATGGTGTCTGTCGAATGTTCAAAGAAGATTCGACGGAGCAGCTAAACTGTGCAACGCCATATAGTTTACCTGCTCCGTCGAATCTTCTTAGAACTTTCAACAGACACCATAAGCCAAAGTACTGTGTACTTAGTTCTAGCTATTTTACTGCTCCTCTCTTTGGTTACAATCAGCCAATAACATTCATCATCATCATTATTTTTATTTATCTTTCCTCCCCTTACGTCGAATCTTTCCTCCCCTACGTCGAATCTTTCCTCTCTACGTCGAATCTTTTCTCTCTATGTAGAATAATCTTGGACTAATAGAGCTAAGGTTAGGCACATTCGACCACAGGTTTGATGGACAGATTGTTATTGTCATCATCATGTCGAATCTCCTATCTATATCGAACTGTTGTAAGCAACGAAAACGAAAATAAAGCATTTGTTTATGTCGGATCTTTCGTTTTTCGGACTCTGCACTTTCGTTATCGTTTGTTAAAACGATAACGAAAATACCTGAAATTCGGACGAAAATGCATTCGGACGAAAACGAATGCACATGTCTACAAGGAAGTCCTAGGCCTCATAGCCCCCCTTGTACCTATGCAAAAATAGTTAAACTTTTTAGTGTAGAGGATATGTCGCCAAATTCAGATTAATGTAAACCAACTGCATACCTCCCAACTTTTTGAAATGGGAATGAGGGGCACCTATCGGCAAAAGCATGCAGGCATAGGACACACCCCTTGCCATGCCCCCTTAAAGGAGAATTGTACAAAAAACAAGATTGGTTAACCCACAAGTGCTTTTTTTTACCACTACTATTCCTTTACCATTGGCTTTTGGAATTTACAAATGCAGCAATTTAGAAATCAGATGAAAGGTTAAGCGCTGGAAAACACTGTTTTATAGCTAAAAAGTGCATTTTATATACATCTATATAGATCAGACCAAAATGAGGGACAAATGAGGAGGGATGAGGGAGAGAAGGACATTGCTCCAAATCGGGGACAGTCTCTCAAAATCAGGGACAGTTGGGAGCTATTCAAATGATTGCCCAACAACAACTATAATGCCGCGTACAGACGATCAGACATTCCAACAACAAAATCCTGGATTTATTTCCGACGGATGTTGGCTCAAACTTGTCTTGCATACACACGGTCGCACAAATGTTGCCGGAAATGCCGAACGTCAAATACGTTGTGACGTACAACACGTATGACGAGCCAAGAAAAATGAAATTCAATAGCCAGTGTGGCTCTTCTGCTTGATTCCGAGCATGCGTGGAATTTTGTTCATCGGAATTGTGTACACACAATCGGAATTTACAACAACGGATTTTGTTGTCTGAAAATTTGAGAACCAGCTCTCAAATTTTCTTTGTCAGAAATTCTGACAAAAAATGTTCGATGGAGCCTACACACGGTCGGAATTTCCAACAAGCAGCTCACATCGAATTTGTTGTCGGAAATTCCATCCATGTATACGCGGCATTACAATGATAACAACTGTGTAATTGCAATTTTCTTTATATTTTATTTATTTACTGAAGTGTACACTGGGGATGTGTTGCATGTTGCATGAGTGTTTAACTGAGAATGACTCCATTACATGATTACACTATAATATGTGAGGATTAAGAACCCTTCTATTTGCATTAGAAGAACTTTCACAAAACATAACATTTGTGATTTTTTTTCCCGTATTAGCATATTATTTACTAGTTCTATCCATTGTTCCCCCGTTGGTACCCTCGGGTTATTCAGAGTCTCGCTATCGCCTTGCGTGCCAGGTATAATAGACGCAGAACTGCCGTGTGGCCGTTCGGTGAGAGTGAGGGTATCTCAAGAAGGCAAACAACTGGGTCATTCAGAATTGGAAATTGAAATACCTGAGAAATAGTGGACAGAATATATTGACAGTATCGGAATAGTTTTGGACATTTCCACATCATGTGTAGTAAATCTCCTTCCTGTCTACCACATTTTGGACATATTGGGGAATCCCGGAGCCCCCATTTGTGCAGTTTAGTCGGTGTCCTATATACTCTGTGTAATAAGAATAAATGCAACAATTTATGTGATGTTTAGACTGATACCAATGGGGCAGAGTCCAGACACAGCTCCCATGTTTCTCCGTCAATAGGACCTAGGTCTTTTTCCCACCCTTTTCTACAGGGCAAGTTAGAAACATAACATTTGTGCATATTTTGTATACGACAACAAGATATCAATTTTACTGAAGTATACAATGAAAACTGTATGTATGTTGAAGACCTAAAGCTACGCTGCAGGAATAATTTTTCCTTGCTGCAAATCAATGTACAGTATATGAAAAGAAATGTCGTATGCACTTTATATTGTATCTGGCACGGAGTACTGTCACTGGACCACAAAGAAGGACTCGACGATGTTGGAGCACTTTTTCAAATTTGTATTTTTTTTACCGCAATTGGCATTAAAAAAGTCAGGTGTTTTCACACCCCAGGGCTTCTTCACACTGTCTACCCAACAGCTAGTGATAGATGTTGGAGATGCAAAAAGTAACAAGGCTCGAGTCCCTATACCACATATTTGGGCAGTACATGCTTATTAAACCCTACTGAGAATCGGTTCATGCGCTTATTCACCGCATGTTTGATTCATGAATCTCCTTTATCGGAGAAAAAAATCCTTTTGGGGATACCCCGACTGGCCTTTTCCAAAACTGCTAAGAAGCAACTATCACATATTCTCAGTGCAGCTAGATGTCTAGTAGCCCTCAGCTAGAAAAAACTGAACTTTCATCTCTACTAGATGTACACATTAGAATTACGAATGTTAAATTGATGGAGAACCGCACTGCACACTTACACAGCACTCTAGAACAATTCAATAAAGTGTGGGAGCTATTGCACCATAAGGAGGATCCACCCTGATATAGGTCTACACACCTGCAGTTTCTTTTCTGGGATATTTGAGCTGCACACCTGGTGTCGGAGAGTAACGGGACTGGAGAACTTTCTGCTGTTTACTCTTTTTCTATCCATCCTTCTATTTCTTCTATATATTTTGCACTGTTACTTATGGTTGATAATACAGTGGAGACTTTGCATACAGTCATATTGAATACATATATACTCCATTTTAAATGGTTGGGGTTGTCTTCTGCTTAATAAACCTAGTGTGGTTCACTCCTGTTGATAGCTTATTGTTATATGATAATGATTGTAAGACAAAAATTGGGAAGCAGCCATATATACTGTAGGTGTACATGACATTGCTGTTTATTTTGTGTAACCTATACTCAAAATGGTCCTAACATTTGACCTATTGTTTTTGTTTTGCCTGAAGGTATTATGGATTAACATAAATGTCCTCTGTCAAAACGGTCTTCTATTCAGGTAGAATGTACCTCAACCACTTTATGTATCATCAAGTGTTGTATTTGTTGTCGTATACTGTAAAATTAATAAAAATTTTATTTATAAAAAAAATCTGAAGAGAAGCATTTACTGTATTAAGAAGAAGAAAAAAAAAACACAAGCACTAGGTAGCAAAGCAGGAAAAAAGAACTTCTGGTTTGCATATTCTAGAGTGCTGAATTCCAAGTAAACAAATATGCAAATACACAGTTTAAAAACATATGAAGGCGTAAATATATTTTTTTTACTTTTTACTTTTTTTGCACATTTTTGGGGTGTACACAGGCCCTTCGTTAAAGTGGACCTTGCATGAAGAAATTGTGCATTACACATTAAAAGAAACACACCTAATGAGAAAAAAAAATAAAAATGACTAACCTTACATTCTGGTTTCTGATCACAGCTTCTAGGCAGGGGAGACACTGGCCGTTCAACAAGATCCTGGGATGGGTCAGGATGCTCCAACACTGTGCATAAAGGAAGGAATGATAAAAGTATACATTTTTAATGAATAAAAGAAAAGTTTTACAAAGAGACATAACTTTTGGGGTTAGTAACGCATTATACAATCTCATTGATTCGCTAGTGGTCCAATTGCACTGACCCAAGTTGTTGATGGAAGCTTTGCGAGTTTTGGTTACACCTTAATTTAGGAAAAAACATCAAGGGGATGCATAATGCATGCAGTGCACCTACTTATTTAGAGCGACAATATTCCTAAATTAAATATGTTCTCTCCCAATTGAACGAGAATGTAAATGATTTTAATCATATCTCAATGGGCTCGAGGGTGATGTTTTACCAGGTCACAAGACAGTGAAGATGATATATTCTCTTTTATCCACTTGCCAACCTGCCCATAGTAAAAATACATCATTACTTTGATGTTTAAGGCTGGGTTCACATATGAGCTGCATGCGGGGTCTGGTGCATCCTGGTTCACCGTTTCAGGTCCGATTTCAGCCCAGATTTTGGGCTGAATTTGGACCTGAAACGGACCAAAAGACACACATCGTTTTTGTGTAAATCACACCGGGCCCGCTATGGAAGTATGTGAATCGGCTCCATAACGAGCCGGTCAAAATCCCCTGCTTCCTGCGGGGAACCTGCATCCAATTTGCAATGGTATAAACCCAGCTTCATACCGGGGTTATGGCAGCAGCTAGCTGCCATAACCCCGGTATCATTTTTTAGTATGGCAGGCTCTCTGTAAGATGAAAGTGGTCCTGCGGGCGTATTCACAGCAGGATCACTTTTAGAACCGGCAGAAGGGATGCCCTCCCTCCTGCCACTTCCTGACCAATCAGTAAAGAAAGCACAAGAGCAATCTCATGCGGCCATTTGCTGGGCAGGAAGACAAGTGAGGCCAAGATGGCAGCCACTCGTCTCTATTCCCTTGGAAGACCGGAGTGCCTTCTGACGTCACTTCTGGTTCTCAGGCTAAAATAAATATTTATTTTGTTAAGGTAAAGTATTTTTTTGCTTTTAAAAGTAAATTAAAGGTCTGGGGTCTCATTGACCCCAGATCTCTCAATAAAGAGGACCTGTCAAACTTATTTCTATTGCAAGGGAAGTTTGCATTCCTTGTAATAGGAATAAAAGTGATAAAAAAATAAGGGACAGTGTAAAATGTTTGCGTGCAATTTTAAAGCATGACATGTTAGGTAGCTATTTATTTGGCATAACCTCATCTAATCATTATCATATAATTCACATTATACAAAAAAATTGGAGTAACTATTGTGTTTTTAAAAAATGTTTGATTCATTCAAGTGTATTTTTTCCCCAAAAAATTGTATTTTAAAGACCGCTGCGCAAGTACTGTGTGACATAAAATATTGCACCAATCGCCATTTTATTCTCTAGGGTCTCTGTTAAAAAAGTATATATGTAGCGCTGGTAGATTTACAATCTACCGCAGATTAGGTAAATTTAGTAAATTGTGTGTTAGGAAGGTTAAAAGTTCGCGTCTGTTCCAGCTTGGCTGACGTTGTGTGTGCTTTCGTGCTGACCAGTGGGTGTCGCTGTTGCCACTGGTCAGTGTTGGAAAGGCAATGTGTCGAAGTGTATAGATGCTCCTCTGTCTCAGAGACAAGCTCGGTGGAGGTGGTCCTCCAAGTTGCATTCTGGGAAGAGGGTATTTATGGGACAGACCCCATATTCTAGGGTCGTTTTACAGCCACCTGCTGGCCCTCCTGGCCGACAGGTATGCGTTAAGGAGCTACCTCGTGATCCTCCGATCAGGAGGCCCACAATGCTACGGCGCAGGGGTGGGTCCAGAGGCTTGTCTGGGGCCTACCACCGTGGCCGAGGAATGGTCCTGAGCTGTCAGTCCTGTGTGACGAAGCTGGACAACCGAGGAGATCCCAGGGGAGGACCCGTCTTGGAGGGATCACGCGGCACGCTGGTCTATAGAGGGGCCTGGTGACTCGGTTGGAGGACGTATCCAAAAGAAGTAACCATACAGCATAGTGTTGCCGTTTTAAAGGTTCAGGCACTGTGACTGACTTCCACTGCAGAAAATCTGATACATCCTGTGGCAGAGGATCGTACGGATTTATTCCTACAAATAAGTCTGTGGCAGAGACTTTCGATTCGTGCTGCGTACTGGCTGCTAGACCGGTGAGAGAGGCCTATCCAGATGAGCAAAGAGTGTGTCCCATGAGGGGAACGCATTCCATATAATTATCTGAATTCTATCGGGACATTTGTTGCTAAGATTTTGAATGAAGATATTTGAGTTTCTCCTAAAAAGTTTCCTTTTCCGCCTCTTTCCTGCTACTTCCTAAAGTTTGTCTGTTCAATAAAGCATTGAAAACGTACTCCAGTGTTGGTGCGTGTGTCATCCAGAAGTAAACTCAACGGAACACCTAGACCCGGTGCCGGTGAAACAGAGGGAAGCAAAGTGAAGGTAACAGACCCACTTAAACCAGCAGCTCCACCGTGAGTTAGTGCTACATGTGGGGGCGTCATCCGGGATTTGTTTACCGACAGTTGTTGCAGCCCAGTGGAGTGTTTTACCGGGAGTTTACAGAGAGAGCTGGACTTTAAAAAAAAAAAAAAAATCTTTTCAGGAAGAGGAGAGGTTAAACTGAGGGACTTTGCTTTTAAGTGCGTAGACACTGGGCGCCAGAAGAGGCCCAGGAGCTACGTGACTGAAAGAACAAGTGGGAGGAGTTACCCTACTTGCTACCACGTGGGACGCGTGTAGTGTGCTTGGTGCCAGACGAGAAGCCTCCTGATCCTGCTGAAAAGATCAGAGTGTGGCCATGTCTTTTCCGGCATTGCAATCGGTTGTGGGACCCAGAGTGTTCCCTGCAAGCACCGTGATGAATACTGTGCAATCTGGAACTCTGCTCACGGATACTGGAGTTCGAATGAAGCCACAGGGGAAATTTGTCCTGTATACCTTGGGAGATGTTGAGGGACTGGGCATGACCTGCCATCGATTTTGAGGATTGGCCGTGCATCTTCGTCCATTTGGCCAATGTCTGCAGTGTGGAGAGTACTTGTTTGTGGTGGAGCCACCTACTATGCTGCCCCGTGCCTATCGGATGGATTGGGGGACAGGTATCGCTACAGTGGAAGCTGCTACCGCTACAGAGAGAGAGCGACGGGCCGCCACTTTGCCTGTTGCTACCAACAATGTTTCAGAAAGAGACACTGCTGCTGCCATCTCATCAGGAGACATTACTTTGATTCCTGAGTCCACTACACCTACTCCTGTGGTGCCTGCTCAGAAGAAGGTTGGCTATGTGAAGGCTTCTCGCGGCCGTGGTCGAGGCCTGCCCCAGAGGTTACCTGAGCCGGAGCTACCAGAGTCTAAGCCTGGAACGGGTAAACCACTGTTGGGGACTGTAAATAAGTATTTGCCAGCGAAAGAATTGAGAGACTCGGAAATAGAATCCATGTCGGATCTTTCCGGGGATGATGACTTGTTTGAAACCATATCGCAGGAGCTATTGTGGTCACAAGGCGAGGATGTTGCCTCCACAATGACCCTTCCTGAATGGACTGCCATGAGTTCTGGGAAGACGTCACCTTGTGTGGAGACGCACAGTGCTGTTGCTGGGACTTTGTCAAAAGTTATTGATTCGCTACAGACACCGGCTGGGTCTATGGTGAAAAAGTCATTAGATTACTGTGTACCAACTGGTATGGGAAAAGACAGATCTTTGCCAAAACTTGCTCGTTTGCAAAGGATGTTAAACAAGCGTGTGGCCGCAGAGTATGGATTAGAGTTCCCCTATGTGCCCCAGGATGTCATGCGGGAGATTGAAGCTAACCGGGAACTTTGGTACAGTGACGCTATTTGGGACTACTTGTCTGTGATTAAGCCCTTTAGAAAGACTGGATGTTCTGTCCGGATGGATGAACGTTTTAACGGATGCTTTGTACATTGGAACTATGGTCAGCATATCTATGCTGATAAAGTGGTAATCTGCAGACCGGGAAAGGACAATGCTGTGTATTTTATTACCACTGTAGATAAAGAAGGAAGATATGTGACTCTACCAGATCCTTGGTTTTACTGGTAATTATGGACACTATCACTTTGAAGTTACCTAGTTAGATAGCGACAGGGTAAAGAGATCTACGTGGTCAAGATCTACAGATCCTGTTCTGTGTTTAAATCCAAGGACTTCTGTTTGCTAGCCGGATTTCTTTTATAAGAAAAGTTCTTATGCAGGGATGGACTCCAAAAGTATATATTTTTTCTAATACAAATCATAGGAAGAGAGTCTCATTTTAAATGAGGCTTTGCTCCTGGTGTTGCGCAGTATGTATATATTTGTACTTAAATATGTTTCCTTTTCAGGGATCATCAGATCATACGTATAGCTGGGACGCTTTTCAGCTAGTTAGTTAGTGAGGTTATGTAAAATTGTATTGTGGTTTTGTTCGCGGCTGTGAACATAATGTTTTATAGATATAAGTCTTATAATGTCTTTAAACTGTCCTTTTTCTCTCTCTTTGCCTATCTAAAGTTGTGAGAAACTCAAATGCTACTCTCAGGCTTGAGAGTTACTGTTACTGCGTTCAGGACAGATGTTTGGGACAAAGTCTATTGTAGTGGGGGGAGTATGTAGCGATGGTAGATTTACAATCTACCGCAGATTAGGTAAATTTAGTAAATTGTGTGTTAGGAAGGTTAAAAGTTTGCCTCTGTTCCAGCTTGGCTGACGTTGTGTGTGCTTCCGTGCTGACCGGTGGGTGTCGCTGTTGCCACTGGTCAGTGTTGGAAAGGCAACATGTCGAAGTGTATAGATACTCCTCTGTCTCGGAGACGAGCTCGGTGGAGGTGGTCCTCCGAGTTGCATTCTGGGAAGAGGGTATTTATGGGACAGACGCCATGTTCTAGGTTGTTTTACAGCCACCTGCTGGCCCTCCTGGCCGACAGGTATGCGTTAAGGAGCTACCTCGTGGTCCTCCGATCGGGAGGCCCATGATGCTATGGCGCAGGGGTGGGTCCAGAGGCTTGTCTGGGGCCTACCACCGTGGCCGAGGAATGGTCCTGAGCTGTCGGTCCTGTGTGACGAAGCTGAACAACCGAGGAGATCCCAGGGGAGGACCCGTCTTGGAGAGATCACGCGGCCCGCTGGTCTATAGAGGGGCCTGGTGACTCGGTTGAAGGACGTATCCAAAAGAAGTAACCATACAGCATAGTGTTGCCGGTTAGGCTTAAAGGTTCAGGCACTGTGACTGACTTTCACTGCAGAAAATCTGATACATCCTGTGGCAGAGGATCGTACGGATTTATTCCTACAAATAAGTCTGTGGCAGAGACTTTCGATTCGTGCTGCGTACTGGCTGCTAGACCGGTGAGAGAGGCCTATCCAGATGAGCAGAGAGTGTGTCCCATGAGGGGAACGCATTCCATATAATTATCTGAATTCTATCGGGACATTTGTTGCCAAGATTTTGAATGAAGATATTTGAGTTTCTCCTGAAAGTTTCCTTTTCCGCCTCTTTCCTGCTATTTCCTAAAGTTTGTCTGTTCAATAAAGCATTGAAAACGTACTCCAGTGTTGGTGCGTGTGTCGTCCAGAAGTAAACTCAACGGAACCCCTAGACCCGGTGCCGGTGAAACAGAGGGAAGCAAGGTGAAGGTAACAGACCAGCAGCTCCACCATGAGTTATTGCTACATATATATATGTTTAGGGGTTCTAAGTAATTTTCCAGCAAAAAATACTAATTTAAAATTGTAAACAAAAAGTTCCAGAAAAGGCTTGGTCTTCAAGTGGTTATCTAAACAAGTGGTTCTCAACCCTGTCCTCAAGTACCCCCAACAGACCATGTTTGCAGGTTTTCCTTTATCTTGCACAGGTGCTTTAAAAAAAAATCCCAAAACATGGCCTGTTGGGGGTACTTGAGGACAGGGTTGAGAACCACTGATCAAAACCTTCTTCCAAAATTCAGAGAATGATTTTTCACCCTGTCCATCATTGATTTGAGGTTAAATTCTGACCTTGACCTTAAAATGCAGCAGATAAAATGACCTCATTATCCCACATTACAGCCTATATGAATAACTTAACATAACAGATGCAATGATGGTGAAAAAATACAGTATATTATATTGATCTTGCATATATAGGATGGTGATTGTATTTACTGTATATTTATCAGAAGTATGGAGCGTATACACCGATCAGCTATAACTGTATCACCACTGAGAGGTAAAGTGAACAACATTGATCATCTCATTACAATGGCAGCAGGAAGTGGGAGGGATATTTTAGGCTGCAAGTGAACATGTTGTCCCTGAATTTGAAATGATGAAAAGCAGAAAAAATGGGCAACTGTAGGGATTTGAGTATGACAAGGGTCAAATTGTAATGGTTATACAACTGGGTCAGAACAACTCCGAAACTCCAGCTCTTGTGGGATGTTCACTGTTTGCAGTCTTCATGGGCAAACAAGGCTCATTGATATAGGAGAGAGAAGGCTGGCCTGTGTAGTCCGATCCATTATAAGAGTTACTGTTGCTCAAATTGCTGAATAAAGTAATGCTGATTACAAAAGAAAGGTATCAGAAAACACTGTGCATCACAGTTTATTGCATATGGGGCTGCATAGCTGCAGATCAGACAGGGTGCCCATGTAGGTTCCACAGACAAAAGCAACTATAATGGGCACATGAGCATCAGAACTGGACAACAGAGCAAGGAAAGAAAGTGGCCTGGTCTAATGAATTATGTTTTATTTTACATCATGTGGATTGTCGGGTGTGTTTGCATTGCTAACTTGGGTAGAGAAAGCACTAGGATGCACTATTGGAAGAAGGCAAACCGGTAGAGGCAGTGTGATGCTTTGGGCAATGTCCTGCTGGGAAGTCTTGGGTCCTGCCATTCATGTGGATGTTGCCTTGACAGGTACCAGCACGTACCTAAATATGGTTACTGACCAAGTACACCCCTTCATGGAAACTGTATTCCCTGATGGCAGTGGCCTCTTTCAGCAGGATACTGCACCCTGCCACACTGCAAAAAAGATTTAAGAAAGGTTTGAAGGACACAACAATGAGTTTGAGGTGTTGATTTGCACTTCAAACTCTCCAGATTGCAATCCAATTGAGCATCTGGGGGATGTACTAGAAAAACAAGTCTGATCCACTGAGGCTCCACCTCACAACTTACAGCACTTAAACGGATCTTGGTGACAGCTTGATGTCAGATACTACAGCATACCTTCAGAAGTCTAGTGCAGTCTGTGCCTCCATGGCAGCAAAAGAGGGACCTATATAATTCTAAGTGGATGCTTATAAAGTTATCATTGATCAGTGTATATCCAACAAAACATGGTTAGAGAATTAAATAATATTAATCCACAAAGCATATCTGATTAAAGCAGAATTAACTCTCTCAATTAGCATTACAGTGAGGGAAAAAAGTATTTTATCCCCTGCTGATTTTGTACATCTGCACACTGACAAAAAAACGGTCACTCTTTAATTTTAATGGTAGGTTTCGTTTAACAGTGAGAGACAGAACATCATCAAAAAAATCCAGAAAAACTCATTTCAAAAAAGTTATAATTGGATTTGCATTTTAATGAGTGAAATAAGTATTTGATCCCCTATCAATCAGCAAGATTTCGGGGTCCCATATGTCTTCCATACAGGTAATGAGCTGAGATTAGGAGCACTCTCTTAAAGGAAGTGCTCCTAATTTCAGTTTGTTACCTGTATAAAAGACACCTGTCCACAGAAGCAATTAATCAGATTCCAATCTTTCCACCATGGCCAAGACCAAAGAACTGTTCAAGGATGTCAGGGACAATATTTTATACCTACACAAGGCTGGAATGGGCTATAAGACCATTGTCAAGCAGCTTGGTGAGAGGGTGACAACAGTTGGTGCGATTATTCGCAAATGGAAGAAACACGAAAGAAGAAACAAGAAAAATTACTGTCAATTTCCCTCGGTCTGGGGTTCCAAGCAAGTTCTCACCTTGTGGAGTTAATGATCATGAGAACTGTGAGGAATCAGAACCTAGAACCTAGTCAATGATCTCAAGGGAGCTGGGACCATAGTCACCAAGAAAACAATTGGTAACACACTACGCCGTGAAGGACTGAAATCCTGCAGCGCCCGCAAGGTCCCCCTGCTCAAGAAAGCACATGTACAGGCCCATGTGAAGTTTGGTAATGAACATCTGAATGATTCAGAGGAGAACTGGGTGAAAGTGTTGTGGTCAGATGAGACCAAAATAGAGCTCTTTGGCATCAACTCAACTCGCCATGTTTGGAGGAGGAGGAATGCTGCCTATGACCTCAAGAACACCATCAAACATGGAGGTGGAAACGTTATGCTTTGAGGATGTTTTTCTGCTAAGGGGACAGGACAACTTCACCGCATCAAAGGGACGATGGACAGGGCCATGTACCGTCAAATCTTGGGTGAGAACCTCCTTCCCTCAGCCAGGGCATTGAAAATGGGTCGTGGATGGATATTCCAGCATGACAATGACCCAAAACACACGGCCAAGGCAACAAAGGAGTGGCTCAAAAAGTAGCACATTAAGGTTCTGAAGTGGCCTAGATAGGCTCCAGACCTTAATCCCATAGAAAATATGTGGAGGGAGTTACCAGAAGTCAGCCTCGAAACCTTGGAGAGGATCTGCAAACAGGAGTGGGACAAAATCCCTGAGATGTGTGCAAACTTAAGTACTAATGTTTTGTGAAGGGGTCAAATACTTATTTCACTCATTAAAATGCAAATCACTTTATACCCTTTTTGAAATGTGTTTTTTTTTATTTTTTTTGTTGTTATTCTGTCTCTCACAGTTAAAATACACAATTTCTTTGTCAGTGGGCAAACATACAAAATCAGCAGGGGATCAAATACTTTTTTCCCTCACTGTAACTATTTTTAATTCTTATGCTGCTATCATTAGTAAATAGAAAGGAATGTATACTACATTTACTTGTTTTAAACTTTTTTTTAACATTTCTTCAGTTGCTTCCTGGTTTCTTGCCTAGGCCAAAATGATGTCATACATCATTTTTGTTCTTTCATCAGGAAGAAAGGAGGATGGACTTTTTCGGCTAAGCACACACTCCTGCCTACATGCCTGAAATAAGGGCAGATGGATTCCAGGAAGTACATTCTACATGAGTCATCCGCCTTTACTCAAGATGGACGCAGCTAGAAATGCTAGGGGGTGTTTTTCAACGTGATTTTTCAACAAAATAAAGCATGGAGACATGGATTTGATGTGTGAGTTTGCTTTGAATACTAGTGCATCTTCATTCAGAAAACTAAGTCTTAATAGATCACTTCAGACTGGCTGCTTTTGCAAGTATAGCTATGTAACACTTGGAAAATAAGTGGCTATAATGTTTTGAAATCCAATAATTCATTGTCTAGACCTGCTCTGCACATGCTCAGTTGCTCTGTATTCTTGGCACTGTGCCTATAATTAGAGCCCCTAAAGGCTGATCAGCTATCAACTTTAGGATTAAGACCCCTTTCACACTGAGGCGGATTTCAGGTGCTTTAGCACTAAAATAGCGCCTGAAAACCCCCTGAAAACTGCCTCCCATTCATTTGAATGGGTGCTTTTACACTGGGACGGTGCACTTACAGGTCGGTAGAAAAAGTCCTGCAAGCACCATCTTTGGGGCATGTTTGGAGCGCTATAAATAGCACTTCAAAAATGTCCCTGAAAGGGTCATGTAAAAAAGCCCCCCTTATGTTCATACTGCGATTTAAGGCTGGACTGTGTTCCTTTAAGTGTATTTTGTTTAACCATTTCAGCCCCGGAAGATTTTACCCCCTTCCTGACCAGAGCACTTTTTGCAATTCGGCACTGCGTCGCTTTAACTGACAATTGCGCGGTCGTGTTACTTTGCACCCAAACAAAATTGACGTCCTTTTTTTCCCACAAATATAGCTTTCTTTTGGTGGCATTTGATCGCCTCTGTGGTTTTTATTTTTGCGCTATAAACAAAAAAAGAGCAACAATTTTGAAAAAAAACGCAATATTTTTTACTTTTTGCTATAATAAATATCCCCAAAAAATATAGATAAAAATTTTTTTTCCCCCCCCAATTTAGGCCGATACGTATTCTTCTACATATTTTTAGTAAAAAAAAAAAATCGCAATAAACGTTAAACTGTTTACCCCATCTTCCAGGTCGTTTATGAACAAAATAAATAGGATTGGTCCCAGCACAGAACCCTAGGGGAACTCACTACCCACCTCTGACCATTCCGAGTACTCCCCATTTATCACCACCCTCTGAACTCGCCCTTGCAGCCAGTTTTGAATCCATGTACTCACCCCTATGGTCCATGCCAACGGACCTTATTTTGTACAGTAGACGTTTATGGGGAACTGTGTCAAATGCTTTTTCCAAAATCCAGATACACCACGTCTACGGGCCTTCCTTTATCTAGATGGCAACTCACCTCCTCATAGAAGGTTAATAGATTGGTTTGGCAAGAACAATTCCTCATGAATCCATGCTGATTACTGTTAATGATACTGTTCTCGTTACTAAAATCTTTTATATAGTCCCTTATCATCCCCTCCAAGAGCTTGAATACTATTGATTTTAGGCTAACTGGTCTGTAATACCCAGGGATGTATTTTGGGCCCTTTTTAAATATTGGTGCTACATTGGCTTTTCTCCAATCACCTGGTACCATTCCAGTCAGTAGACTGTCAGTAAAAATTAGGAAAAATGGTCTGGCAATTACTTGACTGAGTTCCCCAAGTACCCTCGGATGCAAGCCATCTGGTCCCGGTGATTTATTAATGTTAAGTTTCCCAAGTCTAATTTTAATTCTGTCCTCTGTTAACCATGGAGGTGCTTCCTGTGTTGTGTCATGAGGATAAACACTACAGTTTTGGTTACTGAAGCCCCTCCCGATTCCCTCGTGAAGAGGAGAAGAATAAATTCAACACCTTTGCCATCTCCCCATCCTTTGTAACCAGATGTCCTTCCTCATTGTTTATGGGGCCAATATGGTCTGTCCTCCTTTTTTACTGTTTACATACTTAAATAATTTCTTGGGATTTTTTTTGCTCTCCTCCGCAATGTGTCTTTCGTGTTCCATCTTAGCCGCCCTAATTGCACCCTTACATTTCTTGTTGCATTCTTTATAAAGTCTGAGTGCTGATAATGATCCCTTAACCTTGTATTTTTGAAGGCCTTCTCTTTTGCTTTTATATGCATTTTTACATTGGAGTTAAGCCATCCAGGACTTTTGTTCGCGCTTTTAAATGTATTACCCAGTGGGATGCATTGGCTAATGCCCTTATTTAATATGCTCTTAAAGCAAACCCATCTGTCCTCCATGTTCTTTGTTCCTAAGATTTTATCCCAATTCATGCCATCTAACAAGGTTTGTAGTTTAGGGAAGTTGGCTCTTTTGAAATTCAGTGTCTTCGT
The DNA here is from genome assembly GCF_042186555.1 of Aquarana catesbeiana. Lineage (NCBI taxonomy): Eukaryota > Metazoa > Chordata > Amphibia > Anura > Ranidae > Aquarana > Aquarana catesbeiana. The sequence continues at coordinate 264,748,487 of NC_133332.1, forward strand.
ATTCCTCTTATGTTTCCTATTTGTGTGATTTATACTGAAGCCAATTGACCTGTGATCGCCGTTTCCTAAATTGCCCCGTATTTACACATCTGTGATCAGGTCTGTATTGTTGGTAATCAGTAGATCCAGTAACGCTTCATTTCTAGTTGGTGCGTCTACCATCTGAACCATGAAATTGTCCTGCAAGACATTTAGGAACTGGCGAGCCTTAGGCGAATGTGTGGTTCCCTCCGCCCAGTCTATGTCTGGATAATTAAAATCCCCCATTATGATAACACCTCCCATTCTTGCTGCTAATCCAACATGTGATAGGAGATCCGTCTCCCCCTCCTCCCTCAGGTTAGGGGGCCTATAGCATACTCCTAGTAATATTTTCCCCTTAGCTTCATCTTCACCACTTGTATACACTAAGTGGTTGTGTCCACAGTTGTGTGTGAATGGAAACACAGCGCAATGGCTTTGGAGCGAGCCTGCTTAGGTGCCCCCATAGCAAGTTGTTTGCTGTGGGGGAAATTGGCAGGAGGGAGGGGCCCAGAACACCGGTGAGGGACCCAAGTAAAAGAGGATCAGGGCTGCTCTGTGCAAAACCATCACACAGAGCAGTTAGGTATGATGTGTTTCTTATTTTTAATTTTAAAATATCTGCCTTTAATAACACTTTAAGAAAAAGTGATCATAGTAGTGAGGGGCACAAATTGTTACACTTTAATATCATCCCAACTTGTGACAGGTGTGATTTGGTGAGTGTATTGCCTGGCCACAGAATAAAGCAAGTGAAGTTGATGCCTATGGCTTAATTACATGCGTCATATTCTACATTCTGGCAAGAAAGATGTCGAAATTATTAGATCTACTCACGACTAGACTATTTGATGTCTCTGGAGATCCCACTACTCTTTCACACTTTTGGGATAAGCAACATTTTTATGTTGTACAACCATGTCTTGTCATTTTAGGCTGTCCGACAATTACAGTATGTGTCATTTATATAAGAGACACGTCAATTGGCACTGTTAAAAGTTTTCCAAATCAACACAATGTACCTAACAGAATTCTAAATAAGGTGCTCTAACTAAAGATGCTACAGTCAAAAAACTGTACAATTATTTAATTCATGAGCAACAGTCCCAAATGATAGAAACATCATTTGCCAAAAGTGATTAAAACTGCAAGAAAGGAGAAACAGTGGTGGGAAGGTGAACAGAAATCAAGTGACTCTTAACAGATCAGTTTCTAAATTTAATGAAGAGAAGTGATCAGTATTAAAATTAAATTAATGCCTTTGGCTAAGCCTTGCCAAAAAAGATGTCATGGGCCCCACAAAAAAAATGGAATGCATGGCAGAGTTGCCATTTAAAAACTGCTTGTAACTAAGGTCAGCTCACAAAGATTATAAGTATAGAACCTGGTCACATGTGTAATAGAAAAAATAAAATAGTTTAAATTGCATTATATAGTGATATAAATAAATATGCCTTTAACCAAACAAGGTCTGTTTGGGGATCCATAATGATACCACCAGCCAACTTGTAGGAGCCTGATAATTGCTCTGCATTGTCGCAAAATTGGCAAGAAATATAAAGCCTTTTAACGGGACCAGACATGGCAAAAAAAACACAGTTTTATTCCCACATGCCAGGATGCCTCTAGATGCATTGCCAAACAAATTAAATTACATTTTTGAGAACAGACTGTAACATACAGTATATTTCTATCTCCTTCCTCCCTTAAAGGGGAGATTTTATTTTTGAGGAATTGTTCAGTGACCCACTACACACTGTAGAACATTCCAAGAAACAGGATGTAATAATCCGGTACAGGCACTCAATCTTCACTGATCCTCCAACAGCCACTGGCCGCTCCACACATAGGCTATAAGCATTCAAAAAAGGGCTGAAGTTGTTCCAAACACACACATTGTTTCTGTTATTTTGTCCACCCAGTTTGTAAAATTATATACAGCTATTTAAACTGATTTGATTAAATATGTTCATGATAGGCACTTGCCTGGCATAGAGATCTCCAGCTCCGCATCATCTTTAAATATATTGTCCCTAATAAATGGCGATACATTGTTCTTCTGATCATTATTATCATACAGGATTTATATAGCGCCAACAGTTTACACAGCACTTTACAACATAAGGGCAGACAGTACAATTACATTACAGTAGGAATCAGAGGGCCCTGCTCGTTAGAGCTTACAATCTAAGAGGGAGGATCAAGAGATAAAAAGGTAATAACTGTAGGGGATGGGCTGATTGGTGAAATAACTGCACAGTTGTTAGGTTCACAGACAAAGGATATGAGAAAACATGTATCCAAGATAAGATTAAAAAGGTGGCCATGGAAGATAGGAGGCGTTAATACGGAACAAAGAGAAATACAATAATGATGGGTTCGACCTAGTGGTCCTAAAGGATTATAATAAACAGTACAAGAGTAGAAAACATAATTAAGTGATAACCATCGAAAAACAATTTTACCTGAACAGCCTAAATGTATTTATCGTCGGGCCCCCACATTACATGCACAGCTAATTAAAAATGTTGTTGACCCCCAATCCAATAAAAAAAATAATCATTTTTTGATATGAAAGGTATTTTTGCCTGTGGTAAATGATATGCTTGCAATCAAGTCAAACATAGTAAAAAATAATAAATGTATTTACATAATATATCAGGGGTAAAGGATACCACATCAAAGATTGCATTTCATGCAACACTGAATGTGTGGTTTATGCCATATCCTGTCCCTGCGGCTATCAATATATAGGGAGGATGAAAAGAACTTTAGCAAAATTAAATTTGCATCCAATTCGCATAGTTGTGAATCCAGCCTTATGTATGAACCCTTATATAAAAGACCCCTCCAAAAAGTCCTTCTGGGGCATAGAAAAATATAAAAAAGATTGGAGAGGCAATGATAAAATTAAATCGTTAAGCAAGGCAGAACCAAAGTGGATATATGAACTTAAAACTTTAGAACCAAATAGATTGAATGTAGACTTTGACGTCAATTGTTTTATAAAAGTTAATTAGAAACTACTGATTCTGTATCTCTGAAATTATAGATTATTGTGTATATTGGGAAAATGACACCCATGCTGTACATGGGAATCACAATTGACAATAATAGAAACCATTTTTAGTCTTTTAGTTTGCATTTAAAACTTTCACCTTTTTTATACTGTATAAAGTAGTGGTTTTAAAGAGATACCCCATACATGTGGCAATCACATCTCTTCGGGAGGATGGTTTCTATGGTTACTAGTAAACCATGTGTACGGTTATAAATGGGCACCATGCTCCAATCCCTCTGACGAAGCCCCTCCAGTGGCGTAACGTGTAAGGGTTGCAAGCCAGTGACATTTCTTTTCAACATTAGGAGACGACTGGATTGATTGTAGTAGAGCCCAGTGAACCGGGTGGGTTTTAACTGCATGGCGGTGTTATGGCAAGTAAAGCTGCTAATTGCCAATTGTCAGCTGCGGATTCCATCATCCCTTTTATTAGAAATTGTACATATCTATCCACACCTAAACCCTTTAGTGCACTTTTTAAGTGATTTGCTAATAAGTCCACCAGAATGAAATCAACGCTCTCTTGTATGGGAAAAGGCGCAGTTTGACAGAAATCTTGAGTAAATCAATACCCTAAGGTGAGAGGCTAGTGGAGTTGCTTGTCACTAGTGGTGATATAATCATCTTTGTATATTTTCCTGTCTTTTCCCCCTCGGAGTATCGGGTATGGGTATTTTCCACCTGCTGGGAGTAGCGCTACCAGCTACTTGCCCATAGCATTCTGACAAATGTTTTTTAGCTCTCATTTCTGATTGCTGTCACTATACAGAGTTTTGTCCCAGTATATATAACAGTGGGGACGGAAAGTATTCAGACCCTCTTAAATTTTTCACTCTGTTATATTGCAGCCATTTGCTAAAATCATTTAATTTCATTTTTTTTCCTCATAAATGTACACACAGCACCCCATATTGACAGAAAAACACAGAATTGTTGACATTTTTGCAGATTTATTAAAAAAGAAAACCTGAAATATCACGTGGTCCTAAGTATTCAGACCCTTTGCTCAGTATTTAGTAGAAGCACCCTTTTGATCTAATACAGCCATGAGTGTTTTACATCTGGATTTGGGGATCCTCTGCCATTCCTCCTTGCAGATTATCTCCAGTTCTGTCAGGTTGGAGGGTAAACGTTGGTGGACAGACATTTTTAGGTCTCTCCAGAGATGCTCAATTGGGTTTATGTCAGGGCTCTGGCTGGGCCATTCAAGAACAGTCACGGAGTTGTTGTGAAGCCACTCCTTCGTTATTTTAGCTGTGTGCTTAGGGTCATTGTCTTGTTGGAAGGTAAGCCTTCGGCCCAGTCTGAGGTCCTGAGCACTCTGAAGAAGGTTTTCGTCCAGGATATCCCTGTACTTGGCCGCATTCATCTTTCCCTCGATTGCAACCAGTCATCCTGTCGCTGCAGCTGAAAAACACCCCCACAGCATGATGCTGCCACCACCATGCTTCAGTGTTGGGATTGTATTGGAAGGTGATGAGCAGTGTCTTGTTTTCTCCACACATACCGCTTAGAATTAAGGCCAAAAAGTTCTATCTTGGTCTCATCAGACCAGAGAATCTTATTTCTCACCATCTTGGAGTCCTTCAGGTGTTTTTTTAGCAAACTCCATGCAGGCTTTCATGTGTCTTGCACTGAGGAGAGGCTTCCCTTGGGCCACTCTGCCATAAAGCCCCAACTGGTGGAGGGCTGCAGTGATTGGTGACTTTCTACAACTTTCCCCATTTCCCGACTGCATCTCTGGAGCTCAGCCACAGTGATATTTGGGTTCTTCTTTTTTTTTCCAAATATATATTTTATTAATTTTCAAAGAAAGGGCAATGCCCACAAGGATACAGCAGTAGCATTTAACAGTGGGGATCGCAGCCTCCCGACAGTATATCACAGTAGGTAATGTTGTACATTGAAGCATTCAGAACATATCCTGTCAATATCACAATTAATATGTATAGTTATCTCTTGGCTACACGGTACTAGAGTCCCAAAGCACATAGAGATGGTAAAGAAACCGGGCGGCCTCTGTCTCCAGATGTCTATCAATTCTTTCATGAGTAGATAGAGTTAAGTAAGTCAGGAGATAGCTACCGAAGAGAGGAAGAGAAGGAAAGAAAAACAAGTATCAGATGGGGGGGAGAAAAAGGGGGAGGAGAAAAAAAGGGGGGGTGGGGAAGGGAAGAGGGTGGGGGGGTGGCGTTTGGTTATATTTGTCTCCGTGTTTCAGAGTGGCTATGAATTTCTGATCTATATAGAGTTGTAGTAGTTCAGGTCCCAAGGAGGGATTTACCCTCTTCTATGTGTATAAACATGTTCCAAAGGGTCCATGTTTTCTTGTAGGCTTCGTGTCTATCTTGGGCTGTCATTATCAGATCCTCCATTTAATTTATATCTTCTACCTTCCGCAGCCACATCGATACAGTCGGTGAATATTGTTGCTTCCATAGTAGGGGAATACAAGATTTGGCCACATTTGTTAAGTGACGCAGTAAAGACTTTTTATAAGTTCTGGGGGGTAGAGTAGATATGTGAAGGAGAAAAAATGCCGGGTCATTCGGGATCTGGAAATCAGTGAATTTTTGGGAAATGGTGCGAACCGCAGTCCAGAAGGTTGTCAACTGAAGACATGACCAAAACATGTGCAGCATCGTTCCCCTGTCCTCATGGCAATGCCAGCAGTATTCTGATGTGTCAGGAAAAATGGCATGTAAACGACTAGGTGTTAAATACCATCTCGTCAGGATCTTATAATTTGTCTCCTGTATTTTAATGCATAATGAGGACGTTTGCTTTTGGACTGTAGTAAAGGTGCGTTGAAGGTCTGTTTCCCATTTTGCAATGCATGGCAAACATGGTGGCTGAGGGGGTGTATTTAGTAGAGCACACATCTTGGATAGAACCTGTGGTAGTGTTTCTGTTTCCATGCAGATTTCCTCGAAAGTGGTCAGAGATCTAGCATAAGCTTGAGGGTTCGGGATAGTCTGGAGAAAGTGGTGAACTTGTGCTGCGTTCCAAAATAAAAGTTTGAACGGGCCGGGCCTATGAGGTCCATTAACTCTGTTATGGAGGGCCATTTATCTTGTTTCACAAATTGTGATGCTGTTACAAAATTGGAGTTCCTTAATGTCTGAAATTGCGTAGATGAGATCCCAGAAGGGAACTTGGGGTTACCCAGAATCGGGGTTATGGGTGACGTTTTGGTTGTTAGGGAATTTTGTAATGTAGCCTGAAAACATTACCTTATAGTGTTCCCTATAAGAGGATGTGATTTCAACTCTAAGGGAAGGGAATCACTGCACCATAGCGCATTGGGTTCTTCTTTACCTCTCTCACCAAGGCTCTTCTCCCCCGATAGCTCAGTTTGGCCTGACGGCCAGCTCTAGGAAGGGTTCTGGTCGTCCCAAACGTCTTCCATTTAAGGATTATGGAGGCCACTGTGCTCGTAGGAACATTAAATGCACCCGAATTTTTTTATAACCTTGGCCAGATTTGTGCCTTGCCACAATTCTGTCTCTGAGCTCTTCAGGCAGTTCCTTGGACCTCATGATTCTCATTTGCTCTGACATGCACTGTGAACTGTAAGGTCTTATATAGACAGGTGTGTGGATTTCCTAATCAAGTCCAATCAGTATAATCAAACACAGCTGGACTCAAATTAAGGTGTAGAACCATCTCAAGGATGATCAGAAGAAATGGACAGCACCTGAGTTAAATATATGAGTGTCAGAGCAAAGGGTCTGAATACTTAGGACCATGTGATATTTCAGTATTTCTTTTTTAATAAATCTACAAAAATGTCAACAATTCTGTGTTTTTCTGTCAATATTGGGGACTGTGTGTACATTAATGAGGAAAAAAATTAACTTAAATGATTTTAGCAAATGGCTGCAATATAACAAAGTGAAAAATGTAAGGTGGTCTGAATACTTTCCGTCCCCACTGTACATTCAGTTGATTATTTAACCATTGTATACTGCATATGTATTAATGATTATTATTTACATGTGGTGTAGCACGGTCTCTATATTTTAACATTGTTTGAATAAGGTGATGTGAACATATAAGATCCGGTAGCAACACCGTTATTACTGGATTATAATTATATATTAAGGTGAAGCTCCAGACTTCTTCAGAAACAATTAAAAGTTAGCATTATACAAATTCCTTAGCTGCTAACTTTTAATATTAGGGCACTTAATTGTCCATGCAACCAGCGGTGTCTTCAACAAAGCCGATTCTTCAATGAGCTATCGGTTGCTGGTGCCGCCATCTTGACTAAGGCTTCATGTACATTACAGCTCCTAAACTTGAGTTTAGGAGCTTTTGGTGTTTTTTTTGCCAAAGCTCCTAACTTTAACTCCATAAAAGGCTATGTGCCCATGTACACATAACCTTTTAGGATCATTTAGGAGCTGCTGCGGTTAAGGGAGGTTCAAACTCCCTCTCCTGAACGTGGAAGAATCACGTTCAGGATAGGAAATATGGTTTGGTTATCCTCTAACTGCTACTAATTAAACTGATGGTTAGGTTAACAACCTATGGCTTGCAGCCCCAAACTGAGCCCAAAACCTGGAGAATTAAAGCTAAACTCTGGGAAATACATTTTTTGACATTTGGAATTAAAAAAAAAAGGACCTCTTATAATAGGTATCCCATGCATGGATGCTGCTGCATACGTTTCATTCATCTCATACACTACTATAAATACCAGCACTAAGACGTACAGATCCAGCTCTGGTACCATGATAGTTGGTGGCTTGCGCTTGCCTTCATTTATTCACAAAAATATTTGCATTCTTTTCACAGAATACAAGCTATATAGAGTAGAATAGAATAGAGAGAATAAGTTCAGTGCTCGCAACCTTTCCTCATAACTAATATCCTCCAGACCCTTTATTAGCTTAGTTGCCATTCTTTGTACTCGCTCCATTTCCAGTACATCCTTCCTGAGGACTGGTGCCCAGAACTGGACAGCATACTCTAGGTGCGGCCGGACCAGAGTCTTGTAGAGTGGGAGAATTATCGTTTTATCTCTGGAGTTGATCCCCTTTTTAATGCATGCCAATATTCTGTTTGCTTTGTTAGCAGCAGCTTGGCATTGCATGCCATTGCTGAGCCTATCATCTACTAGGACCCTCAGGTCCTTTTCCATCCTAGATTCAATAGCTCAGTCTGAAATTTCAAACACAAGTCAATGAGTAAGAATAGTAATTTAAAGTACAGTAGTGGATTCATCAGATGATTTCATTAAAGGTTTCAGTTAGACAAAACAAGTCTCAAGACAGGGCAGCTACTGCTATGTTATATCTTTAGATACTCTGTGTTCTGGAAGCCTTTGTAGTGCAATAAACAGCTAGTTAACCTTTTTATAGGACAAAAAAGAAAAAGGTGGACTCAGAACACCCTTCCTACGCCTTTAAGTTCTGGATGCATGTACCTTATGTCTTTCCTTGTTATAAATAACGTTTTGTATTTTTTACTATACTATTTGGTGTAGAAAAAGTGATTCACTGCAACTGCTTTTGTTGCCGTAAAAGTCCCATCCATGAGGGTTGTTCTACTTTCATATGTATTAAAAGGGATGTTGACAACCATAAGCTACTGCTAAAAACACTTAAAATGTACTTTACGTAATCCAGATCTTTTGATGTCCTCTCCAGCAGGTATAATGATCCGGAGCATTCAAACTTGACTAAACAGCAGTGGGGTCTGGGTAGTAGCACAATGCTTACAGCAGTGAGCGCTCATTATTTAACACTAATCAATGAGAATCTCCTCTTTGTTCTGGGATGCCATCCTGGAGAAAAGACATTTTAGGAATGTAATATGGAAACTTGAGATCACCAGGAAGCAGCTTTACTGAACTTGCATAACAGGCAAGCAAAAACAGCCTCCATCAGCAAAAATAAAGCAAACAGTCCATACTCCTAGTAGAGAAAAAAAAATCAAACACTTGGCTCACCATTTACCTACTTGTCCCCTAACAGGGTTACTGCCTCAGGAGGTCCCAGAGAGGATCTTTCTTCTGCAACCATTAAGCAGAGTTTTAGTCACAAGCAGTCCACAAATCTGAGTACTGCTGCACACTGCACTGCAAAGACAGTGGCTTTCTGTTCTTCTTTAGGCCTCTCTTGCAGGTAAGCAAAGTTCCAGTAAATCAGGGCTTAGAGGTTCTTTTCCACCCAAAAGTCTCTCTGAATCTCCCAATTCTGGGTCCCAAAGAAGAACTTACCAATTCTGAGAACATTGTAAATCACTCTTCTCTGGGGTCTACCCCAGAACCCCTCATCCTGCATGGGTGAGAACCCATGAGTACCCAAACTGCATACAAGTCATCCCCTTAAAGGTACCACAGCCCAAACAGTGGGGAAATATACCTGCTGTCCAGGAAACCTCCCCGCCATCCTATACAATAATTAAGCAAAAACACTTAGCATTCTGTTTAGGTCATTGATACATTTTAAATTAATTTATCACCCATTCACAACAATGATAGGCATTCTAATAAATGTTCAGGGGCTGCAGCTACAAGTTATTAGGAAAAAACTGAAAATTGTATGTTCACCTTTCCATAATTTTCCTTTTCTGGTGCATCTTCATGGCAGCACACACCGGGGTTGTGACTCCGCCCCCACAACCTGATAGAACTGGTTAGCTACAAGTTCTAAAGAGGAACCCACCACAACATTCTCCGTATCTATCAATTCAAATGAGTGGGAGTCTGTGTGCGGCCAAGATGCGCCAGGAAAGGAAAATTACGGAAAAGTGTGTATACAGTCCCATCATGGCAGCACACACTGGGAAATAACTCACCAGACAGCTGGGTGCTTAGAAAGTATTGATTTAAGGAAAAAAAAGGAGAATGCTGTGGTGGTTTCCTCTTTAGAGCTTATAGCTAACCAGTCCTATCAGGTTGTGGGGGCGGAGTCACAACCCAATGTGTGATGCCATGATGCGACAGGAAAGGAAAATTATGGAATGATTAGTATACAATTTCCGTTTTTTCCTAACAACCTGCAGCCCCTGAACATTTAATTTATGATTTATTTTTTTAATTATTAATTTGAGAAAAAGTACTTCCTTTTTATAACCTAATGCGGCCATCGTTATATAAAGAGCAGGCAACGTAGCTAGGCCAACACCACTAAATATCCCTTTCATTCCTATGAAAAGGGAAGTATGCAGTAGGACTGAGAAATCAACATAACACTTTGTGGTTTTTAAAGCTGAGAAAATAATGCCTAGTGTACGGAGGTGATTAAAAAAGATGGCAGATGAAATCTTACCCAGACAAACATTGTAGTCTGGAGAAGCAAATTGTTGCTAAATGCCAATGGTCTCAACACAAATTGATATGTTGTGAGTAGATATTAAAGACATAAATACCCCAACTTATTTAATATATATCCTACGATAATGATGATCATTACTTAGCACATCATTATCTGGATAGTACTATCTTAAATAAGACGGGGTGTGCATTAAAGATTAGATTTCAGTTTATAGAGTCAGATCACAGGGCGAGAAATGCTGATTTTGCACTTTGTCTTATTAAATCAGTATACAGCAACTCTTTAAAAGCAATCTACAACTAGACTTTGCTGCTCAACACATAATAATATAATAACTGCAATGTGGTCGTTGGCAATGTTAGTCTCTCAAGACAGCCAAAGAACACTTTTTTCTTCCACCAATACTGTTAGATTCCCACTATTCTGAACCATATACTGCTTAATATCATACTAGCGTCTGTCAATACCTCTGCGTTTCCCTGACAGCGACAAAAACATTATCAGTATACTGCTAAAAAATTCCAAATGCTCCAATGTTATTACTCTGAATATCCCCGCTATTGTCATGTATTGTTCTTGAGGGAGCATAAGTAAAACACATTAGAAGTAATTTAAAGTTGCTATGAGCTTTGCTTATTTATATCTCTACATAAAAGACACAATTTCCTCCATGAAGCAGGCCAGCCTTGATAAAGTGTGTATGTTAAATCACATCATCCCAGATCAGCGGACAGACTCTCTAGGCGTACGTTGTATTTTCTGGTTTTAATATATAAGGAGTGAGATGCTGTTTTGTTACGAATTCCTCCTTTAAATCACACCACTCGTATAAATAATGAATGAGCCTCGATTGTATCCCTAATATTATTCTCATGTCTTATTAAACTAATATTTCAAATGAAAAAAAATATGTATTTTTTTTTATTCGCTTGTTGGCAAAACAAAGAAAATCAGGATTTTTTTGTGCGATATTACAGATCGCATATAATATATATATACATACATACACACATATAAACAAACACCATATTAGAATAGTGTGTTTATATATACTGTATATGTATTTAAATAATAATAAATAATACAAATAATACAAATATATATATATATATATATATATATATATACACACACACACACACACACACACACACACATATATATACACACACACACACATACATACATACACACACATACTTACAAACAGCATATTATAGTTGTGTGTATATATATTTAAATGCTTATAGATACATGGAAATACAGTGTCTTGAAAAAGTAGTCATACCCCTTGAAATTTTACACATTTTGTCATGCTACAACCAAAAAAAATGTATTTTATTTGGATTTTATGTGATAGACCAATACAAAGTGGCACATAATTGTAGAAGGAAAATGATAAATGTTTTTCTTTTTTTTTTTTTTTTTTTTATAAATAAACATGTAAAAAGTGTGGCATGCATTTGTATTTGTATTCAGGCCCCTTTACTCTGATACACCTAACTAAAATCTAGTGGAACCAATTGCCTTCAGAAGTCACCTAATTAGTAAATAGAGTCCACCTGTGTGTAGTTTAATCTCAGTATAAATACAGATGTTCTGTGAAGCCCTCAGAGGTTTGAGAACCTTAGTGAGCAAACAGCAACATGAAGGCCAAGGAACACATCAGACAGGTCAGGGATAAAGTTGTGGAGAAGTTTAAAGCAGGGTTAGGTTATAAAAACAAATCCTAAGCTTTGAACATCTTATGAAGCACCGTTTAATCCATCATCCAAAAATGGAAAGAGTATGGCACAACTGCAAACCTACCAAGACATGGCCATCCACCTAAACTGACAGGCCGGGCAGAAGCAGCCAAGAGGCCCATGGTAACTCAGGAGGAGCTACAGAGATCCACAGTTTAGGTAAGAGAATCTGTCCATTGGACAACTATTAGTCATGCACTCCACACATCTGGCCTTTATGGAAGAGTGGCAAAAAGAAAGCCATAAGAAGTCCCGTTTGCAGTTTGCGAGAAGCCATTTGGGGGACACAGCAAACGTGTAGAAGAAGGTGCTCTGGAGAGATGAGACCAAAATGTCACTTTTTGGCATAAAAGCAAAATGTGCGGCGGAAAACTTACACTGCACATCACACTGAACACACCTTACCCACCGTGAAACATGGTGGTGGCAACATCATGTGTGGGGATGCTTTTCTTCAACAGGGACAGGGAAGCTGGTCAGAGTTGATGGGAAGATGGATGGAGCCAAATACAAGGCAATCTTAGAAGAAAACCTGTTTTCCTGCAAAAGAATTGAGACTGGGCAGAGGTTCACTTTCCAGCAGGACAACGACCCTAAACATACAGCCAGAGCTACAATGGAAAGGTTTATATCAACGCATATTCATGCGTTAGAATGGTCCAGTCAAAGTCCAGACCAAAATCCAATTGAGAATTTGTGACAAGACTTGAAAATTGCTGTTCACAGACGCTCTCCATCCAATCTGACAAAGCTTGAGCTATTTTGCAAAGAAGAATGGGCAAAACTGTAATTCTCTAGATGTGCAAATCTGGTAGAGACATCCTCAAAAAGACCTACAGCTGTAATTGCCTTCCACTTAACAATAATGAACCACTTTGTGTTGGTCTATCACATAAAATACATTTACGTTTTTGGTTGTAACGTAACAAAATGTGGAAAATGTCAAGGGGTATGAATACTTTTTCAAAGCACTGTATGGGAGAGTGTCTTTATTATCTCAAATGAGTCTAAAGTTGCTAATTTTTATTTGATTTTTTTTTTAAGATACTGAACCAGTAATCCTTGGTTTTTATTTTATGAAATAGAGAATCGTTTTATGTAATTTCAGTAATCCTCAGCTTTATTTTGTGGTTGATCAGCATTAATTATATATGAGTCCCCCAGAACTAATCATAATATTTCCAGGGCTAGATTTCAATCACTGTAGCCTGTAGGCACCATTTTTTAATGCACCCCCTGCTAGGATCACCTCTCACAATGTGTAAATAAGCTTAAAGTAAATCTAACCTAATCACTAAAATTCATAGAATATTTAACATTAAGATAACCCTATCACACAGTTTACCCATAAAAATTACAAGTGGGCGTTTCAACACCCATTGCAGGAATGGTACACCATCAGGAGAAATGCCAAGCAGTCTCCTCCCCCCATTCATGTGGAAAGAAAGTGACTGCAAAGAGGCTGCAGGAGATCAGAATCACTTAGATACAAAGGATAAAAAAATATTTTTATTAAAATAAGTGTTTATGATAGGTAGCACTTTAGCAAACTAAATATCAATTAAGGTATACAAATGAGATGATTATATTTCTGCTAACAAAGGGGAAAAATGTATGGGCAATAATGAGGAGTATACTGTATATTTATCTGCTACCTACAGTATATACACAGGTCTGCCGATCCTGACGCCCTGCTGATCTGCGCTGTCTCTCACTGCTGACTTGATGCTGTAATGCTCACTAATGTGATTTCAGTATGCCTAGGATAGGGACTATCCTCAGAGTGTGGTCTTAACTAATTCACTCCCACAGCTGAAAAGCCGAGTGCAATTAGAACATGGGTTGACTGTCCAATAAACATATACAAAGGGAAGTGTGTCGAATAGCCGAAGGAATAGTGATGCGTTCATTTGGCTAAGCAATTAATGATCCCAATCAGCAGAGAGGGGCCAAACACCTTTGGGGCACTACAACTACCAGCATACCTTGGCAGGGCACAGGAGAAAATGGAGATGTATGATTACAGAACAGTATAAAGATATATGGAAACAGGGAAATATGGAGGTGTATGGATAAGGGACAATGTTATGGTATATGCGCACATTTCACTATGCAAGTGTATGGGTACAGGTAGGTAGGAAAATGTATCATTACACAGTAGTATGGAGGTACAGGAAAGTGTGGGGTCATAGGGCAATACATAGGTATGCGCACAATGTATGGTATAAGGAAAGCAATTGGATACAGTATACTGCTAAAATGGAACAAAATTCTTTGTACTCAATTATCCTAAAGAAAAAATGTGACACATCAAGCCCTCTCCAAAGTCTTAGTACCCAGTATTACCAAACAAAAGAGAAGAGAATGAAAAACAGGACACATCATGCCCTTTCCCCAGTCTTATTTCACAATAAGGCTAGATCTGGAATTGAACATTAATGACCCATGCTGACACCAGTGTCCTCTAATCTCACCAAACACGAATGCATCCTCTCTCTCCCCTGAGCATCTGTTGCCCCCACTCAGTACTGGTCCCCAGTTTCCCCCAACAGAGTACCAGGTCCCCCTTTCTTAAAAAAGAGCACCAATGTGTTTCTTAGGGTTGCCACCTTTTCTTCAAGCCAAACCCCAACACTTTAGCGGCGCAGGGCAATTATTTTTTTCATAGTATACACTATGGGATTATAAAAGACCTGGGACATCTTTGGGTGCCCCAAGGATAGTAGTAATGTGGCGCGTATAGCGCACAGTGGCGAACAATGGGTATGGCCAAAATGCTCTTGTTGACATCACCGCCCAGCCTGCCAGTGATGTTGAACCTGCTCCCACAGGCGCCCGCAGCTCACGGAAGGCAACAGATTTGTGTGTGACTAGCTTGGTTACTTGGGGAGCCACAGCCGGTCTGAATAATGTGTCTGGGTTTCAGGCGGGCTGAAACCTGGACATATGATTTAAAACCCGGACTGTCCAGGTGAATCCTGGACAGGTGGTAACGCTAGTCCTTCTTCCCCCCCTCTTTTCTCCTATTAATCACAGATGTCGAGCACTTTCTTCTTCCCACTCACAACCAACTCTGTGTATTTTTTTCTCCCATTAAATTAGAAGTCTGAGCTTAAAACTGTTCCCATTCCTCTTCTAAAACCTATACTAACTACCCTGTAGAATGAGGATGCTCAGGGAACCAGTCATGTAATCAGTTCCCAGCAGCCAGTTTCAGGGGAGAGGAGGGATGGATGCCCCATAGTTAGCCTATGGGTGACATCACCACCCAGGCCTGAGTGCTCTGGTGAGAATAGGTAACCATACAGTGCCTTGAAAAAATATTCATATCCCTTGACATTTTCCACATTTCATGTTACAACCAAAAACATAAATGTATTTTACTTCGATTTTATGTGATAGATCAACACAAAGTGGCACATAATTGTTTAGTGGAAGGATAAATGGTTTTCAATTTTTTATACAAATATATGCAAAGTGTGGTGTGCATTTGTATTCATTCCCCTTTACTCTGATACCCCTAACTAACTAAAATCTAGTGGAACCAAATGCCTTCAGAAGTCACCTAATTAGTAAATAGAGTTCACCTGTGTGTAATTTAATCTCAGTATAAATACAGCTGTTCTGGGAAGCCCTGAGAGGTTTGTTAGAGAACCTCAGTGAACAAACAGCATCCTGAAGGCCAAGGAACACATTAGTTAGTTTTAATCCATACATACCACCGATACTGTTTAGTTTTTCTCCCCATCCACCAACACTGTACTTTTTCCTCTCCCTTACACCAGACATTTTTCTTCCTCCTGACCATCCATGTGGCATTTTTTCTCCTGACACACAGATGTCATCCATTTTTTTTCCTCCCGTTTACCACATACATTGTCTATTGTTTCCTTCTGCTGACTAGCAATATAAGGGGCACATACTGTTGACTTCTACACTCTATACATGGTGTGGTACATACAATCAGGTCCATAAATATTGGGACATCGACACAATTCTAATCTTTTCGGCTCTATACACCACCACAATGGATTTGAAATGAAACAGGATGTGCTTTAACTGCAGACTTTCAGCTTTAATGTGAGGGTATTCACATCCAAATCAGGTGAACGATGTAGGAATTAAAACAGTTTGTATGCTATTCTTTTTATGTATTAGTTTTTTTGCAGAAGGTGCTGGATTCAAATTTTGTAGAGATATGGGTTGGACCCATCTCAGGTATGGGTGTCCCTTCCCAACATAAGGTTACATTGGTATATCGGGGTGTTTGTTAGGTTATACCTGGGAGACATAGGTGGTTAACTGTCCCTGAGGCAGTGTAGTAGCTGCTGGGACCTTTTCCACTGGAAGACAGATACAGGAAGTTTGTTATGCCTTCATAGACCTTAGAGATGGTAGATCAATTACTGATGTTTTTGTTTATCTATTAAGCTCTGATTGTACTTTTCTCAATTTTGAATCTAACTGTATTCAATGTTTTAATAAAGGGCTGCTATGGCCATTTCTGAAATTGACACTCCGGGATGGGGGTG
Organism: Aquarana catesbeiana; assembly: GCF_042186555.1. Classification (NCBI taxonomy): domain Eukaryota; kingdom Metazoa; phylum Chordata; class Amphibia; order Anura; family Ranidae; genus Aquarana; species Aquarana catesbeiana. The sequence continues at coordinate 264,765,132 of NC_133332.1, forward strand.
GCATTGTAGTTGGGTTCACCGGTTTGGATGGAATTGTGAGCCTTGGTATTCTGAAAATCCCTTAGTCATGTGCATCTGTGAAAATTTCACTAGTGGTATTTGTTAAGGATTATGTTGTGGATACAAGCAGCATGTGTGTGCAGAGTGTATTGCAAGTAGGTTTAGACTGTATGTTGCTTTACACCGATATCCAGTGCAATTTAGCCACACCCAATTTTGACAACAACATGCTCCGTGCACTGCATGTTTTCTCCTTCCCATGTTGTCTCTCTTTCTTAACTTGTAATGTTGGCTGGTAAGCCACCCAAGGACTGCAAGTGTGTGCTTTGCAAGATTACCAGGTGAAAATAAATTGTCTGAATTAAAAGCTAATGCAGCCCCCTCATCTAAAGACTGATAAGCTGCAATATATAAAATGTTTGTTTTGGGATTTCAAAATTATTTATTGGCACTTACAGTGCTCGGTATAAATGAGTGCTCAGTATAAATGAGTACTTTTCCTTTCAGAATCAACATTTTTTATGGGACACTATACTACAAAATACTCCCACAAATGTGGGCCATTGATTGCAACCAAGATTTGTTAATTTGTACACACAAAGTATTTTTCCTAACAAATTCATTCAAGACCATGTTGCAAAAATAAATACACCTCAATGAAAGTCTTAAGCAGGCTATACATGGTCGAATTTCAAACAAATTTTCTTTCAAAAATCAGAAAGTTCAGTTTTTTTGTTATCCGATGATGCCACCATTGATTTTCGAAATTCGGCCGACCAAGCCTTCAATTTCACCTCATGTTGCTACAGAAAAGAACTTTCGTGGCCGGGAATCTTCTTTTCTCTCCGTAAATTTACTTCTCTTGCACATGCGCATTTGTTTTTCTTATTACATTTCTTGCACGATTCTCCCATCATTGATTAGAAAATCGTTCGTTTTTCAAAAAATTTCCAACATGTCCGATTCCTAAAATTTGATTGCCGCACAAAAATTGGCATTTGCTGCAGCCCACTAATGGTGCGAAATGCTTACGAAAATTCTTAGATACGATTTTGCAAAAGAAAATTATTTCGAAATTCGAACTGTGTATGGCTGGCATTAGGAGCAAAGCTAAATTTTAGACAACAAAATCCTAATTATTAAGAATTCAACTACAGGTGAGTCTATTTATTCATTAAACTGGTGTCCAGCGGACAGTTGATTATAAAAAGCTGTTATTTAAAGAAAACCCCTTCCCATTTCATGCTGTCAGCAATGGTAGCACATGGAAGACAAATGTCACAAGGCCTGAGAAAGAAAATAATTTCTTTACACAAGAAAGGTGAAGGCTACAAGAAGATCAGCAAAGCTTTACTTATCAGTCAGAATACTGTGGCAAAAGTGACCTAAAAATTTTAGAAAGATGGAACTGAAACATCTCAGAGAGACGTCCAGGCCGGCCACAGAAGTTAAAACCTTGTCAGGAGCATCTTCTGATGATTAGAGTTGAAGAAAATCACCATGCAAGTTCACTACAGTTAGCTAAAGAAGTAGAAAGCCAAACTGGGGTGATTGGTTCCCGTGACAATAAGGTGTACACTGCAGAGGAATGGCATGCATTGGTGACATCCACGAAGGAAGCCTCTCCAAAAGCCCATGCACAAAAAAGCCTGCCTAGATTTTGCCAGGGCCCATGATGAAAACGAAGGAGACTACTAGGACTCAGTACTCTGGAGTGATGAGACCAAGATAAATGTTTTTGGAACCGATGGTTTCAAAACTGTATGGCACAATGAGGAGCACAAAGAAAAATGCATGGTGCCTACAGTAAAACATGGTGGTGGCAGTGTCCTTCTGTGAGTGCTGCTGGTGTCGAGGAGCTACATTTCATTGATGGTGTCATGAATTCACAGATGTACTGCTCGATATTGAAATAGAAGATGTTACCATCACTCCGTGTCCTTTGTCGTTGTGCATCTTTCCAATATGACAATGATCTAAAACACACCTCTAAGGCCACTGCTGTATTTCTGAAGAAGAAAAGGGTGAAAGTGATCCAGTGGCCATGTATGGCTCCTGATCTGAACCCAATCGAACACCTATGGGAAATTCTGAAGAGACAAGTTGAGCATCTCAATCCAGCATCCAGACTCTAAAAAAAAGGTCTCAATAGCCCCCCCGCCCCACCTGAGAAATTAGTGATGGGCTGGTGTGTGAGCGGGTAGGCCAGTCAGTGGGCCAGTTAGTGAGTTGGCAGACCAGTCAGCGGTTCGGCGGGTGGACCAGTCAGCGTGCTGGCGGGTGAGTGAGCAGGTGGGCCAGTTAGAGGGTCCACAGGTGAGCAGGTGGGCATGCCCGTCAGTGGGTGGGGGACCAGAGAGATGACATCTCTCACCGCCCGCCCTGCATCACCGCAGTTCCACCCTTACTGTGCAGCCACAGGCAGCAGAGAGATTAGATCATCTCTCTGCTGCCTGCCCTCACTCTGAGACACAGTAAGTGACAATCCGCACCTTGTAGAAAGCAAGTGACAATCCGCAATGTGTGGCAGGTGACATGGCAAGGGACAATCCGCAACTTGTGGCAGGTGACGTGGCAAGTGACAATCTGCATCTGGTAGCAGGCAAGTGACAATCCGCAACTTGTGGCAAGTGACAATCCACACCTGGTGGCAGGAGACGTGGCAAGTGACAATCTGCATCTGGTGGCAGATGACTTGGCAAGTGACAATCCGCATCTGGTGGCAGGTGACGTGACAAGTGACAATCTACAACTTGTGGCAGGTGACAGTGGCAAGTAACAATCTGCATCTGGTGGCAAGTGACAATTAGCATCTGGTGACAGGAGACGTGGCAAGTGACAATCCGCATCTGAAGGCAGGTAATTTGGCAAGTGACACACTCGGGGCTCCCACTGATTATGCATTATGGTGAGTTGAACTATTTAATTTTATATAAGAATGTAATTGAAATAATGCGCTTCAATCATCCTGACACCATATCAACTTTGGTGCCGTGATGATTGAACCGCCAACACCCCGATAAATTGCCCGCAAAAAAACATATTTTTTGGCAGTGCCCCTCCTGAGACTAAACTCTGGATCCACTTCTGACTCCAGATATAGTTTTTGGAGAGCTATATCTCAGAAAGAACACAACAGAGGTAAATGTATTAATTTCTTGTTTTTGGAAACAATATTCCAATAGCAGCCAAACTGCACCTTTCATTCATCTTCCTTTAAAAATTTAATAGATTTTCAGTTACTGTAAATCCCCCCCCAACCAGAAAAAAGATCAATATAAATGTCGGTTTCATGGACATCCATATATTTTGACTGTGCTCTATTTCTGGGAAAAAAAGGACTTAATTTTGTTTGGGTACCACGTCACACGACCGTGCAATTGTCAGTTAAAGCAACGCAGTGCCGTATCGCAAAAAATGGCCTGGTCATTAAGGGGGCAAATCCTTCCGGGCTGAAGTGGTTAAAGAGCCACCTCTGACTGGGCCCCTGTGGATAGAGAGGTGCCTGTAGGTGATCTGATCCTCTCAGTTAGTTTATTCGAGCCCTGTTCCTTCAAATATTGTTTATTACATGGCAATAATTTTTTCTTCAGTTTTTTATTGTCCTGAAGTGCTAGTGATTTATTATTATATTACAGATTGGTACATTATGTGCTTTGTGACTATTAGCCTCTATTACCCTTCAGTATCTGAATTTCTATCTTCTATTTCTGTTATAACAGATAACCTTTTTCAGGACATAAGGACATAGTTACATAGTAGGTGAGGTTGAAAAAAGACACATGTCCATCAAGTCAACTAATGTGTGTGATTTTATGTCAGTATTACATTGTATATCCCTGTATGTTGCGGTCTTTCAGGTGCTTATCTAATAGTTTCTTGAAACTATCGATGCTCCCCGCTGAGACCACCGAATGTGGAAGGGAATTCCACATCCTTGCCGCTCTTACAGTAAAGAACCCTCTACGTAGTTTAAGGTTAAACCTCTTTTCTTCTAATTTTAATGAGAGGTCACGAGTCTTGTTAAACTCCCTGCTGTGAAAAAGTTTTATCCCTATTGTGGGGTCACCAGCAATTTGAATATTGAAATCATATCCCCTCTCAAGCGTCTCTTCTCCAGAGAGAATAAGTTCAATGCTCGCAAACTTTCCTCATAACTAATATCCTCCAGACCCTTTATTAGCTTGGTTGCCCTTCTTTGTACTCGCTCCATTTCCAGTACATCCTTCCTGAGAGGACTGGTGCCCAGAACTGGACAGCATACTCTAGGTGCGGCCGGACCAGAGTCCTGTAGAGTGGGAGAATTATTTTATCTCTGGAGTTGATTCACTTTTTAATGCATGGCAATATTCTGTTTGCTTTGTTAGCAGCAGCTTGGCATTGCATGCTATTGCTGAGCCTATCATCTACTAGGACCTCCAGGTCCTTTTCCATCCTAGATTCCCCCAGAGGTTCTCCCCCCAGTGTATAGATTGCATTCATATTTTTGCCACCCAAATGCATTATTCTACATTTTTCTACATTGAACCTCATTTGCCATGTAGTTGCACACCCCTTTAATTTGTTCAGATCTTTTTGCAAGGTTTCCACATAATGCAGAGAAGTTATTGCCCTGCTTAGCTTAGTATCATACAGAGATTGAACTGTTTACCCCATCCTCCAGGTCGTTTACGAACAAAATAAATAGGATTGGTCCCAGCACAGAACCCTGGGAGACCCCACTACCCACCCCTGACCATTCCAAGTACTCCCCATTTATCACCACCCTCTGAACTTGCCCTTGTAGCCAGTTTTGAATCCATGTACTCACCCTATGGTCCATGCCAACGGACCTGATTTTGTACAGTAGACGTTTATGGGGAACTGTGTCAAATGCTTTTGCAAAATCCAGATACACCACGTCTACGGGCCTTCCTTTATCTAGATTGCAACTCACCTCCTCATAGAAGGTTAATAGATTGGTTTGGCAAGAACGATTCTTCATAAATTCATGCCGATTACAGCTAATGATACCGTTCTCATTACTAAAATCTTGTATATAGTGCCTTATCATCCCCTCCAAGAGTTTACATACTGTTGATGTTAGGCTAACTGGCCTGTAATTCCCAGGGATGTATTTTGGTCCCTTTTTAAATATTGGTGCTACATTGGCTTTTCTCCAATCAGCTGGTACCATTCCAGTCAGTAGACTGTCAGTAAAAATTAGGAACAATGATCTGGCAATTACTTGACTGAGTTCCCCAAGTACCCTCGGGTGCAAGCCATCTGGTCCCGGTGATTTATTAATGTTAAGTTTCCCAAGCCTAATTTTAATTCTGTCCTCTGTTAACCATGGAGGTGCTTCCTGTGATGTGTCATAAGGATAAACACTGCAGTTTTGGTTACTGAAGCCCCCGATTACCTCGTGAAGACTGAGGAGAAGAATAAATTCAATTCCTTTGCCATCTCCCCATCCTTTGTAACCAGACGCCCTTCCTCATTCTTTATGAGGCCAATATGGTCTTGTCCTCCCTTTTTTAATGTTTACATACTTAAAGAATTTCTTGGGGTTTTTTTTGCTCTCCTCCGCTATGTCTTTCATGTTCTATCTTAGCCGTCCTTATTGCACCCTTACATTTCTTGTTGCATTCTTTATAAACTCTGAACGCTGATGAAGATCCCTCAACCTTGTATTTTTTAAAGGCCTTCTCCTTTGCTTTCATATTATTATTATACAGGTTTTATATAGTGCCAACAGTTTGCGCAGAGCTTAACAACATGAGGGCAGACATTACAGTTACATTACAATTTGGTACAAGAGGAATCAGAGGGTCCTGCTCGTTAGAGCTTACAATCTAAAAAGGGAGGGTCAATTGATACAAAAGGTAATAGCTGTGGGTGGATGAGCTGATGGAGGAAGTAAAACAGCGTTAGTTAGAAGCAGGATAGGCTTCTTTGAAGAGAAGGGTTTTCAGGGATCGCCTAAAGATGGAAATATGCATTTTTACATTGGAGTTAAGTCATCCAAGATTTTTGATCGTTCTTTTAAATTTATTACCCAATGGGATGCATTGGCTAATGCCTTTATTTAATATGCTCTTAAAGCAAACCCATCTCTCCTCCGTGTTCTTTGTTCCTAAGATTTCATCCCAATTTATGCCTTCTAGCAAGGCTCGTAGTTTAGGGAAGTTGGTTCTTGAAATTCAGTGTCTTTGTATTCCCCTTATGTTTCCTATTTGTGTTATTTATACTGAAGCCAATTGACCTGTAATCGCTGTTACCTAAATTGCCCCGTATTTCCACATCCGTGATCAGGTCTGTATTGCTGGTAATCAGTAGATCCAGTAACGCTTTATTTCTAATTGGTGCGTCTACCATCTGACCCATAAAATTGTCCTGCAAGACATTTAGGAACTGGCGAGCCTTAGATGAATGTGCGGTTCCCTCCGCCCAGTCTATGTCTGGATAGTTAAAATCCCCCCTATTATGATAACACTTCCCATCCTTACTGCTAATCTAAATTGTGATAGGAGATCTGTCTCCCCTTCCTCCCCTCAGGTTAGGGGGCCTATAGCATACTCCCAGTATTATTTTCCCCTTAGCTTCATCCCTTTGGAGCTCCACCCATAAGGATTCCACCTCCTCCCTAGCTCCCTTAGTGATGTAATCTCTCACATTCACTTGTACATTATTCTTTATATATAGGCATATCCCTCCCCCTTTTTTACCCTCTCTATCCTTGCGATAAAGGGTATACCCTTGAATGTTTGCCAGCCAATCATAAAAGCTGTTGAACCAGGTCTCTGAAATTCCCACAAAATCCAAATCCTCCTCGTACAACAGTATCTCTAGTTCACCCATCTTGTCCACCAGGCTCCTGGCATTGGTGAACATGACTCGTAGTTTAGACCGGTCGCATATTATCCTCTTATTGGGTGTTCTGAGATTGCAACTAGGACCTGCTACTATACTTACCTTGGGTTTATGTGCTTTGGTCAAACTACCACTAATGCCCCCAATACTACCCTCTGGAATATGTTCCGAGCTGACTATCTCTACCTCTGGACCCTCCCCACATCGCCTAGTTTAAAAACTCCTCTAACTTTTTGGCCATCTTCATTCCCAGCTGATCTGCACCCTCCTCATTTAGGTGCAGTCCATCCCTTCTATAGTACTGGTTATCAACTGAGAAGTCGGCCCAGTCCTCCAGGAACCCAAACCCCTCCTTACTACACCAGCTCTTCAGCCACTTGTTTACTTCCCTAATCTCCCTCTGCCTTTCTGGTGTGGCTCGATGTACCGGTAGTATTCCTGAGAATACTACCTTGGAGGTCCTTTTCCTCAATTTAGCTCCTAAGTTCCTAAAATCGTTCTTTAGGACACTCCATCTGCCTCTGACTTTGTCATTGGTGCCAACGTGCACCATGACAGCTGGGTCTTCCCCAGCCCCTCCCAGTAATCTGTCCACCCGTTCTGTGATGTGCCAAACCTGAGCGCCCGGTAGATAACATACTATTTGGCGCTTCAGGTCTTTGTTACAGATTGGCCTCTCTTTCCAAGAACTAAGTCCCCTACCACCAGAATCTGTCTTTCCTTTCACTTCGCTTCCCCCCCACTCTCACTGGAGGAGTTCTTCCCCTGGCAGCTAGGAGAGTCCCTCAGCTCCAGCAGTGCTGGTCCCTGACTGGTTTCACCAATGTCACTCAACGGAGCGTACTTATTGGGATGCTCCAGCCCTGTATTGGCCTCCCTGGCACTTCCCCCTCTACCCTTCCTGACTGTCGCCCATCTACTCTTTGCTAGTGCTTGCACCTCTTTGTCTCCCTCCGCCTCTGTGCTGGCCCCAGCCGGCACCTGCCGTGTACGTTCCTGGCTCTCCTTTAGTATGGAGGGACTTCTCAGTGCTGACAGTTGCTTCCCCAGATTCAGAACCTGGGCTTCCAGGGAAAAAATGCGCTTACATTTTGCACAGCAGTATTCACCCTCGATCGGATGATCAAGGAACGCATACATGCCGCAAGATGTACAACGAGTCGCCTCTCCACACCCGCCGGGCATCGTACCTATTAAATTTAATGAGGATTGGGGATTATACCCTGTCCAAATGACCTAACTAGCTTCCTGACACTAATACTCAACAAGACAATACACAGGTACTCAACAAGATAATACACAAGTACTCAACAAAACAATACACAGGACAAGGACATTACTGTTTTGTCATAATACGGCTTCATACTGCATTAAAAAAAACAACTTTTTTTTTTACACCCTATCCCATGGCCCAAGATATATTATTGATTTCTTCTTGAATGGAATGCCATGCTAGGCATTTTTTCTAAACCCACGTATGGCCCCTGTCGGTCCGACTTGCAGTGGAAACGCTCACCTGAATAGGCCGGACCATTCTAGGCCTTCCAAACTGTACCGACCCGAACGGATCTGCTTAGTGGAAACGAGGCAACAGATACATTTAAAGCACTCAAAACAGAATTTGTTAAGATTGTATACAATCTAAATCCAATGTCTACAAATAAGACATTGGAGCTCATCTCTCATATGTAACAAGACTCTGGATATCCAGCTGTCTGATTTTGAATGTATCTGCTTTCATACCCCTCTCTACCCTACTAACTTCTATTGCCTATCCTCACCTTGATTCCTTTATCCAGCCCCTCATATCATAATTATGTTTCCAAGTGGGAAAGGTATTTGAATACCTCTAAGCCTAAAGAAGATTCATCACAAAATTGGTCCACGGTTCTTACTTACATGGTACCCTCCAGGTTAGCACATATTTACCACAACATTACTGGAGGTACAGCTGTCTGATCCTGTAATACTGAAGGTCCATAGGTGTGCGCAGCCTATCGCATTAGGGTGTGCACATCAAATGTATTAAAACATGGATGGTGTCACTAGAGCAGTGGACTTCTCAGTAGAGCAGAGGTTGGTGTCAGTAGGGCCGTGGACAGTGTCAGTTTATTTATATTATTTTAATCTTTTTATTTTAATGCAATTTTTTTTAGGAGCCCTGTTCGGGGGCATTGGTGCAATATCAGCAGGGGAGATCTGCACCTAAAGCTGTGATTAGGGTGTGCCCAGGCACACCCCCTGTGCATGCCTATGTGAAGGTCCCTTTTGTGTGTAACACTTTTTAATGGATTGATCTGGCTAGTTTGCAGCATTTTTGTTTTGCAAGGCTTGGTTCCTTTATTTGTGGCTTCAGAAACAGAATGAAGTTTCCTGCTAAATAGTCTGAGGTTGAGTGGTTGCCTGAAATTCAGCATTGGGAGTTGTTAGAATATTTCTTTCAGTATTTCATCCTTGGTTATGATGGGTTGCAAATTTTTGATTATCTTTCTTCTCCCAACTAGTGCTGGATTGTATGTGGTTAGTAGAGTTACACAGTTACGTTTTTTTTTTCTCTGTATTGTAGCAGATTTTCTCTTCAGGTTTTCAGAGCCATATTTATGCTTGTATTGATAGTTTTGTCTTTGTAACCTTTCTAAGGAAGGAGTCTGCTAGTATTCTGAGATGTTTATTTCTATCTAGGTCTGAGCTTTTTCAGTGTATCTGATGGCCTGGCTGTCTATGATGGCCCGTTTGGCGTGCTGGAACTGTGGAGATAGTTGCATCTGTCAGATTTCCTGTATATTGAAGTGTGCATCTTGTCATTACTGATGGATACTGTGGTGTCTAGGAAATTGACATGTGTGCTTGAATAGTCCTTTTTTAATTTTCTTGATGGGTGAAATGTGTTGATCAATGAGTAAAATTCCTTTTAGATTTTCTTCACCTTCTGTCCATATGATGAAAATATCATTGATACAGAAATAGTATCTACTGTAAATGGCTTTTGTTGGATGTTGTTAAGGAATCTGTCCTCCAGGTTAGCCATAAATAAGTTAACATATTGGGGTGCTATATTAACTCCCACAGCAGTACCCATAAACTGTAAATGATATGATTATTGGAAGTGAAGTAGTGTGTTAGAATAATGCAATTTACTATGTAACATCCTCTGCTCTGTATTTGTGTTTTGGCATGGATGATAAAAATCTGTGCCATGGAGCAATCTTATCCTTGTGAGGGATGTTACTGTAGAGAGATTCTACATCCATAGTGACTAGAAGTTTATTTGATGGCAATTGCTATATATTCTTGATCCCATTTAGAAAATTGGTTGTATATGATTAGGAAGCTAACCATATTTGTGATTAATGATTTAACACCTTTTCTACGAGGCCTGAGAGTGGTTCAGTAAGCGTGTTCATACCTGTTATGATGGGTCTGCCTGGATTTCCTGGCTTGTGGATCTTGGGAAGCATGTAGAAGTTCCCAATTTCTGAATTATCCAATAGCGCACTGATAAATTCTGAATGTAGGTGGGTTGGTAGTGTTTTGATGAGACCTTTTAATTGTTAAGTAAAATCTTTGGTCAGATCATAATCCCGTTTCTTATAGTAAGCAGCATTTGTCAGTTGCCTCTGGCCCTCTTGTACATATTTGTTTGCATCCATCACAAAAAACGCTCCCCCGTTATCTGCTAGTTTGATGGCCTGATTATTTTGTAAATCAAGTATAGTGTTTCGCTCCAGTGGTGAAAGATTGTATAAAAACATGTTTTGCTGGGTGGACATAAGGGAAGTAACTTAGTCTGAAGCTGTTGATAAAGGTGTCCAGGTTGGGGTTAGGTCCTTATGGAGGTGTGAAATTGTTGCACTTTCTTTTTGTCACATTCTATTACAGGATTGCTTTAATTTCTGTGAAAATGTGCTTTGAGCCTTAGCCCTCTGAATAATTTCTCCATATCTAAGAATAACTGAAAAATTATCCAATTTGGCGGTTGACCAGAATGGAATGTAAGGCCTTTGGAAAGTTATTTCTGGTTCAGAAAGTTTGTGATCTGACAAATTGAGGATTCTAAGATCCACAATTTCACATGGGCTACCATAAGAGTCTGAATTGGCTTCCATGTCACTGATAGATGGAAGTATAGATGTTGTGTTGATTTTATGTTCTTTGGGTTGTATCCAAAGAGTTTACTCGCGATTTAGTTTCAGTGAGACCTGGAGGAGAAAATGGACGGAGGGGCTGCATGACTAGTGGAGGAACAGGGTCAGGGAATGGTCAGCTAGGTCAGTGTGGAGGGTAGGGGTGGAGACCTTACCTGATTGGAGGCAGATGTTGAAAGGATCAGGGTCCAGAGTCTTGAGGAGGGGTGTTGTCTGTAGCATTTCAAGGATTGAGGAGAAGTGGAAACTTCGGTCGTCCTCCCACCTGCAGGTAGAGAAAAATGAGTGACTTGAAGGCCTTGTTGGCACAGGTCAGGGCCGCAGCAGCGAATCGGGGGCCGCAGTGGCTGCAGCAGCAGCTATCAGACGTGCTGGGGGGTCAGGAGCATCTCCCCCACCTGCCTTTTCTCCTCCGGGCCGGAAACGGGCTAGGAAGGTTCGCCCTCCTGAGCACCTCAGTCCATCCCCAGTCCCCCGGGTCCAGCATCCACATAGGAGCCCCTGTAAAAGGGACCCTCCAGGGCCTGCTACGGGCTTCCTGCTTCCAGTCTCGGCGGGGGCCCTGGGAGGAATCCTCATCGCCAGTAGGACCCAAGGGGGGAGGAGGCATCCTGCTCTTACTCCCCCTCCCATCAGATGCCAGAGCTTGTGGCTGCCCCTCCACTGAGGTGCCGGGGGGCTCGGCGTGGGAGATGCTATGGGACACACAGTGGGGGGTGTCACAGCCCCTCAGCTGCTCCCAGTGGGAAGATTCGGCCCTAGAGGTGGGGGTCCGCACTGAAAGGGTTACGCTGTCCTCCCCTGCCAGTCACCGCTGCGGGGATCCAGAGCAGTCCGCTCTCTCTGTGGATGCAGCACAGAGAGGAGCTCAGCAAGGCTATAGCTCAGTCAGGAGCAGTAGGAGGGATCGGGCACCCTCTGCTGGTTCCCAAGTGCCGCTGCACCATGTTCCTCACAGTGGAGGTTGGCCAGTGACTCGGGCTGGGGGACCCACCCCCTTAAAGAGACAGCACGTCCCTGCTGCAGCTGGGGGTTCTAAGGTACCCAGCAGCTCATCATCCCTGAGAGCCACAGCTGGGGCAGACGGAGATTCTTCCAGGAGCCCTGAGCTGGAGTTGCCAGTACGCAGGGCACATGGGATGCCAACGCAGCAGGAATCTTTGGCTGAATCCCGTTAGGTAACCAGCGCAGATGATGACGAATGGTCTGCTGGGAGGCGCCCTGCTTTGCGGAGCCAGCTGGGATCTAGACGAGCGACTGGTCATGTTGCAGCGTGGCAGCAGTCTGGTAAGTCACTTTCTTTACCTATGTCTAATTGTCAGCGTGAGGCAGTTTAGGGGTTTCACAGCGGGTTCTTTCGGGGGTGCCAGGACAGCGGGGGGTTCAGGGGCCTACAGATTTGTGGCTTGCTTAGGGATCTACAGTCGGGGGCCCCAGGCACTGCACCGGTTATGGACGCATTTTTTGCAGGTTTTCAGGAGTTATTGGCCCGTTATGACCCTGGCTAGGTCTTTTTCCCCGTCCCAGGGGTACACGGCGGCATGGACCCCTGCTGCTTCTCCATCGGGTAGTGTAAGCTTAGTGGTTTCCCTCAGCAGGGCCGATTTCTGCAGGAGGTTCATCCACCGTTGAATCAGCCCCCGAGGCTGGGGCAGTCGCGTCCTCCATTGCCAGCGTGACGTTCGCGTCACAGACGGAGATGGCTGGGGGGGGGTCAGAATTTCACAAGGCAAAGGAGTCCACTGAGGATAGGGTGCAGTTGATGGACTCAGTGAAATGCGAGATTTACGTATGCTTTGAGGGCCGCTGATGGTCCATCTACAACAGGACATCAGGTAAAAGATCTGAAAGGGGGAATATGTTGAAATATTCTCCCTTTCCTGTTGGAAAAATTTAATATAGAAAAAGTTAAGGCGGACAAAAGCAAGAAAGAGGAGGAGGAGAAGCGCCACTGGTGGCTTATCGTACTCTTTCTAAAGCACCGGAGAATTGCTCTCCGCTTTTTTTGTTATCTTGACGCTATTGGAGAAGCATATAGAGTTTACGGGGGTACTGCTTGGCTGCGATATGACGAGAAGTTCCACCAGCGCAAGGTCTTGCGGCCTGACTTGCGCTGGGATCATAAGGACATTGGGCTTTGGATGAAGCTCATGGCATAGGTGAGGGCTCTGGGTCAGCCCTTTCTTTGGGGGACGGCGGTTCGGGTCCCGCTGGACAGTCGGCTACCCAAAAAAGAGGTGTTTGTTGGCGGATCAACGAGGGGGTTATGCCGTTTTGGCGCGGCCTGTCATTTCCGCCATGAGTGCTCCAGTTGTGGGGACTCCCATAGTTACACCAAATGTTTTAAGAAAAGGAAGTCCCAACCCGGGGAGTCTGCTTCAAAAAGGAGGACACCGGTAAGCGTTTCCATAATGGTGGTGTATCTAGGTAGATATCCAAGAAGGGAGGCAGCGAGTTTCTTGGCTGATGGTTTTTGTATTCCATGCTTTGGGCCGGTGGCTCTGTCTCCACGGCCTCGGAATCTGAAATTAACATGGCAATTTCCCCAGGTTGTTTCTGAAAAGTTGGTCAAAGAGATGGAACTTGGGAGAATGGCTGGACCATTTGACCATCCGCCCATTCCGTCTTTGCATGTGTCTCCCTTGGGGAGTTGTCCCCAAAAAGGAACCCAACGGTACGGTTAATACACCGAAGGGTGCGTTGGTGAATGATGCCATTTCTCCGGACCTGGCTTCGGTGTCTTATACCTCCTTTGATGCCGCAGTCGGATGGGTGCAACGTTATGGCCAGGGTTCGTTGTTGGCGAAGACAGATATCGAATCTGCCTTCCGCCTGCTGCCGGTTCACCCAGAGAGCCAACATTTGCTGGGTTGTTTTTGGGATGAGCAGTTTTTTTCTTGTCTCCTGGGGGGGGCTGTTCCATTTCCTGTGCATTTTTGAGGTCTTTAGAACCTTCGTGGAACACACTTGGGAATCCTCTGGCGCCTGAAAAAACGGAAGGTCCTGCCACGGTCATACAATTCTTGGGTATTGTCACTGACACGCTTCTCATGGAATGTCGCTTGCTGATTGACAAACTGGAAGATCTGCGTCAGAAGGTTACCGAGGTCAAGGCGGCAAAGAAAGTTAGGCTTAAACAATTGCAGGCTTATTGGGTAAGCTTAATTTTGCCTGCCACATCATGCCTATGTGACGCATCTTTAGTCGTCGCCTCTGCGCCGCCACTTCAGTACTTCTGCTGCATCACTTCATCAGGCTCTCGTGCGAGCATAAGGCAGATCTGGGGGTTTGTGGTGAGTTTCTGGCCTCTTATAATGGCAGGTCTTTATGGATGGCTTCGGTTGTGTTGGCTTCTGACCTTTACACAGATGCTGCGGGCACTTCTGGGTTTGGGGCTTTTTGTCAGGGGGCCTGGTGTGCTGTGGCGTTGCCCGAGGAATGGCGAGCGGCTGGGTTCTTGTGAAACAGTGTTATTGGAGCTGTTTCCGATTTTGGTAGCTGTCGATATCTGGGGCTTTAAGTTTCGGGATCGTCAAATTTGTTTTCATTGCGACAATATGGAGTGGTGGTGGAGGTTGTGTCCAGTCTGTCTACTTCTTCGCCGCCAGTGGTGCGCTTACTGCATCACCTTGTCTTGCGGTGTTTAAGTTTGAATTGTTCCGTGCAAACTGTTCATGTACCAGGGGATTTGAATTCCATTGTCAAATCCTAGTCTCGTTTACAGTGGGGTTCGGGAAGTTGGCACCAGAGGCGGAGCAGCTGGGGGTTACTTGTCCAGAACGGCTGTGGAGACTGGCGTTGGAGTAGCAGGGGAGCTGTTAAGTCCCTTTGTGAGTGTGGGTACCTGGGCTGCATATTCCTCAGTATGGGGTGAGTGGTCCACATTGGTAAGTTCGGTTGGGGGTAGTTTTTCCACTCAGGATCGCTTGGATTTGCTGTTGTATTACATTGCGACTGAATTTACCCGGGGCACATCAGTTTAAAAAATGAACAGGTTTGGCCGCTTTTCTCTTCCAGATGCATGGCCTGAGTGATGTGACCAAAGACTTTATTTCGGCGCGGGCAGGTGCATCCAGATACCAAGCGCCTAGTCTCGTTTGATACGCTTTGGGTTCTAGTGGAGAAGTTGCCCGTGGTTTGCACTTCTGCTTATGAGGTGCAGCTGTTCACTGTGGCTTTTGCGCTGGCTTTTTTGGGGCATTGCGAAATGGGGAGTTGGTAAGCTAGAACAGCTGTGGTATGGGTGGGCTACAATTATCGGATGCGACAGTGGCCAGTGAATTCGTCCGGATTCATATTGGGAAATCAAAAACTGACCAGTTGGGAAAGGGGGTTACTGTGTCATTGTTTCGGGTGCTGCCGGACCCGGTTTGCAGTTTCTTCTGTTCAACGGTTTCTCGAGGTGAGGGGGTTGGCGCTTGGTTCCTTTTTGCTGCACAAGGATGGATAGTCCTTCTCGTGCTTTCAGTTTTTGTCCATTTTCTGACGTTGTTTGGCTGGGGCGGGCAGAGAGGTTTCCCAGTTCAATACTCATTCCTTTCAGGTGGGGGCAGCTAAAGAGGCGGCCAGATGGGGTTTGGGCTCTCAGGTGGTGAGACGAAGTCTCACGAAGACGAAGGGAGGTGGGAGTCAGATCGTTTCAAGATTTATGGTAGCTCTCAATTGCTTTAAAGTTACATTGAGTGTTTTCATGTGGGTCTATATTTTCCTTTGTTTTTCTCTTTCAGATCCTTCCTCCTATTTTTTTGGGGGGGGCTGTGAGGGCTGACGCTCAGCTCGAGGGTAAGCAACTTGGCATTCCATGGAGTGAAGCTATTATTAAATGGCTGGGGATTCGGGGCATGGTGTGGGGCCGGGTTCTCCCCAAATTTTTCTACTATTCCAAAGTAAGCAGGCCACCAGATGTTTTAGTGCTGCAGGTTGGGGGTAATGATTTTGGGGTCCGGGCCAGCCGGGAACCTGTCGAGGGATGTCAAATTTGACATTTTGAGCTTGATGCGCGATTTGCTCGGATGCATCATTTTATGGTCAGATATAGTGGCTAGAAAGGTTTGGGGTTTTGCTCCCCTTCATTGGTCACTTAAACAAGGCAAGAATTAAGTTGAACAGGGAGGTTGGCAGGTTTGTGGCCCGGCTTTGGGGCATAGTGGTTCGGCACTGGGAGCTAGAGGATCAGTCCGTCTGCTATTGGTGGGACGATGGTGTTAACCTGAAAGGGGTGGGAATCGACATCTGGCCGTTGGGCCTTCAGGAGAGGGTATTGAGGGATTTGCAGGTGTGGAGGGATTTGCTTGAATGAGGTTTTCAATCAAGCTCATGTGGCGGTTCAAGGGATCTTTGGGGGCTCAGTGGGGAATTACATGGTTACAGAATTAGTGGGGCCCATCTAAGGTATGGCGCTTCCACTAGGTTAGCGGTGGTTCTCCCAGGAGCTAGGTCCCCTGGGGGAAGGGAATATCTTCGAGCCAGTTGGGGCGCGTCTTAGGACATAGACCGTTCCAGTTAAAATTGTGCCTTAAAGACACCCAAAGACCTCTTGTTGTTGGGCATTACTTTGTTGAATTTGCACTTACGGGTATGTTTTACGTGCTGTTATTTTATTCTTTGGTTAATAAAAATTTGGCTGCTGTGGCCGTATAAAACCCATGTCACCCAGTCCCTGTCTTTATTTTAATTGTGAGGACTAAGGTTGATGAATCCTTTAGTCGTGGGTTTTTTTTTTTTTTTTTTATGCACAGAACGTTTTTGCATTCACCTTTGTATAATTTCCATTTCATTTTTAATTTGGTTAGCGATGGTAGGATCTAAAGCTGTTAGGGTTTCAAGAATCACACACAAAAAAAAGGACCTTAAATATTACAGCTGTACCTCATGTAATGTTGTGTACCTCGTCCAATGCAAAAAATGCAAGCAAGGATCTTAAGTTGGTGAAAAAGCAAAAGTACAAACAAGACACACTATTAAAGAACATAAGGAAGATGCTTTTTGCACTCCTGTGGGACATCATTTCTTACAACCAGACCACTTTATGGAAGACATGAATGTTTTAGTTCTTAAAAGGGAACTTTAAAACTACTCAGAAAAGGAAAACTTTTGAAAAAGTATAATTCTATTTGACACAAAAGATAATGGCCTAAATGTGGACATCAGTTAAATAATTATCCAACAGTTTTTTGACCACTCTCACCTCTGTGACTCACCATCCTGTAAAAGGATGAAATAGGTTTAAACAAGTATTTTATTTAAAAATAAATTTGCAGCTGTTTATGATACACAGCGCTTTAGCAAACTGTCACAGATGCGGCAGGGGTCCGGTGCGTCCCTGTTCTCCGTTTTAGGGATGATTCAGGGACGAATTTTTGTCTGAATTCAGCCCTGAAACAGAGCCAAAGACACACAGGACTCCCGTGCAAGCCGCTCTACAGCCACCCCAGAGATATGTGAACCGGCTCCATAGAGAGCCGGTCACAATTTCCTGTCATGCAAATCAGATGCGGGGAAACCTGCATCCAATTCGCACTAGTGAGAACCCAGCCTTAGGGTTTACATCTACTTAAATGCACTGTTACACTACATCTCTTGGTCTCCAGTTGCCGCCAGTGCTTCTGGGTTTTACCCAGAGTGCCAGCATGTGGCCAATCACGAAAAAGCTTAGGTGTCCCTACACCTAAGCTGGGCCCCTGTGTTGCCAGAGTCTTAACTGCATTCCAACTTCAGTCACCTCTGTGCTTCCTGAGTCTCAGTATTTTCCAGAATCCTTGCGCACCCTCTTTGCCTGCCTCCTTAGCATGTTCCCCGGTTGCTTCACAGCTGTTAGTGATTTCAAGTACCCCCCTTGAAATCAAGTAGCCCCTCCTTTGAGCTTTTTGCCTCTAGTGCACCCCTCTTTGGCTCCACTGCACCCTCCTGCTGCTCAGCCATTTGTTACATCTGAGAGAATTGAAAATGAAATGGCTTATTCTTACTACGCTTAATGACCTGGCCACCCTGGTTATTCAAGTAGGCATTAATTTTCAAGAATTTCCCCAATAGAGGTCTCACCTGCAAAAAAGAACTTTCACCTTTATCTGTCACCAACATTTCAGTGCCACCTTGAATCAATCCAGTCTGCTACAAATTAATGTCCATGTATCACTGCTCAAACCTCCAGTTCTGAATAGATTCTCTTACCCTTTGTTTATCCTTCATCTCTAGCTATTACTTAGCCAATGCATCTCAAGAATTTGAGGTTCACCAAATCCTGGACTCCAAGATTGCTTGTGAAAAACACCAGTACCTAATTGACTAGAAGGGCTTTGGTCCTGATCTGATCTGTGGACTCCCCTCATGGTAAACAAATTCCATTTTTGATTTCCATTAAACCAGGACTTTTATGGGTGGCGATGCCCATCATCACCCCCCTAAAACCATAAAAGAGGGGGTAATATCACACTTACCTCTCTTGGGATCCATCAACAGGTCTTTTTTCTGAAGCACAGCCAGCGTTACTTCTTAGATTCATCCAGAGTGTCATTGCCATGCCCAATAAGGAGAGAGCTCTTCTGATCAATGCTACAGTTGAACAGGAGACAGCCCTGACTGATACCACCTCAATTGAGAAGTGACTTATGGCCCAAGCAAAATGTCACCTACACCTGGGCTGAGCCCCCATGCAGCTAGAGTCTTACATGCATCCTTATGCTCTTAGTGACTTCTAAGCCTTCAGATTCAATCGCCTCTGCCCCAGTGTTCCTGAGACCTTGTAACTCTGTGCCTGCCTCCAGCTCTCAGTGTGTCCCTCTGTACCACCTCAGCTGTCAGTGTCCGCAAGTACCTCTGCCTCTCCTGTTTGCGCTCCACCTCTAGAGCTCCCCAGTGCATCCAATGTTATCTAGTGAGTCCAAGTGTGCTCCTCGGCATCCTAAGTCATCTACGGACTCCTAGTGTGCACTTTTTGCCTCCACAACACCTGTGTTTTCATGTAGTCTTGAAAAAAAGGCTGATCGGAGGGGCAGGAGGCGGAGCCTAGCGGAGCAGACATGCATTGTTAGAGCTCCACACCGCTGAGGAGAGAAGAGAAGGACAAAGCGGAGCCTGCAGGCTCAAAAGGTATCCATTTGAACCTTTTTGCCCCAGGGAACAAACTGTGAAAGTTTGGGCAGGAAATATGGTACTGGGAGGAAACCGTGGCAGAAATAAAAATCACCTCACAAAGAGCTCACAGGCACTCACTGCAGCTGAAGCAGCTCCAGTCACCTCACAATATACAGCACCAGGGCGCTCTCACAGACAGAAAATGTCACAGCAAGACTCTCCATTTGAGTCAGATACAGAACAAATCCCCTCACAAACTTCTCCACAAGCCTCCTCAGCATCCTCAGTAATATTATTACAATTTGAAAAGATGCTTCATAAGGCTTTAAAACAAACCTCAGACCAAATAACAAAAAGCGTAACCAAAGAAATAAGAGAGCTGGGAAACTGCACCGCAGCCTTAGAAATAAAAATGGATGAAATTGAAATTACAACCCAAGAAAATATAACAGAATTGGAACAATTAAAAAAAGAGAATTTAATACTTCAAACTAAGCTCGAAGATTATAAAAATAGAGCCAGACGTTCAAACTTGCGCATAAGGGGAATACCTGAAACTGTGACAGACCTGCAATCTACTATTACTGCTCTATTACAAGAACTAAAGCCAGATATCCCTATTGAACGTTTAGAACTGGACAGAGTACACAGAGCCCTCACAGCCAAAAAGAAAGATGGACCCCCACGTGATATAATCACAAAATTTCATTATTACAGAACGAAAGAACAAATACTAATTGCTGCAAGAGAAAAAAAGGAACTTAATTTTCAAGGACACAATTATCAAATTTTTGCTGACCTATCCCAACTTACTATTACTAAAAGACGATCCATGAAACCCCAACTAATGGAACTGCAAGGCCACAACATTATGTATCAATGGGGCTTCCCCTTTTCAGTCAGATTTAACTACCAAGGTACAATTTACAGAAGCAGATCAGCAGATGAACTACAACAAACCCTTTTAAAATTAAATCTGACAGAACCCACAAGCAGCAACACTCCCACACGCAGAAGAATGGCATCATTTTCACCTTCAGGCAGCACCCAGAAAATTTTAGAACAAAATGGGAATCATCATTCTCACAAAAGAGGCCGTTATGCCACATCATCCATGGACCAAGAAGATTCAATGGACTGACATCCTAATTCCTGATATCTCTTCATTTATTATACTAAGAGATGGTTCTCTATAAAAAACCTATATTTATAACTGAATGTAACTGCATTCTGATAGTAACACACTGTGTGGGATCATGTTACATTCCAGTTATATTTCTGATTACTTCTGATTCATATAGCCTTAGAATATATAAGTGAAATAAGGAAATTCTTGTTCAGTTATATATTATCAGGTAATAACAATAGATTTATTACTTTTTAGGACAAATATGTTCAATAATCCAGAAGTAATGGAAGCTTTTTCTTTCTTTTCTTAAAACAAATATATTATTACCTAACTAGTTCCTAGAATTATGTTTTTGTTTATTCTAATCTGAAGCAATACAACCTCAATTTTATGAGTTAACATATCTAAACAGTTACATATGAATAAAATATGTAATTGTTTACTCTAAAAGGGTTAAAATCCCAAAATAATTCAAACTATCTTCATCAATACCAAAGTTATTAACAATACCTTTCTAACTGAATTATTTAGCCTAGGGCAAGACTAACCATATACAACCACCCTGGAATAAATAATTTCAACAAAAACTATATTCTGCACTCCAATTAATGAAACATCATTTTGATGTCTTTTGACATAGCACTTCTCTCCTGTAAGCGGAAGATCCGTGTACCCCCATTAGCCCTCCTCATTCTCCCAACCATATTATGTGGGAGTGTGACGAAGGCACTTATTCCCCTGAGAGAGATATTTATTCTCTTTCATGGGTAAATTGTGATTACTTGCAAAAAATAATTTATACAATGTATCATCTAATCTCATATGTTTTTTTGTTTACTCTTTACTCCAGAATTCACTGGTTTCTTTTCTATCTCTTCAGTCCACACAGGTTGATCTGCGCAGTCAGCTCTGCATAACAAAAAGTAAGTCAAAACTATTTGATCTATTGCCATGGCACCACTGAATATACTTTCCCTGAATGTCCAGGGAATAAATGTCCCTCAAAAAAGGACCAAAGCCTTCCGTACTTTCCATAACAAGAAGGCTCACATAGTATGCCTCCAAGAAACACACTTCACCAAAGACTCTACTCCAAAATATATTTCTCCTTTTTATCAACAAATTTACACGGCTTCTGCCTGTACCAAGCAAAGGGGAACTCTAATTGCATTTCACCGATCCACACCATTCACCTTATCATCAGAAATTAAAGACCCAGAAGGTAGATACCTGATACTCATGGGTTATATAATGGATACAGCAATCACGGTGATTTCCTACTACGCTCCTAACAAACAACCTACACCATTCCTCTCACATATATTACAAGTGATTAATACACACAAAATAGGAACAGTGATAATGTGTAGGGATTCGAACCAGGTCCTCCTCCCATTTCTAGATAAATCACCTTTTACACCATCCAAAATAACCTCTAGATTACCTTTTTCTCAACTTCTTTCCAAATACAATCTGGTAGATTCGTGGAGAGAAAGTAACCCAATGAAAAAGAAATTCACTTATTTCTCGCACCCTCATCAAACCTTCACCAGAATAGATCATATTTTTCTAACAATAGGAATGATACCAGAAATTATTGCATCAGATATAATTCCGATTCCGTGGTCTGACCATAATGCAGTATACACTACTATAGCCTCAGCCATACCAAAAGCACATGACCCAACGTGGTACTTACCGGACATAATGCTCAAACACCCACTACATCAGATGGCCATTGAACAAGCTTTAAAGGAATACATATCAATTAATAATACAACAGACATCTCCCCAATAACACTGTGGGAAGCTCTTGCGTGGTACAATACAAAGACAAATGGCACTATTTAAACGAGAACGCAAAAATCTAGCAAAAAAACTAGAACTCAATTTTAATGCAGCCTACATATCATTTCAAGATAATCCATCTCAGAGTACAAAATCTCATCTGGAAAAATCTAGATTGGAATACGATCTATTTCTCACTGAATCAGTTGATAAATCCCTCAAACGCTCCAAACACAATTTCTACATGAATACAAACAAACCAGGTACATATTTGGCTCGGGCATTAAATTCAACTAACAAATCTTTCAAACCAATACGCTTGAAATTATCAAAAAATGTTTACACTTGTAATCCAGTTAAAATAGTCCATAAATTTCACTCACATCTCGCAACTTTATACAAGACAAACAATGAATTTAATCCTATAGAGGCTGAATCCTTCTTCTCAAAAATAACCTTACCTGAGTTATCTCAGAATCAAAAAAAGCAGTTTGGATGAGCCTATAACTATAGATGAAGTTGCTAACGCCATAAAAGACCTAAAACTTAACAAAAGACCAGGCCCAGACGGCTACTCGGCTTTATACTATAAAACATTCTCAGAAATACTCTCTCCCATTCTCACTGAAACTTTTAACAAACTTCTAGATGGACATTCTTTTCGGCAAGAAACACTAATGGCAATTGTTTGTATGATCCCAAAACCCCTTTCTGATGATACTTCCTGTGTGAATTATCAGCCTCTCTGTTAAACCTCGATATTAAATTATTAGGAAAAATAATAGCAAAACGCCTCAATAGCATTATAGGAAAATTAATACATAGAGATCAAGTAGGCTTCATGCCAAATAGACAGGCAGGCGATAATATACGCAGGGCAGTGTTATTGGCACATATTGCTAAAAAACGGAAAATCCCTTTATGTTTTCTATCTCTCGATATTAAGAGGGCATTTGACACAGTATCCTGGCAATATATGCAGAATTCATTACAAAAATGGGGTTTTGGACCCCACTTTTTAACATGGATCAAAGCATTATATAATAAACCCAAAGCCTATATAAAATATGCTGGATACAAATCTGAAGCCTTTAATATCGAAAGAGGTACCCGACAGGGTTGCCCATTATCTCCCTTATTATTTGTCCTTATACTCGAACCCATGGCCCAATACATCAGAACAAACCAAACTATAACTGGCATTGAAGTAGGAGGTATTACACACAAATTATGTATATTTGCAGACGATATATTACTTTTTCTATCATCACCACAGGTCTCTGGTCCTAACTTAATACCAGCTCTTGATGGATTTGCAGCCCTATCCGGCCTTATGATTAATCCTAAGAAATGCCTAGTGCTTAATATTTCACTCACAAACATGGAATTGATCCTGGCTAGGGCTGCACTCCCATTCACATGGGCAGAAAAATCAATCCCATATCTTGGAATTCATTTAACAGCATCTCATTCTGACTTATTCTCAACCAATTATCCTCCTGTATTAAGACAGATCACAAATCTAATAAAACAATGGTCGCAACTTCCTTTATCCTGGATAGGGAAGATTAATGCAATCAAAATTACTATTCTACCCAAATTGCTTTATCTATTCAGAGTCCTCCCTATTCCAATTCCTTCCTATTTTTTGAGAATAGTACAAAAAAGAGCAACTTCGTTTATATGGGGCTCTTCTAAACCACGTATACCTATACACACACACTACATCTTCCCAAAAATAAAGGAGGCCTGGGATACCCTAATTTTACTAACTACTACAGAGCAGCACATTTGGCCAGTCTGTCCAAATACCATGCAAAACAGGAAATCCCATTATGGGTATTTATAGAGGCTTCAGAAAATGACCCTCTATTAATATCAAAATTTATTATGGCTTGATCCTAAAGACCGCTTTCAAATTCATAATCCCATAACTAAACACTTCTTATCTCTCTGGGATAAACTAAAAACCAAATATCAGTTACAATCTCCACACAATCCTCTCCTCTCTTTTATCAGAAATCCGGCCTTTTATCCGGCATGGATCTACCCAAACTCTTTTAAAGCTTGGACAACATCAGGCATTCAGACACTAAATGACTTCATAGCATCTAAATCATTCCTTTCATTCCCATCGCTTAGAGAAAAATATGATCTACCAAACTCTGAGATATTTAGATATCTCCAAATCAAAAATTTCTATACACCATTCCTAAAGGGGGATACACCATTATCCCAATTATCCATTTTTGAATCAATCTGTACAAAAGATCCATTTGCTAAAGGTACAATTTCATCACTTTATAATCAATTATATGGAGTAGCAAATCTTAATAGACCCTCTTACGTTCAGAGGTGGGAGGAGGACCTGGGACGAACTTTAGAAGACACGGACTGGTCTAACATATGGCTCACATCTAAGTCATCTTCACCCAACATCTTAGCACTGGAGACAAATTATAAAGTCCTAACTCGCTGGTACCTTGTACCCGCTAGAGTGGCAAAATATTCACCTAATACCTCAGCTCTTTGTTTTCGAGGATGCCCAGAAATAGGCACATATTTACACATATGGTGGACGTGCCCAGTAATCCAAACCTTCTGGAAGGAAGTCTTCGTGATTGCATCTAAAATATTTAAAAAAATAATACAACCAGATCCATATTTAACTTTACTTAATCTAAAACCGGAATGGTTAACACTCTCTCAATTCAAACTTATGATCCAACTAATAACGGCTGCAAAACAAACAGTGGCCAAGGCATGGAAATCTCCTACATTGGTACTAGCAGAAACAATTCACAGAATGAATAATACAATGTCCCATGCTAAGATGGTAGCCATCAAATTCCAAAATTTGAAAAACTTTGGCATCCTTGGATAAAACAACAGTTCCTGTCAAACTTCAATGACTCTGTCCTGTTGCCATGGTAACAGATTAAATGACTTACAGAGACACCCATTCTAAGGCTTCAAAGAGAACTAAAAAGAATAATAAACTGACGAGCGGGACAACCTTGTGGACCATACCTCTATCTTTCAACCCTTTTTCTTCTTTCTCTTTCCTTTTCTCCACCTTACGATTAAAGCTCATTATCAGAATTTATTTGACCTATATACACTCTACTTGTAAACAATATGTATAATAGGTATAAATCATTTAAATACCTACAAAAGTAACTAAGGAAATTATATATATATCTTTAATTTAGGTTTACGTGAACCCAATGTTTAATATTTGAAATTTCATGATATTTACCTATATAAACCCTACTGTAAAACAATAAGCTTACTTTATAGATCCTTGTAAACTTACTTTATGTATCTTTATAACATTGTATACTCAATAAACTTCTTTTGACAAGGAAAAAAAGGCTGATCTATTTGTTCTTTTGCATGGAAACTTTTAGATCACGTATTCCTGCTAGGTCTCTACTACCTACCCCTTGCACAACACGAAAAAGGTTAATTGAAGAGCCATAATTAACAGCTTCTGGGTGTACCTCTGTTGCCTTGCAGTGGGTAAAGGGAACCCTAGTTAAGAATAACTGGTCTAGGAACACATTTTATTGGACTGAACATGTAGTTCCTTACTAACTGTGCAGAATACCAAATTAATGGAAATCAAAAACATCAAGTTACAGAGTGTTATGGAATTTAGGAACAGCTGGTTAAACAGAATTTCCTAAAGTGTAATGGCACAGTTACAGGTATACTGTAGTCTTACCATGTCCCAATCCACTATACTCAGATCTCTGTCACCAGTCTTATTCTAACCTGTCCCCGATCCAGCCATGTGCTGTGCAATCTCAACTCTGTCCAATTAATAGTTCATACTCTGAGCTATATCGAGAGCTTGTACTCGGCTGTGCAGCCTTGTACCCGATATCTCATTGGATCGGGTACAGGTGAAAAAAAGAGGGGTCTACTAAATATAATATATATATATATATATACACACACACACACACACACACACACACACACACATACATACATACATACATATATATATACACACACACACACACACAGGGCTTTCTTTCTCAGAGAATAGGTGCAGGAACTCCCCCCTTCTGAGTCCCCCCCTTATCTTCCCCCCTACCCACCTCCAAGCATCGTACCTTGATTCCACCCACTACCCAGCTCCCAGTACTGCCCCAAGTATCATTTGCTAAATAATTTGTATGGAATTTGTTCTTGTCTAATAACAAGAAAAGCAGTAAAAATAGATGCACTAGAGCCAGCAACAATAGACCCCACCCCAGTATTAATAGATCCTCCCAAGCAACAATAGATTCCCCTCCCACCAATAATAGACCCCACCCCAACAACAACAGGTCCTCCCAAGCAACTAAAATTCCCCTCCCAGCAATAATAGACCCCATACAAATAAATAGTGCAGCGCTAAAAATCTCAGATGCCTACTAGGAATAGTGGCAAATAAATAAAGTGACTGCAAAAAATCATGTATACAAAATGAGATTGATGTCCTATAGGACGAAATGCGTCGGAAAGGACTACTGATACCACTGATACTGCCAATGTTTTTTATTCCAAGAGCTTTTTATTCTCAGAAATGTGAGTGTTATTCCTTTATTTCAGTAAACCAGCTGTTAGTTTTTTACGGAATCACGCTATGTGCCCCTCCGTTCTCTTCTTCCTTTTATAAACATTTGATCTGTTTGGGCCCGCTAACCTTCCCACATCAACGGAGGTCTCTCTGGTCCCTTGGAACTCATGTCCCCTGCGGCAGCTGTCTTCCAAGTCTATCATTATTCAAGCTTGATTGACTTAGTGGGTATACACCCATCTGGGACCAATCTTTCTGCTAAGCCTTTAAGAATACATGGTGGCAGATCTTCTATTAATTTGCTTCACCAAAGTCACATTTTTAATTAGTATACATTCCTTCACCTTTTGGATCACTACTGTTATTCTTTTCATTGGACAATATTAATGAGATTGTGATTGATAGGGTTTTGTTATCAAGGACACTTTTCTAATGAAATGAACATTATTTTATTATTTTTTACTTATCTTTATTAACCTACTGTTCAGCACTGGTTCATTTTACATACAACATTTTGTATACATTATTTTTTTGCACAGTCACTTTATTTATTTATTTGCCACTATTCCTAGTAGGCATCTGAGATTTTTAGCGCTGCACTTTTTATTTGTATGTTACACTCTGCATGATTGATCCTCTGCTGTGCTGGCTACTTTTACTCTGTTAAAGGGACAGCGCGGTATACATACATTTTTCTTTAATAATAGACCCCACCCCAGCAACAATAGATTCCTCACACAACAATAGACTCCCCCAGCAACAATGGACCCCACCCCAACAACAATAGGTTCCCCTCACAGCAACAATAGATCCCTCACCCAACAATAGACTCCCCCAGCAGCAATGGTCCCCACCCCAGTAACAATAGTTCCTCCCAGCAACACTAGTTCTCCACACAATAGACCCCCCCACACAGAAACATGGACCATCCACAACAAAATTCCACCCTCAGCAACAAAATATCCACCCAAGCAATATTAGACCCCCCCAGCAGCATCAACAGATCTCCCAGCAGTCAGCATTAATAGACCCTCCAGCAGCCAGCAACAATAGACCTCTCCCTCAACAGTAGATCCCTTCAAGCACCAAAAGAAACTCCCCCTCCAGCAACAACAGATCCCCAACAAGAAATAATAAACCCTCACACAAAAACAGATCCCCCACCAGTGACCATAAATCCCCCAGCAGACAGCATCAATAGACCCTCCAGCACATCCCCTGCTATTACATACATTTGATGCTGGGCGTGCTGGAACCGCGTTCCCCAACGTTCCCACTGAAAAAAAGAAATATATATATATCTATATATATATATATCTATATATATAGATATATATATATATATCTATATATATATTATATATATAGATATATATATACAATCATACACACACACACACATATAGTATCTCTTCATGTGACAACACTAAAGAAATGAAACTTTACTACATGTAAAGTAGTTAGTGTACAGCTTGTATAACAGTGTAAATTTGCTATCCTCTCAAAAGAACTCAACACACAGCCATTAATGTCTAAACCATTGGCAACAACAGTAAGTACACCCCTAAGTGAAAGTGTCCAAACTGGGCCCAAAGTGTCAATATTTTGTGTGGCCACCATTATTTTACAGCACTGCCTTAACCCTCTTGGGCATGGAGTTTACCAGAGCTTCACAGGTTGCCACTGGAGTCCTCTTGCACTCCTCCATGACGACATCATGGAGCTGGTGGATGTTAGAGACCTTGCGCTCCTCCACCTTCCGTATGGTTCCAGTAATCCATGTACTTAGTCTGCTGTATCATCTTTAGAAGAGGCTTCCTTCTGGGACTACAGCCATGCAGACCAATTTGATGCCGTGTGCGGCATATGGTCTGAGCACTGACAGGCTGACCCCACTCCTTCAACCTCTGCAGCAATGCTGGCAGCACTCATATGCCTATTTCCTAAAGACAACCTCTGGATATGATGCTGAGCACGTGGACTCAACTTCTTTGGTCGACTACGGTGAGACCTGTTCTGAAGGAAACCTGTCCTGTTAAACCGCTGTATGGTCTTGGCCACTGTGCTGCAGCTCAGTTTCAGGGTCTTGGCAATCTTCCTATAGCCTAGGCCAACTTTATGTAGAGAAACAATTTTTTTTCAGATCCTCAGAGAGTTCTTTGCCATGAGGTGCCATGTTGAACTTCCAGTGACCGGTATGAGAAAGTGAGAGCGATAACACCAAATTTAACGCACCTGCTCCCCATTTACACCTAAGAGCTTGTAACACTAACGGGTCACATGACACCGGGGAGGGAAAATTACTAATTGGGCCCAATTTGGACATTTTCACTTAGGGGTGTACTCACTTTTGTTGCCAGCAGTTGGGTTGTGAACAAGCAAGCTATCGCTTGTGAAACATCTACCATTGCCTGTATCTGTCACCCTTTTTTGACAATAAAGATGACATCGAGATAATTTGGAGTTCCAGTGTGCGACCAATTCCTTGTCTTGTTCATACTCACTTTTGTTGCCAGCAGTTTAGACATTAATGGCTAAGTGTTGAGTTATTTTGAGGGGACAGCAAATTTACACGGTTATACAAGCTATACACTCACTACTTTACAAAGGTGCAGTAAAAACTTGAAATAATCAGGTTTTGCAGTTGATAGGAACAGAAAGAGAATGATCACTAGTCACAATTTAGAAAAAGAACCGTTACTTTGTCTATATGTTTTATTTGCTTGACAACCAGTCTTTCAGTCAAAGCTGGTTGCCTGGAGGATTGAATACCAAGTCTATCTCCTCACTGTCTTTCTGGAAAATCAGTGGCACCAATATTTACTTACCCTCGGTTCACATCTGTGCAGGCTGTGGGCTGTGGACTGCGGGCTGCATGGGCCAGGCTACCCAAGAGAAACATGGGGAAAGAAGTCCCCAACCCCTTTTATGATATCGTGCTGCACTGAACCACTTGGTACTGAGCACCATGCAGCATGGCATGCACGAAAACGCACCGAATTTGCCATTCATTGTTAATGGCACCCCTACGCATCTGCTAAACCAACACACCTACCACACCTTGACATGCGTAGCAAACCTACCTGCTCAGCAGAACCTTGCTACTATTCTGTGGCTTTCCACTGACTGCACTTTACTTAGAATTTCACAGAACAATCACAGCAGGGTAGGCACTCTGGAACAATTATTGGTTGGTAAGCTCATTCGCCTTTTTTAAAACAGGTGAAAATGCAGCACATTCACTTAAATACATCTTGTGCTTTACACGAAGAAAAGAAAAACGATATTTTATATTTCATATTTTCCATTTAGTGATCGTGAACTGTGTTCTAGAATAGCAGCAATTACAGGAGCCACTTGCCTTCCCTTTAGAACTTCACGTTTTAATTCCTAGCTCAATACAAAGAAGTCGTTTCACGTGAGAGAGAGCAGGGGTTGAGTTTCCTTCAATTAATTGTTTAATGTAGTGTCAAGACTGAGGTTTAATAATTCCCATCTTTCTAAAGCCTTTTTCAGCAATCACACTTTCAATTAAGATTCTATTGATGACAGCCCAGCACATCCCTTAATGAAAAGGCACAGAATAATAGTGCGCAAATCTACATCTGGCTCATTTCATTTGCTGGAACGGAGGGGAGAATCATTTGAATCATTTGTGTCCTGAAAGGAGAGGTAAGGGCTCCTGAAGTGAATATTTAGTGTCTTACAGTTTTTAACAGTAAAAACAAAAAGCAGAAAATGCAGTCTGACACAAGCTGTATTTATTATAAAGTATTGGATACGAGTACGCTGCTATGTACTTAGCAGATGTCTGTATCGTTCGTGTGATCTCAGGGGACCAATCAGTTATCTAGCCAAGGTCTGAAGGTGGCCAGAAACATGTAGGTGTCTGAGCATTCCACAATCACCACTTTGATAACTATCTATCCTCTGCATACTGCCCACGGCTGACATGTAGATGGTAATGTTGTTTATGCAGTATATTCATTATACGAGACATGGCTATGGCATTATTGGAAAGGAAATCAGTGACCCAATTTGTTAGTGCACCACAGGTGGACATGTCATGCTGCCCACAATCAAGCATATGATGAGCATACTTCATCCAATCGCAATTGACTGCAACCCTCTATCCACATAGCACTTGGCGCGCTGACGTGGCCTCTGTATATTTAATTGGTTGCTTCTTTATCTTATTCAAAAAAGATTAACCCTGCACTGGACACAAAATAGATTTAGGGCATTGCAGTAAAATCTCTGCAACCAACCATGGTCTTAACGAAACTCTCTTAATCAGCATTACCGATTTTAATTATGCTGCTAGCATTAGTAAAAAGATAGGAAGCTATATTATATTTATAGTTATATAGTTAGTAAGGTTGAATAAAGACACCAAGAACTAGATATAGAATAATTCTGCGCTACCCTAAAACGAAAGACAAGGAAGCAGCCAACACGACCAACAAAGTGTAAAATGGAAAAACAACAATAAAGTGTGGCGCTGAACAATGTCATATAAAACTGTAAACAAGTCAATAGACAGTAAGGAGGATCAATTGTATCTGCTTTTAAGCATATAGTCCTCATATGAAATTCAAAGATACATAGTCTATATGGCAATATGTTAAGACAAAATATTGAAGACTTATATAGACATCTTGACTGAAAATCCGCTCACTACCACCAAGAGTTGAGGAGGCTTACCAGATGAGGTGGACCCAATGGGGCATACGCCGGATTGGGTCGGACAAGGCTTAGGTGGTGAGTGGCTGTATATACTCCAAGAAGGATGCGGTCTCACGAGTTTGTTGTATTCATCCAGATAATACCAGGAACTTGAGAGGTGTGCGCAATCTCCCGGATGTGGGAGGTCATGTAGATCTGGTTTCACAGTGACATCATCTGTGCAATTGCTGGTTGCAATGAGAGAGTCTGTTAGAGAATGTCTCTGTCTTCGCTTTCATTTAAACCAATATCTGAAAAGATACAGGGCTTTCTGGGTGGCATATGTATTGTTTCTCAACCAGAAATCCTGTGACCCCCTTGCTCAGGGAGGTCATACAGTGCTTGACTGGATCTCTGATCCACTGAAGAAAAGCCCAGATGCTCTCTCAGGTGTCCTTAATTGGTAAACCAGAAGGCTCTCAACAGACCATTGGCTGTTAGCTGTCTTATGTTAACACCCTCTGCCCCCATTTATTCTAAGCTGTACATATACTGTCACTGGCAGAACCCTGGCATCACTACCTGTGCCTTTTGCCAGCAAAATGGACACCATACCATATGGATTCCAATCTAAAGTCTTTTGTATAAAAGCCTACTTTATTGCAACTAACCTGTGTGGCTACTGCCATGTCCCTGATGGCACATCATGTGCAATTGGCAATAAAGATGATGAAAAATGTAGGCACTGCCAGTATTGTAAACCTAGAAACCCATTTTCCTAGTGCATTCATGTAATTTCTAAAAAAGGAACTGTGTGTAGGGGTTTAATACAAGAAGAATTCCAATGTTACAGCCTCTTATATGCTACCCAATTTACAGTCAGAGTTAATGTTTATAGCCAGACAGTTAAATTTGGGTACTATAGTTTCATATAACTTATGAAGCTTTTGGCCAAAATGTTTCCAATTTGCAAACTACCCATGGTAGTGTCAAACCCAAACCTTATACTTATACACGTATATGGCTAACTTGTTTACCATGTTGGTAATATAAGTTCATTTTGTGCATGTTTCCAGTCTATTATTATGGTTTGATGCCCCATTCAGCCTCCCCCAACTGTTATCTCCAAGGCATCCTGTGTGTGGGGTTGATGTTGGCGCGGTCTGTAATTAACTTGTTAATTGTTTTCTTTTGATGTGGAGTCATTGGATGTCACAAAGTTTATGATTTTTTACTTTAGCTTTTCAGAGCATTTTAGGTAAATGTGCTTCCAACATGTTGAGAGGGTGGTGTCTTCCATGCAATCAGTAAGAAACAAAACTGAAGAGAACCTTCTAGAACTAAAGGGCGGGGGTAAGGAGGGACTGTGTTATATATTTTTGGGCTGTCAGCAAATCCCCAGCAGTGGGCTGACAGGGAACTGATAATACTCATAAATAGACCTGAGCCATGCCAACAGGGGGAATCGAGTGGAAGATGGAGAAACAGTGCTGAGGAGAAGCGGTCGTTGGCCTTTGAGGGAACCCTTACTGGGGGGGGGGTTTACCTTGGGTGAGGTGCTCAGGAAAGCTGGCCGCAAAGGATCCTAACACAAGAGGCAGTGGAAGGATTCATGCCGGAGAGGCAGCGGGAAGGAGCAAGGAGAGACAGTGGGAAGATCAGCACGATGCAGGGACAAGACAAGAGGAAAGACTCATCAGTAACAGTGCTTTCATGAAGTAGTGCCATGAAGTATTGAGCTAACCTTGCCCTGGGAGGTCTCCGTGTGCGTGTGCCAGTTGGGCAGGACTGGGGCATAAAGTCAGTCAGAGGACTGAGAGAAAGATCAGCCAGGCATGGCTGGTGGCAGCCAGCTAACTACAAGTGCTTCAAAATGGCTACCACGACTAATTCCTGAAGCCCATGTTGCATTAAGCCCTTTGCTTTTGATTATGGTTTCTCTAATCACAATCAAACTTCCAGGGCAGATTTGCATTTAAAGTGAAACGTCACCCAAAAGGAGAAGTTCTCTTTGTTTGCCTTCTCCCCCCCACCCCCCTCCTCTGCCACACTTGGCGCACAGTTTTTTTTTTTGGGGGGGGGGGATTACCTGGTTTAGACAGGTACTTGCTCCCACTTCTGCACAGAAGGTCACCCCCTTCTCTTTGCCTGCACCCTTCTGGGACACATCACAAGATTTTCCATAGACGCCAATGTTAAATATTATGGGAGCAGTGCCATGCCAAGCTGAACAAGATCTCCCAGGAGCCAATGCAAAACCGGAAATCACGGCAGTGGCTGCTAAAGAATGAAGTGAAATAAGATATAGGCTTAAATCAGGTAAGTGAACAGAAAAATTCATTTTAAGGATGGATCATTTTAGTGCTGCATGGTGAGGAGTGAAAAATGTAGGTAAAACTCCTCTTTAAAAAGAAAAAGTAACAAGTGTCAGACTAAATCCAATGTCAACCACATCATTCAGTGATGCAGATCCTCCTCACTCAAGATGAGCGATGCCTGCCAACTCGCCAAAACAAAAAACCTGCCGACACGTCCTATCTCATAACTCACTCACCACGAAAGACAGCATCCTGGTCCACACTGCTAAATGTGGATAAAGGTGTGGGATCCCGCGGGTGACATAATTGGCCAAAGCTCATCCCTAATGGTGAGGTGCATCCCCCTATACCCCGACGGCATGAACTGGCTGACATTAATGTAGCACCCTTGTCCTAAACAGGGTTGCTAGTAAATTTAGTTGTGCTAGGTGGTAACTAGCCTGGCTAATTTGTAGTCTTTGATCCACTGGTCTCTTTCCTAAGCTTGAGTTTAATTTGTAGTCTCTCTCTTCTGTCAATGGGTGGCACAGTTGCCTTTGGCATTAAGATGATAGATTACAGCGAATTCAGGGTATGAGTAAATATGTTGTCTCAGCCAATTAGCAGGAGTTTCTTTTGGCCACTTTTCATGCTGGTATAAGCTATTTGGTAGAAGTCAGGTGATCGGGGTTCTTTCCACCTGGGCTGCGGCCTGGGTGGGCGTGTGAGGAGCAGGAGCAGAGGTGTAGGCCTTAAGCTTGGGGCCTAACCACGTGTGTAGAGGCTTAGACCGAGGGGAGCCTGATAATTGCCAGAGGTAAAGGAAAAGCAGTTGCCAGAGGGACAACCACTCCTGTTGCCGGAGGCAAGTTTAGAAGGGATGGAGTTCTGAAGGAGTACCAGAGCAGACTCTTCACTAGACGGGTATGGTGAGGTAAGTGGGAACGCTTCAGTAGAGACTCATCCAGGAATACAGCGGGTAGCTGTGAGTAAAGCTTGAAGGAGTACAGTGGGTAGTTGTGAGTTAAGCCTGAGGGATCCAGCGGGTAGCTGAGAGTCCGAGGAACCCAGCAGGTAGCATGGATGAAGCTTGAAGAATACAGCAGATAGCTGTGAGTTAGAGCTGCACGATTAATTGTTAAGAATCATTATCGTGTTTTTTTCCCCTTTGCAATCTTGACAAAGTATATCCAGATTCTTTCTATGCAGAGAATTCTCTCTGCTCTGCTAAAGCCCAAGAAAGGAAAAAAAGCAGTCTGCCAAGAATCACAACATTCTTTAGCAGTGGAAATTAAGTATAAACATTGTAACAATTTGTCCTTTAGATCAAAGGAATACACTTTGGTGTGTAAATGAGGGAAGTTTAACCACTTAAACACTAAACGTTTTTCTGACATTTGTTGGTTTCAAGTTAAAAAAAATTTTTTTGCTAGAAAATTACTTAGAACCCCCAAACATTATATATATTTTTTCTAGTAGAGACCCTAGAGAATAAAATGGTGGTTGTTGCAATATTTCATGTCACACTGTATTTGCTCAGCAGTCATTCAAATGCAATTTTTTGGGAAAAAATTACACTTTAATGAATAAAAAAAAAAACTAACCAGTAGTTAGTTAGCCCAATTTTTTTGTATAATGCGAAAGATTTTACGCCGCGAGAATCAGGAGAGAATCGTGATCTTTTTATTCTAAGCAAAAAAAATTGTGATTCTCATTTTGGCCAGAATCGTGCAGCTCTACTGTGACTTGAGCTCGAGGGAGCCAGCAGGTAGCCGAGTGTCCAAGAAGTCCAGTGGGATACTGAGCTGAGCTTGAAAAATACAGCGGGTAGCTGTGAGTGAAGCTTGAGAAGTGCAGCAGGCAGCTGGGAGCTAAGCTTGAAGATCTACAGTGGGATATTGTGAGTGAAGTTGTTGCCATAGGAGACAGCAGTTGCAACAAGATACAGATTGCTGCATTCAGCTTAAAGGCCCTTTTCTGTATTGTGGTCTGCCTAGTTCTATTTTTGTCTGCAGAGTCTGACAAGTTGCTATTGTATTTGCCTAAGGGTGTCCTGTGCCCTAACGCTCTCTCCCCTGTTCCAAAGAGAAATACAAACTATCTTTGTTCATTTTTAAAAGTGACTGGCGCCCATCTTTTCATGTTGCACTACACCTACCATAGTAACCTGCACCCTGAGGAGGAATGTCAGCTCTCGCTGACTCTGGGGGTCACCATCAGGCCCTTAGAGGTCGGGAGACCGCTGCATTCATTAAACTTAATCACTATCAAAACTGATGACTATCAAACTGCAGATGTAGCTGAGCAAAATTTTAATTTCAATGCTCCTTAAATGAAACTACAGCTGCACCCATTAGCATCTTCTGGCACATCTCCTCTTTCTTCAATTTTTTTTTTTTTTTTACCCCTGAAGGAAAACACCTGTATTGTGTATTCAAATCTGTAGCCTTTCAAGTGCCATGTCATCAAACTGTTGTGCCGGAGGCACATTTTTACCAAGCTATACCCTTGACTGTTTAGCTAAAACTTTTAGGGGACACCTTTCTATTACTTTTACTGTAGATCTGTTGTGGCTGCTATTTCTGTCAGTCAAAAAACGCTTAGTTCCTGAAAATGCATGTGTCACTGCTAAACTTACCTAAAAAAAACTTTTAGTGGAAATAAATGAGATATGGTATATTGTATGCAAGTCAAGCTCATTGTAAACTCTAATGCCCTGTACACACGGTTGGATTTTCTGACAGAAAATGATCGATGGGAGATTTTTGTCGGAAATTCTTGTCGTGTGTAGACTCCATCGGACATTTTCCATCGGAATTTCCGACACAAAATTTGAGATCTGGATCTCAAATTTTCCGACAACAAAATCTGTACATCGTAAATTCCGATCGTGTGAACACAATTCCGATGCACAAAGTTCCACGGATGCTCTGAATCAAGTACGAGACAGAAGCGCTCGGTCTGGTAGAACTAGCGTTCGTAATGGAGATAGCACATTCGTCACACTGGAATTTTTAACATCTTTTAATGCAGCGCATTCTCTTCTTCTTTAGAATGCTAGAATAAGGAAGTTGAAGTTGTTTTGCTGCTGATATTCACACAGAGTTCTGAAAAAATAATTTCTTTATTATTTCTCGTGATCTCCTGAATATTTTATTTTTTGATTTTCGTCAGATCTCCATAATAATGTATTTAATTATGGTTTATAGTGTTTTTTTTGTTTTTTTTCTAGTGCTCTCCATAATATTGTTTTTAGTTTTGTGTGTCAAGTTACCACAACACCATTATTATCTTGTATTTTTTTAACCTCAATGAGGTTGGTTTGTGTTGGTGTCCCTTGTTAATTTGACATTGTATTTTGGAAATGTACCTGCCTACTCACAAACTGTCCTTTTTGAAGTAAAACACATAGGCAAGTATTTGTGAATGCAAAATAGCCATTTATTATGGGTCATAATAAAATATAGAGGAAGGCAACGCTGGAGAAACTAAGGAAATTGGCGAAGCCTTTGTACCCCAGGGCACATATCAACTATTTTACAGCCAAAATTGGTAGCATGAGGAGTCCATATAATAGTGAGCACAATCCGGTCCAGGACTACAAGAGATCAGGAACAGCATCAGATGACATATGCCCTCAGGCTGTGGTCATAAAACAGCCTGTGTCTTTTGTCAGACCAGACTGAACCCAGGCCATCACTTTCATGTCTTACTTCCACTCTTCCTTACACGCTTCATTCCAGGCTGTGGCTGTGGTGTTGGAGGTGTGGCAGGAGGTGGAGGAGGAGGATGGTCCAACTCACACAAGTGTGTTTTGGTTGTGAGTTGGCCCCTCAACCCCTTATTTAGGGTCGTATACATAATTTCCTCACAGATGAGGCATTGGCCCTCCTCCATTTCCTGCATTTTGCTAGTAGTCATGCAGCCAGAGGCCTCTTGAGGAGTGGGGGTGGCTCTGAGGGCCGCCTTAGCCTCCCGAATCAGCCCAAGCGCTGCCTCCTGCACATTACTCCCCTTCCTGGGCCTTTTGGTTGGAAGGCGGAGGGGAGGGACCTGGGATTCTGTCAGGCTACTGGGCACGGCCACCTCCTGGCTGCCACTTCCCCCCCGCCACCTCCTGGCTGCCACATTAACGGCCTCTTCCTGGCTGCCACATTCCACGCCCTCCTCCTGGCTGAGGCTTTCCTGTGTATGAAAAAGGGAAAGTTTTAGTATTTTGTTCATCAATACCACACAATTTTCAGCTCATGACTGTTGCAAATTGAATGTTAACTAATAGAAAAGACTATCATTCTGACCCCAGTATTTTTCATTCTTGTCCCAAACATTTTTGGCCACTACTGTCTATTGATATGTAAAACACTTTATTAAGTCAGCAATTAGTGATCAATAATAACATCTAGTTAACATCATTAATTTTACGAACAGAAATATGTTGAACAATGCTATACCTGACTCAAGCTGGACTCCTCCACTTCTTCCTGGCTGGAAGGCCCAGGTTGGACGTCAGAAGCCTCAGCTGGGGTGGAAGGAAGAGTGGAGAGTGATTGCCTGACTTCAGTCTGGTCTGACAGTAACCATAGTCTCTCATAGTACCACAGCCTGGGGACTTAAATGTTACCTGCTGCTGCTCCTGATCTCATGGAATCCTGGACCTTATTGCGCTCCCTATTATAAGTGTTCCTCAGGCCACCAATTTTGGCTTTTAAATAGGAGATGGTTGCTGTGAGGATCACTGGCTTCACCAACTCCAGCAGTTTCTCCAGCACTGCCTGCCTCTTTTGTTTATGATTATAATACGGATGTTTCACCTGCCACAGACAGGGCAGCTCCCTGTACTTGTCTATGAACAGGGGGAGGAAGTTGTGATCATTGAAGACATCCATTTTCTCTGCCAGGCACAACACAAGACAAACCCTAATGTCAGGCTAAACTCTCCTAATCTTGTCCCAATATAGGCCTCAATCTATTAGCAATATAGACCACTGATGCCCCAAGTTCAAATTATACCTTTGTTTTAACGATCGGCACTTCCGATCCTCCTTCCTTCACTCACAGATCGTACATACGATGCGCGCGTGTTACGCTTTATATACACTGCGCATGCGTGAAACTCCGCCCATGATGTTCTTTATAGTCTATTCCCTGCCCCTTGTCTTTCGGCGCAGTGGGAGAGTGCATGACAAAGACAGAGCAAGTGCATGCAGAGGAGAGCAGCAACGAGGAGGACGACGAAAGCCCGGAGTCACAAACGTCCTGATCCAGGAGATTTAAGGCCTCTAATATGTCCTTTGGTGAGATGGTGGACATCTTGAAAAGGGCCGACTATGACAGGAAGCATGGACCTTACCCAAACCCAAATGTCAGAAAGGCCAAAATCATGACTAAAATTGTGAAGAGTCTGCGCCGTAATTTTGGGGTACGGCGATTCAAGGATCAACTGAGGAAACGATGGTCAGACCCGAAATTAATACAGCACGATCAGTACAGGAGAATCAAGAGAGTTCTTCAAAAAAGTAAGTAGTTGTCGTGTGTTCCGATTATTCTTATTTCTTGAATGCTGCTCCATGTGCTTTTCTTTACCGTTGTACAGTTTAAAATGGCAACTTTCAGGTTCGTGGGCACAGTAATCGTTCGTAGTAAACATTGTTCGTTCGCCCACTAATACGATGTTTGGGGCAGATCCCGGTTAACTACATTTGTTCATGCCTATTTGCATTAAAAGAAGTTTAGTACATTGTTGTCTAGACTGGTTTGTAACTAGAATGAACTGCAAACTTGATTCAGTGTTAAGGAGAGGACACTCAGCAGCTGTTTACACATCTAGTGTGGGATACCAGAACAAACTTTTTAGGGTGTCCCACACAGGTACTCCAGTGGATACTAGGCTTTGGCTTTCACAGGGGTGACATCACCACATCTGATAAAGCCGATATCAACACAGTTTGGACATACTTATGTCTGATATTGCCTTCAATTTATCAAAGTTGAACTTTGTAAGTTCCTGAGTTGTGTATTTTTTTATCTTTTTAAACATGCCTGTTTACCACAAAAAAGGCTAATTGTACTGTCAAACGCAAAAATGTTATTCCTAAAATATGTTGGTTTGTTCAAAAACCCTTTTCTAAAGCATATGTGAATGTGCACAGAGTAAAAAAAAATTTAAATCAACAATGTGTGGCTTCTTCTTTCAATGCTCAATAGCAGTTTTGGTACTAAGTTGGTGTTTACATTGACAATGGGGGTTATTTACTAAAGGCAAATCCACTTTGCACTACAAGTGCACTTTCAGTGCAGTTTCAAGTGCACTTTCAAGTGCACTTTTGCAGTGCATTTGGAGTGTAAAAGTGGATTTTCCTTTAGTAAATAACTCCCACAGTGCTTTTTAATTTGCCACAATCACGCCATTTTTGTGACTCCCAAAAATTCATTCATGGTGCTGAAAATGATAAATATTTTTATCAGTAATGCATTACATACATTAACAACAAAAACAATGTGTGTGTGTAGCAGACCCACAACATAATATTTCACTGAAGAAAAGATTGTCACCTCGTGTATCAAATAAATTAAGTTTGCACTGTTGAAGAAAATGGCAAAAAAATAGCACATTGGAGAACCTAGGAGACAGCTAAAAGAAACACAAGCAGTAAATCAAAGTAAATATTATTTCAGGTTCTCCCAAAAAAATGTATTTTTAAAATGTTTAGAGATTCTGTGACATATCAATGCCCCCCTACCCGCAAAGTACTCTAGATACTTTTGGTGAACTTTGCGGGCGCTTTGGGATGGCCAAGCCAGGACGGCCACCTTCAAGAGCCATCAGGGTTGTTGTATCCGGTAATAAGCCGGCCTCAGTCCCAACTGAGGCCACATAGTTTGCTGCATTTTTGCGCAAAAATTATGTAAAATGCAGCATGCAAGAATTATGTGATTGAGTTTATATTCTGCCATATTAATAGCTGTGAGAAATAGGCGGAACCAGCTGGCCATTATTCCAAACGCATTCCCCACCACTCTTCTGGCTCTGGCCAGCCGGTTAATTGAAAACCCTCTGGTCCGGGGTGAGGGTCCTCTTAGGGAATGGCCACATAAGATGGTCCCCCAGCGCAAATGCTTCATCTACGATGAAGACGAATGGGAGTCCCGCCACATTTTCTTCCGGAGGTGGCAAGCCCAAGCTGCCATTCTTGAGCCGTCTGTAAAACTCCGTATGGGCGATGACTCCACCATCCAACATCCGCCCATTTTTCCCCACGTCCACATACAGGAACTCGTAAGTCGTCGACACCACCACCAACACAATACTATTAAACCCCTTGTAATTATAATAGTATGACCCCGATTTGGGGGGTGGGACGATGTGGACGTGTTTCCCATCTATTGCCCCTCCGCAGTTGGGAAAGTCCCACCGCTGGGCAAAATGGGAAGCCACAGTCTGCCATTCCTGTGGCGATGAAGGAAACTGTGGAGTCAAACAAGAATAAAAAAAATTAGTACTTTTGCACATAATATTGCAAGCAGATTAGACACAAACATTCTTGGCCAACATCAGTATTAACATTTATTTGAAGGAGTATTTAAAGACAAAAATCTAAGGTCCACTTATCAGATTCCTCACCCCCTCTGATGGCCCATTTTAAAAATTTTAGGGGAGGGATGTTTTGGACAGGTAACCCTCTCCACTTCATTGAGAGCTGAATGCATAAATAATGTGTTTTACTTTGGCCAGCCCTTCCTTACTTACACTATTGGCAGCCCACTGGACAGGTAAGAAGTGTCATAATACAAAAATATGAATACACACTGTACGAATTGAAACACATTTTTACAATTACCTATCAAGATAATAGGAGAACAAAACTTTAAACAGTACCATTTGAAAGTATTCAGGCAGGCCCTTGCACTACATGCTTTGGTGAATTCATCCATAAATTAGACCACAAAAGAGGTAGGTATATGTATGGGTTTGGCAAAGTCAGCAGATAGAGGACTAGTATCGGTTGACTTAGCAGTTGGGGGGGGGGGGGGCAGGGAGGGTTCCAAATATGTTTGAGATCCCCAAAAAAACCTCTGCCATTCTGCATGAATTTGAAGACACAAATAACATTTAAACACATAGGGGGTGTTTAGGGTAAGCACTACAATGGATCTGACAAAATACATTGTTAAGTGACTAGGCTAGGTATGTATGGGCCCAGGATAGCATGCTGGGGAGGTTAGTAAAGGCAAATATGCATGAAGGACAAAAAAGGAGCATTAAAAGCTTCCAGCATGCATGAGTATAAAGAGGACATTCACAGCATATTACAGTCATGGTAATTAGGGAATGATGAATGAAATACAATACATTAGCAAACATTAAAAACATAGAATGTTATGTTAAAGGAGAAAACTTACCTTAATATAGTCCTTCTGCAGGACCTGAATGATGGCAGAACAGGTCTCTGGAATAATGATCCCCAGAGCCTGGGGGGATGCCTTTCGAGAACTTGATGTCCTGCAGACTTCTCCACGTTGCCAAGTACCGCAACGTGGGGACTAGCCTCTGCTTGCCGCATGCAGGTGTCCTGCTTGGTAATATAAGGAGACAGCAAAGCCAACAAATGGTGAAAAACAGGGTCCGTCATCCAGACTTAATTCCGGAAATGATCAGGATTATTCTCACAGATCTCCCGCAACAAAGGCATGTGCGAGAATTGGTCATGCTGGAGCAACCAATTCTTGGTCCACGAGCTCCTCCCCGCCCTGTTCATGGACTGGGCTTGGGTCAAAGTAATAAGAACCCCAACACCAAGCCCCTGCATAGCACGAACTCTACGAGGAGTACGTAACCGCAACATGGCTTCAAAACAGTCGGCTGGTCAGAACGGACTAACAGAAAGCACTGAAAAGCAGAAAGGCCTGAGAAGAGCTAGCTGAAAATCAGAAACAAACGGACAAGAACGCACTGGAAATCAAATACATACTATAAAATACGCACTGAAATACAAATGCGAACTGACTATACGCACTGAAAACCAGATACAAACCCACAAGCACAAAATGAAGAGCAGTAACAATCTGAAAAGCACAAGGCTGAAAAGCGCCACTCATCTGTCACCAAACTTCTACTAACACGAGATTAGCAGAAGGAGCCCAAAGGGTGGCGCACTTGGTATTGAACTTCCCTTTTCTAGTGCCGTCATACGTCACCGCGTTCTTGACGTTTGGAATTTCCGACAAGATTTATGTGACCGTGTGTATGCAAGACAATTTTGAGCCAACATCCTTCGGAAAAAATCCATGGATTTTGTTGTCGGAATGTTTGATCGTGTGTACGCGGCATGAGACTGCCACTATGTACAACTTTAAAGTCGTTATTTGCCATGTTTGAAAAAAATTAAAAGTCAGCAGATACAAATACTGTAGGGGTGGAAGTGGATCTACCACGGCTATCTAACCAGAAGTGGGAAAAAAAGTGCCAAATATTTAGAGTGAAGTTCCACTCTAAAGCATACCCCATGCATGTAATTTAAAGAAATGCAAGTCCAGATGATTGTAAAGGAAAGAAAAATCAATACCACAGCCAAAAATGTGTGCCAGAGTACACTGTTGCCGAGGCGGTCTATGAAAACTGTAGGTTTGGGAAATGCCTCAAGTACATAGTGGTGTGGTACAGCACAATTTTTGCGATACGGCACTGCATCGCTTTAACTGACAATTGCGCGGTCGTGTGGCACTGTACCCAAACAAAATGAATGTCCTTTTTACCCATAAATAGAGCTTATATTTGCTCGTATTTGCTCATCTCTGCGTTTTTTATTTTTTGTGCTATAAACAAAAAAAG
This sequence comes from Aquarana catesbeiana, assembly GCF_042186555.1. Classification (NCBI taxonomy): domain Eukaryota; kingdom Metazoa; phylum Chordata; class Amphibia; order Anura; family Ranidae; genus Aquarana; species Aquarana catesbeiana. Next base: position 264,808,483 of record NC_133332.1, read on the forward strand.
AGCGTCAATTTTGAAAAAAAAAATATATATTTTTTACTTTTTGCTATAATAAATATCCCCCCCAAAAATGTAAAAAAACGAATTTCTTCATCAGTTTAGGCCAATATGTATCCTTCTATATATTTTTGGTTAAAATAAAAAATCGCAATAAGCGTAAATTGATTGGTCTGTGCAAAAGTTATAGCGTCTACAAAATTTTATGGCATTTTTATAATTTTTTTTTTTACTAGTAATGGCGGCAATCTGATTTTTAGCGGGACTGCGACATTGCGGTGGACAGATCGGACACTTGACACTTTTTTTGGGACCATTGACATTTATACAGTGATCAGTACTATAAAAATGCACTGATTACTGTGTAAATGTCACTGGCAGGGAATGGGTTAACACTAGGGGGCGATCAAGAGGTTAAGTGTGTTCCCTAGGGGTGTGTTTCTAACTGTGAGGGGATGTGACTGACTAGAGGAGGAGCCAGATCGCTGTTCCTACTTAGTAGGAACACACGATCTGTCTCTCCTCCCCTGTCAGAATAGGGATTTGTGTTTGTACACACACAAATTCCCGTTCTGGTTCTTGTGCCCACGATCGCAGGTGGTCGGCGGCGATCGGTGTGCGTGCCTGCTATGGCTCTTAAAGGAGCCGCTGTACGGGTGTGGCGATTCGTGCAGTGGTGCCACTCTGCTGCCTTATATCGGTGTGAGCCGGTCGGCAAGTGGTTCAGACTCATACCTGGTACAGTAGAGCATGTCATTTTGTCTGTGCCCAGTCTTGCCACGAAGTGTTAATCCAGCTCTGAGCAATCCTGTTATCATTTTTTAGTAATATAAAAACAGACACACAGAGAAATAGGTGTCTGTTTCTTCCCCCTTGCTGTGACTGACAGGTGATTTCCTTATCTCATGCACTAGTGTGTCTCTGCCTCTCAAAGCTTCCACACAGCCCTCTTGAATCCACACTGCAGACAGCTATGTATGTGCACATGCGCAGGAGTGAAATGGGGGCTGTGAGCACGCTCTGCTTCTTCACAGAACGTGCTCTGCCACTCCTGTACATCCTCGCGACACTCCCTTGCCAAGGGGAGTGTAGAGGTGGGCAGGGAGTCTACTGATGTCACGACTCCGTCCCCGAGCGCCGATCAACAGACCCGCCCACAGAATCTGTAGTTTTTCGTTGCTCAAAACAGACAAAAAGGAGACTTTTGACGGGTAAGGATACATGCAGAAGGCATGTATATCCTTAAAGGTAACCACTATGGCAGTACTTTAGAAAGGATGAGAGTAGGTTTAGATCGACTTTAAGTTTAGATTGGATTGGAAGTTTTACATTGGATGAGAAGTGTCCCTTGTGCTGGTGGTTGCTGTCTCCCCACTGCAGAGGTAGTCTTCTGGAGCTGCAAGGGTTAATATGGGCTGTTCGACTATTCATAGGCATTTGTCAATAGTATCCGTTATGCATCCCTTTCCGCACCCTCCTCCATTCATATAAGCTATACTATAGCTTCCAGCAATAAAAAGCAGTCTATCCAGCCATAGAGTGTTTTTCATTGCTGGGAAGAAGCAACGGAAAGAGCGGGCGTAGTCTTGATTTTTCTTAATCTGTGACAGGTCCAGTAGCTCATATTAACCTCCACAACACTGGAAGATTACTGCTGCGGGAGTATGCAGGGGGGGGTGTAGGCATACCTCCCAACATTTTGAGATGGGAATGAGGGACACCTACCAGCAAATGTATGTAGGCATGGGACACGCCCCCTGCCACAGCCCCTTACAGGAGAATTAACCAAAAAAGGTTAATTAAATCCACAGGGGCTTTTTTTACCACTACTATTCCTTTATATCAGCTTTTAAAATGTACAAATGCAGCAATTTAGAATTTGGAAGAAAGGTTTAGCACTGGGAAACACTTTTTGAAAGATAAAAAGTGCATTTTATATACAGCTATACAGATCAGACCAAAATGATGGACAAATGAGGGGGAAAGAGGGACATTGCCCCAAATCAGGGACAGTCCCTCAAAATCAGGGACAGTTGGAAGCTATGTGCATGGAACCAAAGGTTTCTATTAAACGAGCAACCACCAGCACAGGGGACACTTCTCATTCATTGCAAGTATCGTACCTTGTGTGGTTTAAAAAAAATAGCTAAAAGGTTAACCTTTAAAATATATTCAATGAATATTTGTCTCTTTTTTCCCCAGATTGTTTCCTCATCTTTTCAAAAAATACTAAGATTGCCAAACTTTCCCACATCTTTTTTCTTCTGTTTTTAGTTGCAGAACTTCTGAACTTCTGAATGTACAAACTGCAACCTAATCCATCTGGTTCATTCACTAAAAAGTAACTATCATGCATTCTAAACCATTCCTTCAAATAAATTAATCAATAATTACCCTACGGAAGTGTAGAAAATCTCATATAGTATATAGTAAATACTCAAGGAAAGTTATTGCGCCAAATCATAAAATATGGATGTGCTGCATCCTTCTAATGTGCAGAAGGGAAAACACAAATCGTACAAATGTCTTCTGCTTGGGTTGGGGTTGGGCTTCCTGCTGAAGTTTGAGGATTTGTAAGAAGTGATTGTCCATCACTGTGAGTGCTGGGACTATGGATGTGAAGAATAAGAATGTGACTAAATGCCAGAGAGTGAACGAGGACTGACAGAGAACGGATATCGGAGGTGACATGCTGAGCTGTGCAGATACTACAGCGTGAAATAAAATCTCAGTGTCTGCTGGAGATTGGGATACAGATGCTGCCCAAGTGTGGGATTACATGTCATTATGTGCAGCTTCTGCTGTCACACACACACAACTCCAGGCCCCGTACTTACATCTGACATCAAGTCATCAAGTCAATCCAAAACTTTTCAGACAAGGTTTTATTATTATTAACTGTAAAAGTGGCAAATATTGTAGCGCTGCAATTGGTTTTATAAATGAGTGGTAAAATGCATAAATGAAGTGCTGCTTGTGTATGTAAAGTTATATATATTTACTGTACATGTTAGAAAAAATATGTGGGGCAGCACAGTGGCTAAGGTTAGCACTTCCACCTAGCAGCACTAGAGTCACCGGTTTGAATCTCAGCCACGACACTACCTGCCTGGAGTTTGCATGTTCTCCCTGTGCCTGCATGGGTTTCCTCCGGGTACCCCAGTTTTCTCAAACACTCCAAACACATGCTGGTCGGCAAATTTCCTCCGGTCTAAATTGGCCTTAGTATGTGTATCTATGTGAGTTAGGGAACTTAGATTGTAAGCTCCTTGAGGGCAGGGACTGATGTGAATGTACAATACATACAGTGGGGCAAAAAAGTATTTAGTCAGCCACCAATTGTGCAAGTTCTCCCACTTAAAAAGATGAGAGAGGCCTGTAATTGTCATCATAGGTATAGTTGAGGTAACTATGAGAGACAAAATGTGGAAACAAATCCAGACAATCACATTGTCTGATTTTTGAAAGAATTTACTTGCAAATTATGGTGGAAAATAAGTATTTGGTCACCTACAAACAAGCAAGATTTCTGGCTCTCACAGACCTGTATCTTCTTATTTAAGAGGCTCCTCTGTCCTCCACTCATTACCTGTATTAATGGCATCTGTTTGAACTTGTTATCAGTATAAAAGACATCTGTCCACAACCTTAAACAGTCACACTCCAAACTCCACTATGGTGAAGACCAAAGAGCTGTCGAAGGACACCATAAACAAAATTGTAGACCTGCACCAGGCTGGGAAGACTGAATCTGCAATAGGCAAGCAGCTTGGTGTGAAGAAATCAACTGTGGGAGCAATAATTAGAAAATGGAAGACATACAAGACCACTGATAATCTCCCTTGATCTGGGGCTCCACGCAAGATCTCACCCCATGGGGTCAAAATGATCACAAGAACGGTGAGCAAAAATCCCAGAACCACACGGGGGGACCTAGCGAATGACCTGCAGAGAGCTGGGACCAACGTAACAAAGGCTACCATCAGTAACATCCTACGCCGCCAGGGACTCAGATCCTGCGGTGCCAGACGTGTCCCCCTGCTTAAGCCCGTACATGTACGGGCCCGTCTGAGGTTTGCTAGAGAGCATTTGGATGATCCAGAAGAGGATTGGGAGAATGTCATATGGTCAGATGAAACCAAAGTAGAGCTGTTTGGTAGAAACACAACTTGTCTTGTTTGGAGGAGAGAGAATGCTGAGTTGCAACCAAAGAACACCATACCTACTGTAAAGCATGGGGGTGGCAATATCATGCTTTGGGGCTGTTTCTTTGCAAAGGGAACAGGACGACTGATCCGTGTACATGAAAGAATGAATGGGGCCATGTATCGGGAGATTTTGAGTGCAAACCTGATACCATCAGCAAGGGCATTGAAGATGAAACGTGACTGGGTCTTTCAGCATGACAATGATCCCAAACACACCGCCCGGGCAATGAAGGAGTGGCTTCGTAAGAAACATTTCAAGGTCCTGGAGTGGCCTAGCCAGTCTCCAGATCTCAACCCCATAGAAAAACTTTGGAGGGAGTTGAAAGTCCGTGTTGCCCAGCGACAGCCCCAAAACATCACTGCTCTAGAGGAGGATCTGCATGGAGGAATGGGCCAACATACCAGCAACAGTGTGTGACAACCAGGGCCGGACTGGCCTACCGGGATAGCGGGAAATATCCCAGTAGGCTGCCTGCTCCGAGGCCGCTGTCAGCTGGGAGCTTTGTAACTTTTTTTTTTTTTTTTAAAGAACAGCTGAGAGAGAAGCGGCTGTGCTGTGATCAGGAGGCGGGGCTGGATGAGGAAATGTGTAGCAGCGAGGGGCGGAGGAGCGAGGAACCATCATGCAGCAGGCAGTGTAACCCCCCTCCCTCTCCAGCCCGCCACATTTAAAAGTGCAGAGGTGCTGCATCGGGGATGAATGGGGCCGTCAGGAGGGAGATACACACAGTACCTGAAGCTGAGAGGAGATAGAGAGAAGGTATGACCACAGCCACAGCCAAACGAATCCTGCAGCACACAAGAGCTCTGGCTGAATGGAAACAAGATCATCTGGAACAATGTCATATATAATGCTGGCTGGAGTCATCCAGAAATCTCTGCCTTCGGGCAGTGTGCAGGTTACGATCAGCCTCCCCTCCCTCCTGTCTGGCTCTGTACTCGTTGTTTTAGCTTCCTAACCTGCACACTGATAAGATCTCTGGGAGATGCTGCAGCCAGCCGCATTCTGTGTCCAGTGATGGGTCACACATGGCTATCTGTTAACCATTTCAGCTCAGCTATTTAGCCAGAACTCTGTGTGTTCTGCACAGTTTGATGTTTTTTGGATGATTTACTGCTGATTCAGGCTGGAAGCTTCACAGACTCATTAACTGTTTAAAGTTCTCCACTAATCCTGACCAGTTCACTGTAAGACAATTAGAATTTTGGAAATTGGATGTGTTTCTGTCTTCTGGCACTTAGTTGTACTTTAAAAGGAGGATTACTAACTTGATCTTGAAGAGCTGGTTTAAGTAGAGTGGCGCAGCCCTACTATATGCTTTTACACAGAGTTCAGCCATACATGCATTCCCTGCCCATCTCCTGTACTATGTCTGCAGTCTCTGACCATCTCCTGTACTATGTCTGCAGTCTCTGACCATCCCGTGTATCATGTCTGCAGTAAGGATGAGCTCCGGTGTGTTCGCACAGCCCATGTGCAGAGCCCGCCAGGAAGTCGGCGCTGCGCTAATCACAGTGCGCAGCTGCAGAGATCGGGAAATATCTCACTGCCTGTGATTAGCATAGCACAGTGCCAACTCCCTGGCGGGCTCTGCCCGTGGGCTGTGCGAACACGCCGGAGCTCATCCTTAGTCTGCAGTCTCTGACCATCTCCTGTATCATGTCTGCAGTCTCTGACCATCTCCTGTATCATGTCTGCAGTCTCTGACCATCTCCTGTATCATGTCTGCAGTCTCTGACCATCTCCTGTATCATGTCTGCAATCTCAGACCATCTCCTGTATCATGTCTGCAATCTCAGACCATCTCCTGTATCATGTCTGCAATCTCAGACCATCTCCTGTATCATGTCTGCAATCTCAGACCATCTCCTGTATCATGTCTGCAATCTCAGACCATCTCCTGTATCATGTCTGCAATCTCAGACCATCTCCTGTATCATGTCTGCAGTCTCAGACCATCTCCTGTATCATGTCTGCAGTCTCAGACCATCTCCTGTATCATGTCTGCAGTCTCTGACCATCTCCTGTACCATGTCTGCAGTCTCTGACCATCTCCTGTACCATGTCTGCAGTCTCTGACCATCTCCTGTACCATGTCTGCAGTCTCTGACCATCTCCTGTAACATGTCTGCAGTCTCTGACCATCTCCTGTACCATGTCTGCAGTCTCTGACCATCTCCTGTACCATGTCTGCAGTCTCTGACCATCTCCTGTACCATGTCTGCAGTCTCTGACCATCTCCTGTACCATGTCTGCAGTCTCTGACCATCTCCTGTACCATGTCTGCAGTCTCTGACCATCTCCTGTACCATGTCTGCAGTCTCTGACCATCTCCTGTACCATGTCTGCAGTCTCTGACCATCTCCTGTACCATGTCTGCAGTCTCTGACCATCTCCTGTACCATGTCTGCAGTCTCTGACCATCTCCTGTACCATGTCTGCAGTCTCTGACCATCTCCTGCATCATGTCTGCAGTCTCTGACCATCTCCTGCATCATGTCTGCAGTCTCTGACCATCTCTTGTATCATGTTCACAATCTCTGACCATCTATTGTAGTGTGTCTTACACACATACAAAAATGACATTTAAATCCTGCAAGGCTATTTAAAAACACCTGAACATATTCAAAAAACATGGGGATTTGGTCACACTATATGGCAGCCCACTTACTGCGTCAAAGTACCCCTTAATTAGTGGGTCCTACACTAGTAAAAGAACGAAAGGTCCTGCGTCTCAACCATGGGAGATACACTCCTCTTTTATGGGAGAACTGAAGGGACTCCTCCTATGAACTGGTGGACACTAATAAGAGGTAATGGGGGGGGGGGGGTGGAGTTCTCCCATAAAGGGGAGTGTATCTCCAATGGTTGAGACGCAGGATCTTTCATTTTTTTATTAGTGTAGGACCCACTAATTAAGGGGTACTTTGATGCAGTAAGTGGGCTGCCATATAGTGTGACCAAATCCCCATTTTTTTTTAATATGTTCGGGTTTTTTTTAAATATCCTTGCAGGATTTAAATGTAATTTTTTATGTGTGCGCTGTAATATTTTTACTGTTTGTTGGTCTTATCAGCACCATCTTGAATGTAAACGCATTGTAGGGTTGGCCCCCCAAGTATGATTTTGTTTTTTTACACATACAGAACTCACATCGTGTGTGTATAATATATCTCTATATCTCTATATATATCTCTATCTTTATATATCTATCTATCATTTTATGCAATAAATGGGCATGTAGCCATTTACTTTCCGGAAAGAGGGAGAGGAAAGGGGGCAAGAAAGGAAATGAGAGAGGGGAAAAAAGAGAGAATGCATGGAAAAGAGGGGGAGAGACATAATAAGAGAGAGAACAAGAAAGATGGATAGAGAGAGAGAGAGATGGGGAAAAAAACAAGAAATTATGATAGAGAGAAATAAAGGGGAAAGAAAGGAGAACAAAAAGGAGTGGTACATCCTAAAATGTACCATAAGGGGTTTAATACAGTATGAGTGGAAGAGACTCGGGGAGCGCTAAATGTCCGCTGGTTAGGGGTGCAATTTACTTGCCTACCTTGGGTGCTGACAACCCACGCTACGTCCCTGGGGCTGGTATGAAATTATTTCCAGGGCTGGTTTTTATTCCCAGTCCGGCCCTGGTGACAACCTTGTGAAGACTTACAGAAAACGTTTGACCTCTGTCATTGCCAACAAAGGATATATAACAAAGTATTGAGATGAACTTTTGATATTGACCAAATACTTATTTTCCACCATGATTTGCAAATAAATTCTTTCAAAAAATCAGACAATGTGATTGTCTGGATTCGTTGCCACATTTTGTCTCTTGTAGTTGACCTATGATGACAATTACAGGCCTCTCTCATCATTTTAAGTGGGAGAACTTGCACAATTGGTGGCTGACTAAATACTTTTTTGCCCCGCTGTATGTAAAGCACTGCGTAAAATTTACGGTGCTATATATACTAAGTACCTGTAATAAATAAATATATATGGTTTTCTGCAGTAATTTTCTAGAAAATGTAGATTTATCAAAACACATTTTCTGGCAAATTGCTGCAGGGTGATGGCATACTCCATACTATAAGGTTCAATAAAAGAACACCCTTCTCTGTGTTACAATCCTCACAAAAATAATTCTGCTAAACTTCAAATTACAGTTCCCCTAGAGAGACGGGAAGAGAAGGGAAGGCAAGTGATAGAGACCCCTCAGCAGAGGGACTACTTGGCACAGCTATTTCGATTTTCAATAGTACACAGTCACCAGGATCACAAGGCCAGCATCTTTGCCCATTCAGCTTCCTCCAGATACCTTCTAGTGAAACTTTGCATACTGACTACATCAGATAAAGTCTCAAGGTGGTAAAGATAACCTTGGGTGCAGGCCCCCCAGCTCTGCCACAGCTGGGACCTCAATGAACAGCAACTGGAATTAGTAGAACTTTACTTACTTTACTATTGGTCATTCTATAGCATCTCTACGGGGGGGGGGGGGGGGGGTGTCTGAGCTCTGACTGGAGCACTCCAAAAGGCGCATTTTCTTTTACTGAAGCCAGTCTGTGGTGGATTTGCTTTGATGCTTAGGATCATTCTCCTGCTACATCACCCAACTTCTACTAAGCTTCAGTTGGTGGTCAGCCACCCTGACATTATCTTGTAGGATATTTTGATAAGATTGGAAATTTATTCTCCTCTCAATGATGGCAAACGGTCCAGGCCCTGAGGCAGTGAAGTAAACCCAAATCACAATGTTCCCTCCACCATATTTCACCGTTGGGATGTTTTTATGTTGGTGAGCTTTGCCCTTTTTGTGCCATACATAATGCAGAGTATTCTTCTTGAAAAATTCAACTTTTGTTTCATCATTCCAGAAAACAATTTCCTTTTTGCAAGGCATGGTTCACATCAGTTGATGTTTCTTATGAAAAGCAATCCCAAAATGTTTGAGTGTCTTATCAAAGTAGCTCTATACCACACCTCCAAACCCATTTTATCAAAGCGGTAGTAAGATGCGAAAAAAAAACCCAAAGAAAATCTTCTCCCTGCAGGTTAAATGTCATAGTGTACTAATATGCATCACATACTAGCACATTATGAAAGATGTACCTGAAAACGAAGCTCTCCAGCCACGCTGACAGAGCTTCTATCATCGCCTGGTCTTTCTTCCGGGTTCGCGGGCTACAGCCATCTGATTGGCCGAGCCACGATGTTGTCACTCCCACGCATGAGCACAGGAGTCACACCTGGCGCATAGCTCTCTCAAAGGATGACACGCCGTCCATTGAGAGCCATTTACTTTTAATTTAATTTATTTACAGTACAGCCTTATTATAGGCTCACCTGTAACTAAAGATACAAAAAAAACCTTTACTACCAATTTAATTGGACTCCAGGTATGCAAACTACTGACTAAAATTAGCTTTCTTTGAAGTAATTAGCCTATGGGTTCACTTACTTTTTCTCCAGCACTGTGAATGTTTAATGGGTGTGTTCACTAAAGACATGAGAAATTAGAATGGTTTGTGTGTTATCAGCTTGCGCACATTGTGTTTATATATTGTTGCGACTAAGATGAGTATCAGAGCACATTTAATGGCAAATTACTGCAGAAAACCAGTTACTTCCAAGGAGTTCACATTTTTTATTGTACAGTATATACAGTACTGTGCAAAAGTTATAGGCAGGTGTGAAAAATGCTGTAAATTAGGAATGTTTTTAGAAATAGAAGTGTTTTTGTAATTTAACAAAATGAAAAGTAAATGAACAGAAGAGAAATCCAAATCAAACCAATATTTGGTGTGACCACCTTTGCTTTTAAAACAGCATCAATTCTTCAGTCCCAAACATCTTGGAGAACTAACCACAGACCTGTGGATGTAGGCTGCCTCAAATCCTTCCGTCTCTTCACGTAAACCCAGACAGACTTGATGATGTTGAGATAAGGGCTTATGCCCCGTACACACGGTCGGACTTTGTTCGGACATTCCGACAACAAAATCCTAGGATTTTTTCCGACGGATGTTGGCTCAAACTTGTCTTGCATACACACGGTCACACAAAGTTGTCGGAAAATCCGATCGTTCTAAACGCGGTGACGTAAAACACGTACGTCGGGACTATAAACGGGGCAATGGCCAATAGCTTTCATCTCTTTATTTATTCTGAGCATGCGTGGCACTTTGTCCGTCGGATTTGTGTACACACGATCGGAATTTCCGACAACGGATTTTGTTGTCGGAAAATTTTATCTCCTGCTCTCCAACTTTGTGTGTCGGAAAATCCGATGGAAAATGTCCGATGGAGCCCACACACGGTCGGAATTTCCGACAACACGCTCCGATCGGACATTTTCCATCGGAAAATCCGACCGTGTGTACAGGGCATTATTCTTCATTACACTGAAGATAGTTCTTAATGATATTGGCTGCATACTTGGGGTCATTGTCCTGCTGCTGAATACATTTGTGGCCAATAACACGCCTCCCTGATGGTACGGCAATACGATAGTTCTTAATGATATTGGCTGTATACTTGGGGTCATTGTCCTGCTGCAGAATAAATTTGTGGCCAATAACACGCCTCCCTGATGGTACGGCATGATGGATAAGTATCTGCCTGTATTTTTCAGCATTGAGGACACTATTGATCTTGACCAAATCTCCAACTCCATTTGCAGAAATGCAGCCCCAAACTTCCAAGAATTCTCCACAATGCTTTTTTGTTGCCTGCAGACATTATTGTACCACTCTCCAGCCCATTGGCAAACAAACTGCCTCCTATTACAGTCAAATATTTTGACTCATCAGTCCAGAGCACCTGCTGCCATTTCCTATGTTTTCATACATAGCTGCGCTGCTTAGCCTTGTTTCCACATTGGAGGTATGGCTTTTTGGCCGAAATTCTTCCATGAAGACCATTTCTTGCTAGACTTCTCCGGAGAGTAGATGGGTGTAACTGGGGCCTACTGGTTTCTGCTAGTTCTGTGTTGATGGCACTGCTGGACATCTTCCAATGTCGAAGGGAAGTAATCATGATGCGTCTTTCATCTGCTGCATTAAGCACTGCGTCTACGATTGTCTGCCTCAACGTTGCCCGTTTCTTTGTGCTTCTTTAAAAGAGCTTGAACAACAGATCTTTAACCCCAGTGTGCTTTGAAACCTTTCCCTGGGAGAGACCTTGTTGATGCAGTATAACTTCATTGTGTGCTCAGTCTTGCCATGGTGTATGTCCTGTGATATGAAACGGTCTTCCACAACCTCACCTGCTGTGCCCTGCTTAAAGTAGAATTCCAGGCTTTTACTAACTATGCTTAAAAAACTTCCCTGTCCCCTCCTAACACCTATAATATCTAACCTGTGAAAAAAAAATGTATATACTTACCTATTCTGAGACCAGTCCGGTCATAAGATCTCCCATGTCAGCCAGCGCCAGCTACAGGGGAGAGAGCACTCGACAACAGCTGGTAATGACCATAGGCTTCAAATGTACATCTGTTGTTGGCGCTACCTCCTCTCCCCTGCAGCGGCTGTTGATTGAGACATGGCAGCTGATCATATAAAACTGGAAAGTAGTGCTGCGCAAATATAAAAGTCCTCAAAAAAATCATATATCAGATGTGACAAGTGAAGAAAATGACAGGAACCACCAGTGGACACTCCGGATGACAGAAAACGACTTAATAGTGACTGTGATCCCTCCACCGGACATGGATGGCCCCTCACCTTAGACAATCGACCTGAAACAGGTCACACAGCATAGATATCATACACTGGGTAGATAGATCCAGATGATGATGGTATCGCCTTCACATTTCAGCACTCATCAAGTAGGAACGAATGATGCATATGTAACACAAAACACGCAAAAACATAGTGCTCTCCGTAGAAGATTTATTTAGTATAAAAAGTAAAATTGTGCACTTACAGAAACCGGCACTGGTCCACTGGTGGTTCCTGTCATTTTCTTCAATTGTCACATCTGATATATGATTTTTTGAGGACTTTTATATTTGCGCAGCACTACTTTCCAGTTTTATGTCATTGAGGTGTTGTTGAATTAGCCTTGGTGTCTGCTTGCATTTATTTTTTGTGTCCGTTGATTAGTCAGCGCTGAATTTATACATACTATTTAGCTGATCATATGACAGAACTGGAATGGCCTGAAAATAGTTAAGTATAGGCATCTTTTTTACACAGGTATAGGTAGCAGAGACGGGCATAAGCATTTTTAAGCATAGTTAGTAAAAGCCCAGAATGCTATTTTAAAGCAGACCTTCACTTAAAAGGGGTTGTAAAGATTTTTTTTTTTTTTAAACAAACATGGTATACTTGCCTCCTCTGTGCAAGGGTTTTGCACAGCATGGCCCCGGTCCTCCTCTTCTGGGGTCCCTCAGCGGCGCTCCTGGCTCCTCCCCACATTGAGTGCCCCCCTCGAAGACCCGCATTCCAAGGGGGCACGCGTGCGGCCGCGCTCCCGAGTCCTGCATCTATTGACATAGACAGCAGGACTCGGTTCCGCCCCCGGCTCCTGTGTCACTGGATTTGATTGATAGCAGTGGGAGCCAATGGCTCTTGCTGCTATCAATCTGTCCAATGAGGACCCGAGACAGTGACTAGAGCTGCTGTGCTAGTTCTCATCACTGGAACAATTGGGTTCAGGTAAGTAAAAAGGGGTCTGGGGGACTGCTGCTCTACAGAAGGTTTTTCACTTTAATGCATAGAATGCATTAAGGTGAAAAACCTCAAGGGTTTACAACCCCTTTAAAAATGAAAGTACCGCTAATGTGCCGCTATTTTTGCTGCGCTTTTCGGCCGCTAGCGGGGCACTTTTGACCCCCGCAAGCGGCCGAAAAAGGGTTAAAAGCACTACCCATTGATTTCAATGGGCAGGGGCACTTTAGGAGCGGTGTATACACCGCTCCTAAAGCGCCTCAAAGATGCTGCTTGCAGGACTTTTTTTTTACATCCTGCCAGCGCACCGCTCCAGTGTGAAAGCACTTGGGCTTTCACATTAAAGTGACAGGAGAGGCGCTTTACAGGTGCTATTTTTAGCGCTATATCACCTGTATAGCTCCTCAGTGTGAAAGGGGTCTTAGGGTATTTTGTACATGTTCAGCCATTTGCTTTCTTGGACAGTGTAGGCTGTTTAACCAACAGTGTCATAGTAACGGATGACACCTTTTTTGTTAAAATATAGCAAGGGATGCCCCTTTGTTTACTTTCTGATGTTGGCTGGGGAATCTCAGGAGGGTGGCGGCAGGAGGGTATCTACAGGGCCACCCACGGACCAAATTTAGGCCAGTACTTTATGAATGCTTCATGTACGGCCAGATTAAGACTCCTTCTTGCGGCATTTCAATTTTAAAATAACTTGTCGGTACAAGGACTGCAGCATATATGTGCAGTGTATACTGTGGGTAGACTGTGACAAGCGCAATATGTATATATACACTGCAGCTTTGAAATGGTTTATCGGGGTTATGGCTGAAGCTAACAGCCATATCCCCAGTATTTTTATTTCAGCTGGCGATTCTCTTCCTTCATAAAAGCAATCCAAGCAGCTGATTAGCCGCTGGATTGCTTTTATTAGCAGGAGGTGTTGTTCCCCCCCCCCTCTCCTGCGGCTCACCAGTGTTTCTCAGGCTTACTGTTCTCACCAGCGAGCCCGGGAAATGATCCAACGATTCGCGAGGCTGGCCATAGAGGTTAAGAGGGAACAGATCATCTCTATAATCTAGGAATGCCAGATACTTTTAAAAGGTAGAGGGGAGAGTTGACCCAGATATCTCCAAAAAGAGGATCTATCATTCCTTATTTTTTTCACAAGGGATGTCTCCATTCCTTGTAATAGGAATAAAGTTAGAGAGACAGTGTAAAAAATAAATAAGAAAAAAGAATTTAAAGCGCCCCCATCCCTCCATGCTCGCTTGCATTAGCGATGGCAGACATAAGTCCCGCGCACAAATGTAAACGGTGTTCGCACCACATGTGTGAGATATTGCCCCAAGCTTTATATCGAGAGCAATAATTTTAGCACTAGACCTCCTCTGTAACTCTAAACAGGTAATCTGTAACAAAAATTTAAAGCGGCGCCTATGGAGATTTTTAAGTACCATAGTTTGTCAACATTCCATGAGCATGCGCAATTTTAACCACTTCAGCCCCGGAAGAATTTACCCCCTTCCTGACCAGGCCATTTTTTGCGATACAGCACTGCGTCGCTTTACCTGACAATTGCGCGGTCGTGCGACACTGTACCCAGACAAGATTTACGTCCTTTTTTCCCACAAATAGAGCTTACTTTTGGTGGTATTTGATCACCTCTGCGGTTTTTATTTTTTTCGCTACAATTTTCAAAAAAAAAAAAAAAAAAAAAAAAAACACAATATCTTTTACTTTTTGCTATAATAAATATGCCCAATTAAAAATATATATATATATATATATATATATATATATATATATATATATATATATATATTTTCCTCTGTTTAGGCTGATGTGTATTCTTCTACATATTTTTGGTAAAAAATAAAAAAAATCGCAATAAGCGGATATTGATTGGTTTGCACAAAACTTATAGCGTCTACAAAACAGGGGATAGATTTATGGCATTTTTATTATTATTATTTTTTACTAGTAATGGCGGCGATCAACGATTTTTGTTGGGACTGCGATATTGAGGCGGACAAATCGGACACTTTTGGGACCAGTGACATTTATACAGTGATCAGTGCTATAAAAATGCACTGATTACTGTATAAATGGCACTGGCAGGGAAGGGGTTAACACTAGGGGGCGATCAAGGGGGTTAACTGTGTTCTCTAGGTGTGTTCTAACTGTAGAGGAGGATGGGACTGACTAGGGGAGGAGAGAGATCGGTGTTCATACTTAGTATGAACACACAATCTCTTTCCTCTCCCCTGAGAGAACCGGGATTTGGGTGTTTACACACACAGATCCCAGTTCTTGCTCTGTCACGAGCGATCGCGGGTGCCCGGCGGTCGTCGCATCCGCCGGGCACTCGCATTGGCTCCGGGGACACGATTCAGGCACACGTGCACCACCAGAGGCGTCTTAAAGAGCCGATGTACAGCTACGACGGCTCACGCAGGGGAGCATAACTGCGGCGGCTGGTCCAGAAGAGGTTAAAGCTTGACATGTTGTTAGATATCTATTTACTCAACGTAACATCATCTTTTATATTTTACCAAAAGATGGTGTTATATATTGTATTTTTATATAATATTTGGGGGTTCTAAGTAATTTTCTAGCAAAAAAATACAGATTTTTACCTGTAAACAAAAAGCGCCAGAAAAGGCCTGGTCTTTAAGTGATTAAGCCAATGTTTAGGGTACTGTAGGCAGACCTAATGGTGCACTGCATATGCTATTGGTCTCCTCTGTGCCAAATTGTCCATCTTTAAATTTCAAAGTTGGGAGGTATGCTTGCATGCCACACATGGTGTTCCTTCTCTTGTGGCAAATCATCATGTGATGTCTTCGAGTTTTGCGTCACCAGTAACATAATTCAACAAAGCCTCTCTGCCTTAATATAAAACTGGCCTTGAAGTAAGGCGAGTGTATGAACATTTGCCCCTCCCCCAGCTGACGCATTTTACAATGCATTACTACAATCCACATTAACACATGAGCATATGGTGTTTCCATACTTCTTAACCCTGGAACATGGGAAAAGAAGGACACTTTGGGACTGGGAAGACACCAACAATTGAAAGGGCTACATTGTGCTGAATATTAGGCATTGCTTAAATTGGCATGGTAAATTAAGTTTGAGCCTACTTCTAGTAGTACATGAAAAATTGTTTTTAACACAACACACAGCAGCGCATTACAGTGTATTGTGGTGCGCTGTAACACATGTGCATCAGAAATGCATCGCCTTAAAGGGTTGGTCACCTTTACAAAAAAGCTGCCTATGCAGATAAGGGATGTAAATAAAAACGAACTGTGCAGCTCTGACCAAAGTTGAATAATGCTCTAACTATAATAGGCCATTTACATACATCCTGAAGCCTGACTGGAATAATCCCAAGACGTTGCTAAGTGAGGCCTAGTCATTACTGTTCACCTCCACCATCACAGGAGCATAGTTGCCAACAGTCCCGATTTTCCCGGGACAATCCCGATTTTGGGACCCTCGTCCCGATTGGAGAGTGTCCCGAATCGGGATTTTCCATAAGGAAAATCGGGAATGTTGGTTTTTTTTTTTTTTTTTTTTTTTTTTTTTTTTTGGAGCAGCGGGCTCCAGCAAAATGGCGGCCGGCGCTGCCGCTCTAGCTGCCTCTAGTGGAGAGGGGAAGGGGGCTCGATCCGTGCAGCCAATGAAGCGGCTTCTTTGGCTGCACGGCCCCTCCCCTCTCCACTGAAGCGAGCAGAAGACACGGCGCCGGCGCCGTGTCTTCCTGAAAGTTCCCCAGCCCCGTACTGCGCAAGCGCTGCGCCTGCGCAGTACAGGGGGTCCGCCATTGCCGAGGGGAACTTTCTCGGCAGAACACCGGCCGCTCCTCCACTGAGCGGGGGCCGGGCTGCATTGAGGGGGGGAGGCTGCACTAACTGATGGGGGGCTGCAATAACTGAGGGGGGGGCTGCACTAACTGAGGGGGGGGCTGCAGTGAGGGGGGCTGCACTAACTGAGGGAGGGCTGCAGTGAGTGGGGCTGCACTAACTGAGGGGGGGCTGCACTAACTGAGGGGGGGGCTGCACTGAGGGGAGGCTGCACTGAGGGGGGCTGCACTAACTGAGGGGGGGGCTGCACTGAGGGGGGAGGCTGTACTAACTGGGGGGGGCTGCACTGAGGGGAGGCTGCACTAACTGGGGGGGCTGCACTAAGGGGGGGAGGCTGCACTAACTGAGTGGGGCTGCACTGAGGGTGGGCTGCACTAACTGAAGGGGGGCTGCACTGAGGGGGGGGCTGCATTAACTGAGGGGGGGCTTCACTGAGGGGGGGCTGCACTGAGGGGGGGCTGCACTAACTGAGGGGGGGCTGCATTGGCGGGGGCACCTGATGCAAGGACAGACTCTGGCGGGGGCACCTGATGCAAGGACAGACTCTGCTGGTGGCAGGCGACGTGGCTAGTGACACGCTCAGGGATCCCACTGATTCGGCATTATGGTGAGTTGAATGATTTAATTTTATATTACAATGTAATAATAGAAATAATGCGCTTCAATCATCCTGACACCATAACAACCATGGTGCCGGGATGATTGAAGCGTTAACACCAGGTGTTTGGAGTATCTTTATCTGCTGATTGTTAAACTTTCTAGAATACACATATTTCTATTGTTGTGTAGGACCTGGGGCTGCTGTCCCGTCATTCCCCTCTCCCCCTTTCCCTCTCCCCCTTTCCCTCTCCCCCTTTCCCTCTCCCCCTTTCCCTCTCCCCCTTTCCCTCCCCCATTCATCTCAGACTCTAACCATACCCTCTTGAGCCACGCCCACTTTCCGCGTAAGCCACGCCCACTTTCCGCGTAAGCCACGCCCACTTTCCGCGTAAACCACGCCCATTTTTCGCCGCGGCGCGCTTCGCGCGCCGCAACTATTATTTTTTACTAGGCCACGCCTACAAACGAATGCCCCGCCTCCTAATTATTGATTGGCTCCGCCTACAGCAAAAAAAAGTGTCCCACATATTTTTTTTTCAATGTTGGCAACTATGCAGGAGTGAGCTATTTCTCAAATTCAAACCTCCTCACATGCACTCTCTCCCCTGATGCAGGAGCTCTGAGCTCAACATTTAAGAGCTCACTCCTGTGATGGTGGAGGAAAGCAGTAAAGGCAAGGCTTAGCACTTAGCACTGTCCTAGCAATGTCCTGGGAGTATTACATCCAGGCTTTGGGGGATACATAAATGGCCTACATCAATATTAAGGGTGTTAGAGCTGCACAGTTTGTTTTTAACTGCAGGCACCCCTTTTCTGCATAGGCAGTTCTTTTGGTAAAGCTAAACTAACCCTTGTTTGAAAAGAAAAATGGAAGATCCCCGTGGGGTTTTTTAGCAGCAATTATAAATCAAATAAAGTTTTTATTCAAAATGATTAATTTTATTTGAAAAAAAGCTCTGGACATAGACTATGCAAGACACAAGTTTAAAAACATGAGCTCCGGTTTACATAATGCATAACACAGCAAATTGAGGTAACAGATCAGACAGTAATTTTGGTGTCATGTAAATATTATTATGAAGGTTATGCATACAACAATGCCACCTTAAAACATTGATTGAAGTTATACTTGTGCTTTGCTGCGTTATGCATTATGTAAACCGGAGCTCATGTTTTTAAACTTGTGTCTTGCATAGTCTATGTCCAGAGCTTTTTTTCAAATAAAATTAATCATTTTGAATAAAAACTTTATTTGATTTATAATTGCTGCTAAAAAACCCCACGGGGATCTTCCATTTTTCTTTTCAAACAATTGTTTCGGGGTGTGCAGCCCTTATCAGACTCTATAAAAGTGTCATTCCATGTTATAGCTAAACTAACCCTTTAAACTGGACATAGTAGATTTTCAAATGAGCATTAATACAGCAAACTAAATTTAATTTTGGAACGAATAGACTTTCCCAAACAAAAAAACACATATACTGTTAGAAATGAGTTTAGCGCAGAAAGTAGTAGTGATTAACCCTGACAGATCACACGGCACGGTTATGGTACAGGATTGATCTCTACCACATACTGCTGCTATTCTATACGGCTATACCTTACATCAAAGGGAACCATTTTTCACCTTTTTTGTTACTAAATTAACTCCTAGTGGCTGTTGGCTTAGGCTACATACCTTAAATACATTATGTACATCTATGTGAATCGATACGTCCCAACTTTCTGAAATAAGAGAAGAGAAAGAGGGACATCATAGTCAAATGACACATCCCCACCAAGCCTCCAATTATGCAAGCAAGAAAACATTCATATGCAAAAATTATTACTTAAGCCCACAAGTACTTTTTCTGTGTGTAGGCAGGTGTAGGTTGATCTCCCTATACAGGTAACACTGTTGCAAACACCATGCAGTAAGGCAGGCCATACACGGTCGAATTTCGAATGAGTTTTCCTTTCAAAATCAGAAAGTTCTTTTTTGTGATCCGATGATGCCACCATTGATTTTCGAAATTCGGCCGAACAAGCCTTCAATTTCACCTCATGTTGCTACAGAAAAGAATTTTCGTGGCCGGGAATCTTCTTTTCTCTCCGTAAATTTTCTTTTCTTATTACATTTCTCGCACGATTCTCCAATCATTGATTAGAAAATCGTTAGTTTTTCTAAATATTTCCAACATGTCCGGTTTCTCAAATTTTATTGGCGCACGAAAATCGGCCATTGCTGCAGCCCACTAATGATGCGAAATTCGTACGACAATTCTTGGATACCATTTTCGAAAGAAAATTCTTTCGAAATTCGAACCATGTATGGCCGGCATAGGAGTTAAGGTACATTCCTCTAGGCCTCCGTACATGTCATCGGGTGAGCTTTGTGTCTGAGTGCTGCTGCCCTGGATGACCCCTGCGGCCATGTTTAATGAGGGCAGTGCTTATAAAAAGCACCGACTTACTGCAATTCGTGCACATTTTTGCGTGTGGGTAGGTTAAGAACAGAAACCCACTGGGCAGGGAGTTCTTGCCTAGTGAGAGTGAACGGATCTAGAGGAGAAGGTACAGCATAGGGACTGGCAGCAACACTCGCAAATATGGCACTTGCAGGAAGCGATGCATGGAGACCGACAGCACCTTGCACAGTAGGAGGCTGGTAGGCAGAAGCAGAGAAGAAGTAGAAGTAGAACTGTTCACCACAACAGCACTAGCCAATCACTATAATCACCAGAGGATAGAACATTGATCAGGTAATTGAGAACCGGGCCTTCTGGTTGCTAAATGTTAGTGCGAGACCTGGGGCTCTGTGTAAGAGCCCAGCCTCTGTGATGGAAGTACAATGTGCAGCAGCAAATATATGCGGCCCGACGGATAAAAACTCACTTCCATGAAGCAGCATTTATGCGTATGGCCGTCGTGAAAGGGGTTAAACCAAAAACAAAAATATATTTAATTGCAGCTTGCCAATTCCTGTGGTTACTGTATTGGTTTTCATTTTTTTTCATTATTTTATATGCTGATCCAGCCAAAAGTCTTATTTTTCTTATTTTTTTAATAGATCAAGCTACGGTGGGAAAAATAATTCTGTGACGTTCCCCAGAAAAAAAAAAGAAGAGGAGAGACATGAGAACAAAATATGAAGTACATATTTTTAAATGTGAAATGATTTGACAAAGAGGAAAAGCACTTAAATTTGGAAAGGTTGTGAGTCACCAAATTTATGGTAAACGCAACCTTTCAGTTTGGCATGTAGAGAATATTCCTGTCTCCATGCAGGAAATGGGAGGTTGCACTCGATGCCTCTGAGGGACCTGTCCCTTTGTTCTCAAGAGAGATCTTAGGGCGGTGGGTAGAACTCACGTGTGGAAAGAAAAAACCCTCGGGGGTTTATGCGGCAGTCATCAGAAATACCGAACAGACATTTGTCGGTAGCACCAATGACACGTTTTTGTGGCTAATTTGCCACTTAATCAGTAAAGGAAAAAGAAAACGAATGCAGCCACCACATTTAAAGATTGGCAAGCTTTGTTTTGGGGTTTATTACCTCTTTAAATAGTGTATTTCAACTTTTGCAGCTAAATTGGGATAATACCTACTTTATACGGGTTACATGTCCCCATTCACATAACATAACTTAAAAAAATACTTAAAAAATTGCAGCTTATATTTTTTTATGACCCCAAGAAATAATGAACAGCACTGCTCTAAGCACAACCATGCAACAACCCAGTGGCTTCAATGCTGCTGGGTGCCAGCATCCAACAGGCCTTTTCCAGCCTTCTGAAACTAATGCCTCGTTTCCACTGAGCGGATCGGTTCGGGTCGGTACTGTTTGAATGGCCTAGAATGGTCCGGTCGATTCTGGTGACTGTTTCCACTGCAAGTGGGACCACCAAGGGCCATACAGGGTTTAGAAAAAATGCCTCAGCATAGCACAGCAGAGAGTTTTCTGTCAGCCAATCAGTGGAATGTATCGTAGCTCCGCCCTAACCGAACCGTTCCATTTTCTATGGCCCCACATCTGAAGCAGGACCCTGAATGGTGCGGTTCGGTTGTATGGGCCGCTTTCATAATGGAAACGCCCAAAAAAGCATACCATACTGAACCGAACCGCTCAGTGGAAACGAGGCATAAGTATTAAAGAGAATAGGGATTTGCACCCCAGTTGCCAGCCCAATCGTAATGTGCAAAAAAACAGCTTCAGCTTGTATCCTTCCAAGCCACGGCCCTCTGACACGTTTCACCCTCCCATTGGCTTAGTCATAGAGCCAAGCTAGAGGTATGACTAAGCCCATGGGAGGGTGAAATGCTACAGAAGGGCGAGGCTTGGGAGGAAACAAGCTGAAGTTGTTTTTCTACACACAGTGACTGGGCTGGCAACTGGTGTGCAGCTCCCTGTTCTATTTGATACATAGTTTCGGCAGGCTAGAAAAATCCCTATTGGATCCTGGCACCCAGCAGCATTGAAGCCACCTGGTTGTTGCATGTTTCTTATTGGAGCGGTGCAATACATATATTTTTAGATACTCTATTCTGGACCCTCCAGCAAGAAAAACATCCAAGGTAGTTTGAGTGGGCTGGGCAGCTGTGTTTGCCATAATTAACCCTGTATGTTCTGTGCTGGGAGATCTTTATAATTAGTTGTAGGTAAATTTGAACACTCTCTGTCCTAACAAAGGGATAAAACTGTAGAGGCTGGGCTTCTTGAAGTGCTTGTTAATGAGGATAGACTTGGGACAGGCTCACTCTAATATTGTTAAAGAAAAAAACTTTGCAGTCAGTCTTGACACCTCATGAGAAACATTTAAAAAGTAAGAATATTTTTTCTTCTTTTTTTTTTTTTTTTAGACATGCTGTATGAATGGGAAAATACAATGGGGTTCTCTCAAACTTGACTGCAAAAGTGGAAATATGCTTTAACAGAACAGGCTTTAATGCACAAAAGGACTGAATAATTGTGTAAAGGCCCACAACCTGTACATATCAAAGATGTTTGTGAAAATTGTTAAAAGCTTTTAACAGAAACCCAATGAGATTTCATGGTAAATGGCCCTTTTGGTACCTCTATGAAAACAAGAGGCTTAGCATTCTCTATTAAAGAAGGCTTTTGTATGCAGAAATGTTCTTACGATAATTTGCTCTGCATTGTTTAACTAGATTTTGAACATAGGTCTACATCAAGTATCCTGCTGTTTTCCTTTTAAAAGGTCGTTAATATTAAAATACAGCTTGATCTAATATGAAAAGACCGGTTTGTAACACGTATAAATTAATATGATTTTTTTTTTGGTGCTGGTGTTAACCCTTTATCTGACAAAGAATTCTCCCTGAACTATTATGAAAATATATGACGCTTTATATTCCACTTATGGACAGATAAATGGAGGCAGTCATTCCCAACCTTTTTATACATTAAAGGGACAGTCGTCCTTTTAAAAATGTGTCATTTGGATATGCAGTAACTTTCTTGAACCACAAACTCAGAAATAAATAGAGAAATTAACCTAAGTGTAAGTCTTGGCTTTTCCTAACTATGCTTAAACCTGCTCCCACCCCCTTCTTTCTCCGATTCTGACTAACCTGTGAAAGGAAGATGCTTATACTTACCTATTCTCTAGGTGCTCTGGTCCTGTCACATAACTGGCTACCAGCGATGGCTTCAGACGAGAGGTGGGAGAGCTCAAGGCAGCTGCCGCCATTCAGAGAAACAGCCATTATGTGAAGATAGTGGTATACTCCACCCAGAAGAAGGTGATGTTTTAGGCAGACAAGACCCTATGTTGGGAGGACTTCTTTCCCACAGGACTGAGAGAGTCAGGACAGCTATGCGAGACTGGGAAAGCTGAGGTGACTAGCGAATCTACAAAGGGGGTTTGAGGGAGTCTGAAATCCTGAGAAGAACCCAGGTTGCTGGGAGAAACATATCTGGAGGTCAGGGGTGGGCCCATACAATAAAGGTGCTGTGACAGAAGGCTAAGTGAGCCTGAAGAGCCTGTGATCTGGGAGACAGTTGCTGTTAGCAGTGCTGTGCTGCTGAAGTGTAGGCAGGTGGGTTAGCATTTTTCATTGTGTATGGTTGCTAGAGAAAAACTCCTGCGTGGGCTACCTTTCTTCTGAACTAAATTTGTGTAGGACTTTGTGTTTCAATAAAGATGGCCTTTTAAAAACAGTTTAGACTGATGAGATCTTACTTACAAACGCATCTACCACAAGAGCTTAAAGTGATTGTAAAGACAGAAGGTTTTTTATCTTAATGCATTATATGTATAAAGATAAAAAGCCTTCTGTGTGCAGCAGCCCCTCTCAGCACCCCTAATACTTACCTGAGCCCCATCTAGATCCAGCGATGTTGTAGGAGTGTTTTGGCTGCCCAGGACTCCCCTCCTCATTGGCTGAGAAATCAGAGCAGCGCCATTGGCTCCGTAATTGTTCAAAGTGTTTAAAAAATTATATGGGAGTGAATCTGGAGATAAATTTGCCAGGACCACGAATATGGAACCCACAGGATTAACCTCAAATCCATGGTACCGGTAAACCCAAACCTCATCCTCAATGCATGGTAACTGGCATGCTTTTCCAGTTTCGCCACCACAATTTAACTTTTTAAAGTCACAGTGAGGTTTAGTTCTGGTGAGTTTCCTTTTTGATAGTTTCCTATCAAATACCAAAGAGACTACTGCTTGAGCGTCCTAGAATAAGGTCCAAAAAAAGGGCAGCCATCTAACAAAGGATTACAAATGCATCAAGCACGACACTGTGCTACTGACCCACCTCTGTCCATTGGGTTCTGGTTCCACAAGGTTGAGGAGTTGAATCTAATGGAGGATCTTGCACTGATGAATAGGGATGAGCCGAACACCCCCCCCCCCCCTGGTTCGCACCAGAACCTGCGAATGGACCGAAAGTTTGTGCGAACTTTAGAACCCCATTAAAGTCTATGGGACTCGAACGTTCAAAATCAAAAGTGCTAATTTTAAAGGCTAATATGCAAGTTATTGTCCTAAAAAGGGTTTGGGAACCCGGGTCCTGCCCCAGGGGACATGTATCAATGCAAAATAATTTTATTTAAAACGGCCGATTTTTCGGGAGAAGTGATTTTAATGATGCTTAAAGTGAAAAAAAAAAATGAAATATTCCTTTAAATATCGTACCCGGGGGGTGTCTATAGTGTGCCTGTGGCGCATATTTCCCGTGCTTAGAACAGTCCCTGCACAAAATGACATTTTTAAAGGAATAAAAGTCATTTAAAACGGTTTGCAGCTTTAATGTAATGTCGGGTCCCAGAAATATGGATGAAAATCAGTGAGACAAGCGGCATGGGTACCCCCCACCCCCCAGTCCATTACCAGGCCCTTTGGGTCTTGTATGGATATTAAGGGGAACCCCGCACCCAAATTAAAAAAAAGGAAAAGCGTGGGGCCCCCAGGCCCTATATACTCTGAACAGCCGTATACAGGTGGTGCAAACAAGACAGGGACTGTAGGTTTGTTGTTAAGTAGAATCTGTTTGTAATTTTGAACTGGTACATTTTTAAAGTGTAGCTCCAGCCAAAAAAACTATTTTAAGCTTTTTGGAAAACATAGGGAAGGGTTATCACCCCTGTAACATTTGTTGTGTTGTCTGTGCACCTCTTCAGAAGATTTCACATCACTTTCTGTCCCAATGACAAATATTTTTTGAAAATTTGGGGTTTTTAGTGAAACAAGGATTGGTGACAAAGCATCAGTGAAGAGGAGACACGTTTTTCCCATATTAACTCTTACAGGGAAAATTTCCCTTCCTAGATTTCATCTCACTTCCTGTTGTCTCCTTCCGTTTGCAAGTAGGAGTCGTTTGTAAGTTGGATGTTTGAAAGTAGGGGCCTGCCCTATATACTCTGCAGAAATTGGGGCCTTAGGTGTTGCCACAACACAGTAAGCCCTCACAGTTACTCTTGGTGGGCGCAGGAACGGGCCATGCTGTGAAATATTAGATCAAGAATTGTAATTGCATGCCATTGTTGAACAGTGGTAGAAAAATTGGGCCTTTGGTGGTGGTGGTGGTGGTGTTGCCACAACACAGTAAGCCCTCACAGTTACTCTTGGTGAGCACAGGAATGGGCCCTGCTGTAAAATATTAGATCAAGAATTGTAATTACATGTCCCTGTTGAACAGGGGCAGAAAAATGGGCCTTAGGCACTGGTGCCACAACACTACAACCCCTCACAGATACCCTAGTTGGAGCACAGCAATGAGCCCTGCTGCAAATTATTGCATCAAAAATTGTAATTACACGCCCCTGTTAAACAGGGGCAGAAAAATTGGGCCTTGGCCACTGGTGGCAGTGCCCAGAACCAAAAATGTTCTTACAAGCTATCAGCATGAAAATTGAGGAGGAAGAGGATTGTGACTCAGCATAACAGAATAGTCACTCAGCATTAGCATAGGCAGTCTTGAAGGGATCTCACATTAAAAAAAATCAATCGGTTACATCAGCATCGGGTGCTTGGTAGCTGGTGATCCAAGACTGATTCATTTTTATGAAGGTCAGCCGATCGACCGATTTGGTGGACCAGCGCACCCTGTGATCAGTTACAAAGCCTCCAGCAGCACTGAATGTGCGTTCCGAAACAACGCTGGATGCAGGATAGGCGCCAGTAGCTCAATTGCATACTGTGCAAGCTCTGCCAGTGATCCATCCTCAAGACCCAGTAACCCAGAGGATTTTCGGTGGGAAAGGTGTCCAAGTCTGATCTTGCCCCTAAATCCTGCACCATGTGAATCAGATGCTGGCGATGGTTGCTGGAACCGATCAGACCTTGGGGCAGAATGCATCGGTCAGACGGTCACCTTCTCCACCGCTCCTTCTGTGACTGACCGAAGCCTCAGCAACACGTTGTCCAGGAGGACCAGGAAATTGTAACCTCCCAGACTCTGTAAACGCGTTGCACAAACCTTTCTGCAAGGCCTCCTGAAGAGGTTTCATCCTCTGCTCCCTCTGCAACAGCAAGATAAGGTCCGCAAACTTACCCTTGTAACGTGGATCAAGGAGGGTTGCCATCCAGTAATCATCCCTCCCCTTGATACCATGAATATGAGGATCCTTCCACAGGCTTTGCAGGATCAGGGAGGCCATGCAGCGTAGGTTTGCTGAGGCATTCGGTCCAGAGTCCTCTGGGTCACCAAGGACGACATGATCCGCAGCCACCTCCTCCCTGCCACGTACAAGTCCATGGGTTTCTTCAGACTGTAAATGATCCCTTGAAGACTGCTGCTGATGCTGAGAGCCAGGCTCCACCTCCACGCTCACACAATCCTCCTCCTCCTCTTCCTGTGTGATCGGCGGGCACGCTGAACACTGTCTGGATAAAGGGGTCCTTGAGAGGTAAGGAAGTCCTCCTCTTCCTCCCTCTGTTCTGCTTCAAGTGCCCTGTCCATTATTCCACGCAGCGTGTGCTCCAACAGGTGGACAAGAGGGACAGTGTCACTGATGCATGTGCTGTCACTGCTCACCATCCTCGTGGCCTCCTCAAATGGTGACAGGACAGTGCATGCATCCCTGATCATAGCCCACTGGCGTGGGGAAAAAAAAACAAGGTCCCCTGACCCTGTCCTGGTGCCACAGTCGCGTAAGTACTCATTGATGGCCCTCTGCTGCGTGTGCAGCCGCTGCAGCATGGCCAACGTTGAGTTCCACCCGGTGGGCATGTCACAGATTAGGCGTTTCTTGGGCAGGTTAAATTCCTTTTGGAGGTTATCCAGCCGAGCATTGGCATTATATGACCTGCGGAAATAAACACAGACTTTCCTGGCCTGCCTCAGGACATCCTGTAAGCCCGGGTACCTGCCCAAGAACCGCTGCACCACCAAGTTAAGGACATGAGACAAACAGGGCACATGAGTCAGTTGTCCCTGTCGGAGGGCGGAGAGGAGGTTGGTGCCATTGTCGCAAACCACCATACCTGGCTTAAGCTGGCGTGGCGTCAACCACCTCTGAACCTGCCCCTGCAGAGCTGACAGAATCTCTGCCCCAGTGTGGCTCCTGTCCCCCAAGCACACCAGCTCAAGCACCGCATGCAATCTTTTTGCCTGCGTGCTTGCGTAGCACCTTGAACGCCTACGGAGCACTGCTGGTTCCGAGGACAAATCAGCACAGGAAGAGGCCATGGAGGAAGAAGAAAAGGAGGGGGTGGAGGAGAGAGGTGTGGCAGAATCACCACTAGTAGAATTTTGGAGGCGTGGTGGCGGAACAACCTTCAACACTACTGCACCTTGTCCTGCATCCTTCCCAGCTGCCAGAAGAGTCACCCAGTGCACGGTGAAAGATAGGTTACGTCCCTGTCCATGCCTGCTGAACCATGAGTCAGCGGTAATATGCACCTTACCTCTGTCCGCCCTGTCCAGCGAGGCCAAGACATTGCCTTCCACATGCTGGTAGAGAGCCAGAATTGCCTTCCGTGAGAAAAAGTGGCATTTGGGAACCTGCTACTGAGGAACCGCACATTCCACAAATTCACGGAAGGGGGGAAGAGTCTACCAACTGAAAAGGCAGCAGTTGAAGTGCTAGCAATTTAGCGAAGCTAGCATTCAACCGCTGGGCATGTGGATGGCTGGGAGCGAACTTCTTTCAGCGGTGCAGCAGCTGGGGCAGGGAAATTTGCTTGGTACAATCTGATGTCGGTGTACCGATAGCAGATTGCCCGCAAGTACTTCACACTTTCATTCCTCTCAGTGCATGTTTCAGAAAGGACTGAAGGTATAGTGGGGTTGGAGATCCCAGCTGATGAGGAGCAAGGAGAGGTCTGCTTTGTTCTTTGGTGTGGGTCTTTTAGGTACGCTTGCCAATGAACTGCATGTCTGGCCAAGCATGTGGTGCCCAAGTGGGTGATGTTTTGACCACGCGAGATACGCTTGAGACATATGTTGCAAATAGCAGCGGTGGGATCTGATGCACTTGGCTCAAAAAAGGCCCACACCAAAGAACTTTTGGAATAACGCGCAGAGACAGCAGCACCCTGCACATGCTGAGCTCTGAGGTGTGATGCAGTCGGTGTGCTGCCCTTAAGCTGGCCCCTGGAGGGCATCCTGCCTCCTTGGAGATGTGC
Organism: Aquarana catesbeiana; assembly: GCF_042186555.1. Taxonomy (NCBI): domain Eukaryota; kingdom Metazoa; phylum Chordata; class Amphibia; order Anura; family Ranidae; genus Aquarana; species Aquarana catesbeiana. The sequence goes on from NC_133332.1 coordinate 264,836,890, forward strand.
CTCCTCCTCCTCCTCTCTCCTATCAGGCACCCACGTGGAGTCAGTGACCTCATCATCCCCTCCCTCATCACTGGAGCAAAGCTGGCAGTATGCTGCAGCGGGGGAACATGACTGCCAGGTTGCTGTCCTTCTTGGGCACCCCCTCTCTCTGGGCGCACGTTACTGCCTTCCTCTAGCTGGGAACCATCATCGGAGCCTTCAAAATGCTGGACATCCTCCTGGAGCATGTACCAAACACTGTGGTCAAACAGTTCGGGGGACCCCTCAGGAGGACATGGTGGGGCTAGGGAAGGAGTGACTGATGCCATTGAGCCGAGGGAAGAGGCCACGTTGGCAGCTTCTTTGCCAAAGTACCCTGAGCCTGGTTGAGAGAGGATGAGGAGGATAAGGACGGCTTGGTCATCCACTCTACCAAGTCTTCGGCATGTTGTGGCTTAACACGGCCAGCTGCCAAAAAAAAGGACAAGCGTGTCCCACGGCCACGTGCTGATGAGGATGCACAGTCTCCACGACCAGCACTGTTGCCTCTAGACACAGAGCATGCTTGCCCTCTTTTATTGGCTTGTGACTGTCTGCCTCTCCCAGTTGGCCTTCCAGACATACTAATGGCCTGCAGTGAGATGTAGCTGCACAAAGATGGAACGTATATATATACTGATACTGCAGCTAGCAGAATCAACTGCCTGCCTGTAGTATTATTAGTATGAGAACACTAGCAATTGTCTTCAGGTATCTTTACACATTGTGCAGAGGACACAGTACACTAACTGTAAATACTGCAGCTGCCTGCCTGTGGTATTAATAGGATCAGAACAACAGCAATTGTCTTCAGGTAGCTTTAGGTGCACACTCTGCAGAGGACGCACTAACTGTAAATACTGTAGCTGCCTGTCTGTGGTACTAATAGGATCAGAAGATCACCACCAATTTTCTTCAGGTAGCTTTAGGTGCACACTGTGTAGAGCAGTGTTTCTCAACTCCAGTCCTCAAGGCGCACCAACAGGTCATGTTTTCAGGCTTCCCATTATTTTGCACAGGTGATTTGATCAGTTTTCACTACCTTAGTAATTACCACAGCAGTTTCATCTGAGGGAAATCCTGAAAACATGACCTGTTGGTGCGCCTTGAGGACTGGAGTTGAGAAACACTGGTGTAGAGGACATAGTACACTAACTGTAAATACTGTAGCTGCCTGCCTGTGGTATTAATAGGATCAGAACAGCAGCAATTGTCTTCAGGTAGCTTTAGGTGCACACTGTGCGGAGCACGCAGTCCACTAACTGTAAATACTGCAGCTGCCTGCGGTACTAATAGGATCAGAAGAACACCACCAATTTTCTTCAGGTAACTTTAGGTGCACACTGTGCAGAGGATGCACTACAGTAACTGTAAATACTGCATGTGAAAATCCTCATCTGGTGGCAGGCAAGTGACAATCCATAACTTGTGGCAGGTGAAATGGTAAGTGACAATCTTCATCTGGTGGCAGGCAAGTGACAATTCGCAACTTGTGGCAAGTGACAATTCGCATCTGGTGGCAGGCGACGTGGCAAGTGACAATCCGCATCTGAAGGCAGGTGATGTGGCAAGTGACACACTCGGGGCTCCCACTGATTTTGCATTATAGTGAGTTGAACTTTAATTCCATATACCAATATAATAGAAATAATGCGCTTCAATCATCCTGATGATAAGATTGGAAATAATGGATTAGAGTTCTACTTAATTTGTTTGTCATTTCTTTGCATTATGTGTACGTGTCAGTATATGTTGCAAGACGTAGCCTGAGGTTTTCGCCTAAATGAGTGTCCATCACGTGATGTATGCTGAAATAAACTGCTTGTTACATTATATGTTGAAATATACTGCTTGTTACCTTGTATGGAAATTTTGCTGAAACCTATGTTTGTGTAACCAGCCCTATAAATGCTTCGAGGTCAATAAAGAAAGACAGGCAAACAGTACGGGACCTTTTATGCTCGGAACTGATATACAGATACTCCTGATTCTGTGTCAAGGATGGTATGAGTTAGAAGGGGATTGCCGAACTAAGCAACGGATTGCGCCCTTTCGGGGGGGGGGTCTGACGCTTATGCTTAACCTCACATCTAATTCATAAACCATAGGCGGGTTGAGAGTATAAGCCCTGTCTGCTCCATAAAGCAGGGATAAGAGTGCATGAGAGGGATCCCAGATACGGGGGGAATAAGGTCTCCATAAGCCCGGAGATCTAGTCGGATACTTGGCTACTTAAAGGAATGCTTGTATATGTTGTAGCCGCTATTCTGGTTATAATATTTGTTAGTGGGCTAGCATATAAAGTAATTCGATTTCAGAAATCTCATCCCGGAGAGGTTTTTAGTATTCTGGCACCCTAGGAGGAAGGCAACGAGGAACTAGTGTAGCTTTTTCAGTGTTTTATATTGTACACTAAGTGTCCCACACGCTATCTAGGCACGGACTGTCAGAATGGGCCAGCAGAACACGAAACCCCATCAGGGAATTGTGGCGCATTATACGGTGCCACAGATAATTAAGAACATCTATGGGAAAGACGAAGCACAGGACTTAAAGGATGTCTTTCGTAAATTTAAGGTGAAAGGAGCAGCGGGCTTAGACCCGGATGTATGGAGTGAAATAAAAAGGGACAGACAAGGAGAGGTGTTAGAGAAGCAATGGATGCGTCAGGTTCAATGCTTAATTAAGGTCTCAAATAGAGCGAAAGAAGAGGGGTGGAAATATAATCCAGATTGTGATGGTTGGGATATGAAAGATAGAAGAACAAAAAAATGTTAAGGCTCTAATTGACCCCAGCTCAGCCATCCCACCCCCATATACTGATATAGAACGTAAACCACACAAGATATATCCTGTACTTGAGGGGAGAGGATGGGTTTGTCAGGTTTGTGGAGCACAAAATTCAGAGGGCAATAGAATGTGTGCATTGTGGGGCACAAAAACCTCATTCAGAAACTGTAGCCCCCGTACGCACTGATAAACGCATTGTACAGGTAAACAATCCAGAATTTGGACAAGCAGCCCATCCAGACGCCCCACCTACTATTACTCGTAGGATGCAAATAAGGACTTGGGCACCATAGTCAGCAGACACCCTTATGGCATTAATACAAAGCGCCTCAGACCCGGTAGCAAAGCCAGCTGCTTTCTGTAGATTTGTGACACAGTTAAGGAATACACATGAAGCAACCTGGCAGGATGGGGAGGATTTATGCAGACATAAAATGACTCTGACCCTGTTTAACCAGTTTGTGACCGAAATAGGTCCGCATCGACCTGCAGACCGAGCTGACGGGGATGGCAATCTGGAGGCAGGACATGTCAGACACATAGACTCAAGGGCCCCTTTTATTTCTAGATTAGAAGCTTTCTGTACGGTAAAACAACAAGAGAGGGGGTCCATATCACCCATGAAACAAATGCCAGGACAGACTGTATCGGAATTTTACTTATCTATGGAAAGTATGATGGCAGATGAGGGATTGGATTTAGCTCTGCCAGTCACGGTCCGAGCCTTCAATAGACAGTTTATGGAAGGATTAATTCCACAGATAAGTGAAAGACTGAAAGCCTGCACACCAGAGTGGAGGGCAACTAGAGATAGAGGGACGTTGTTACAGAAGGCACAAGGCATAGAGGCGGACTTAGCAGAAACCAAAGGGAGGAAACATCATGCAATCAATGCGATTGTGGGTCCCCAAGAGCAATGTAGAGGTTTCCCCGATTTTTGGCAGAAAAAGGTTGTAAGGTTAATAAGAAAAAGTTGCAAGTGTGTCAGGAAAAAGTTATCTTTTTGGGACATTGTATATCACAGGGTACAAGACATCTCACTGAGGAGAGGGTTCAAGTGATAAAGGGAATGTTACCCCCACGAAATTTCAAACAATTGCATATGTTTTTAGGTATTGTGTCATATTGTAGACAATGGATACCACACGCTAGCGCTTTGATGCAGCCATTATATGATTGTTTGAAAATTGTACCGTATATGCTTACAGAAGTAGCTTATGAGTCGTTTGTCACTTTGAAAAAGTTGTTGATTTCTGCACCGGCTATCGGTATACCAGATTACACCAAGACATTTCATCTGTACATTGCTGAGATCACTGGACACACCACAGGTGTTTTGACACAGGCACATGTAAAACAAAGACCCGTCGCTTACTTTTCAGCAACATTAGATCCAGTGTCCAGAGGTTTACCGTCCTGTGTACGGGCGGTAGCAGCGGTGTCGATAATCATAGATAAGTCATCAGAAATTGCCCTAGACAATCCAGTTGTAGTACACACAACACATGACATACATGCAATCTTGTCTCAGGCACAGCCCAAACACATTTCCATGGCTAGGCAACTAAGGTTACAGTGTACTTTACTCTTACCTCCAAATGTCACTTTTCAGCGCTGTACAACTTTAAATTTGGCCACCTTTTTGCCTCTTCAGTCACCAGATTTGGCAAGGGGGAATGATAGTGCTAATAGTGCTAATAAGGAAGGAGATGAGGAAACTGACACCCTTCTGTTTAAAGAGATAGATGAGCATGATTGTTTTCAGCTCATGGAACAGGAGACAATGGGATTCCCACATGTTACAGATACACCAATCTTAAACGCTGAGCACACTTTGTACATAGATGGCAGCAGGTTTGCTGATGACAAGGGTAAATATCACACAGGGTATGCTGTAGTGACTGATACACAGGTGATTGAAGCACAGCCCTTACCAGCCCACATGTCAGCACAAGAAGCAGAATTAAAAGCTTTAGAACAAGCCCTAGAATACTTAAAAGGACAAGAGGGAAATATTTACACTGACTCTGCCTACGCTTATGGTGTAGCGCACAATTATGGTCACATATGGAGGGCTAGAGGTTATCTGACAGCAGCAGGTACACCTGTAAAACATGGAGAAGGGATTAAGAGAGTCCTGAACAATCTTCAAAAGGTTAAACGAGTGGCCATCATGAAGGTAGCGGCACACACGAGCGCAAAAACAATTGAGGCAAAAGGAAATGCATTTGCAGATTTGACTGCAAAACAGGCAGCTCTAGGGGAAGGAGGCCCTGAGACCTTAGCAGCGGTAGAGGTGAGTATCCCAGAACCAACATGGCAGCAGCTGAGTATATTACAGGAGCAAGCAGGGGAGAGCGAGAAAGATAAGTGGGTCAGGATGGGAGCAGCACCAGACCTTGACAATGTATGGAGGAAAGGAGGCAAAGTATGCCTACCTGCCTCTCTGTACCCAGCAATGGCAGCGGCAGTTCACCTACCCACACACGTCAGTTCCAATTCCATGTATAGGATTGTGAACCAAGGATGGCTCGCCCCTGGATTCAGTAGTACTGCGAGAAACTACTGTGCAGCCTGCCAAATCTGTCTCCTGAATAACCCAGGACAGAAAGTAAAAACCCCACGAAAACACCAGGTCTGGGCCCAATACCCCTTCCAGAGACTGCAAATTGTTATCCAGTAAAATCAGCTACAGCGAAAGCCACAGCCAAGAAACTGATCACCGAGTTAATACCTAGGTTTGGTCTTCCTGAAACCATAGAATCAGATAGGGGGACACACTTTACAGGAGAAATCATGCAGAATGTGATGACCATGTTAGGGGTTCAACAGAGTTTCCACACCCCTTATCACCCACAGAGTTCAGGGTCAGTAGAAAGAGTAAATGGGACAATAAAGCTAAAAATACAGAAAGCCATGCAAGAGTTAAACAAGCCATGGCCTGAATGCCTGCCTTTGGCTTTGTTCTCCATAAGATACACTCCAACAGGGAAAACGGGGTTGTCCCCATATGAGATACTTTTTGGGAATGCACCTAGATTAGGTTTATACTTTCCACAGAGTATGTAATTGCAATGTGATAGTTTGACCGCATATGTGATACAATTACAACAACGTCTAACTAAGATCCACAAAAGTGTGTATTCTTCTCTTCCAGACCCTAACTCAATAGCAGGTACACATACACTGCTACCAGGAGATTATGTATATGTTAAGAAACACATCAGAAAGACATTGGAACCTAGATTTGAAGGTCCTTATCAAGTGCTTTTGACCACAGCCACCTCAGTGAAATTGGAAGGAAAAGCAGCCTGGATACACGCTTCCCACTGCAAGAAAGGAGAAGAAAAATGAAGCCTTTGTTTCTGATAAACTTCTTTAGTACTTTAAGTTATGCTTGGACTCCCGGCATCAATGTAACAGTTCATGAAAATAGTACTGATCTTAGATGGGTAAATCAGGATAAGAGTATAACGCAATATCCTTACTACGAATGGTATACGGTAGGAAATTTCATGGTGTCAGGGCAGGAGGGTCCTTTTTACATGATGCAGAATATGGATTCACCAGTAGTGTGGATAAAAGCCAAATCACAAGCACAAGTAAAAATAACTTTCCATTGGAGGGACAATTTAACATGGCCCTTTAATAACACACCGCATAAATGTCATAAGTTAGGTCCATCTGAAACATGGAGGGAAGTAAACGACAAATTACGACAGTTACTTAGAACTCCGAATTCAAAAGAATACGAGACAGCACAGAAGAGAAAAGGTCCTAGACCAGCAAGGGGAAGTGGGCAATTCAATCTAATAGGTCCTCTTAGTACCAATCAATCTGCAACTTATATTTGTACAGCATGGTATTTTGTACCAGTAAGGAAATGGGACAACACAACAGGAGGATATATACAATGGCAACATTATGGTTTCGATATAAAGAAAGAGGACGCTCTACCCACCATCTTCGAATCCTCTGTATTAACTCCTATTCCTAGATCTTGCATAAATGTTTCGGTATCACAACAGAAAACAAAAATCAAATTTAATGTAACTTTTCCCCAGCTACCAGAATGTAGGTATCGCCGAGAATGGTATGATACAGTTCTCGGGGCTGCAGGAACCGGAATGGGAGTAATGAATGGGATACAGATGGAAATGATACAAAATAAGTGGAAACGTGCAGGAAGTCACATAGCTGATAGTTTAATAATCACAAGCAAATGGTTACCTACAACATTCGAAACACAAATTAGCCAGGTACAATTAACTAAATATCTCAATATTATGGTTAATCACACAGCACTAGCCAGTCTGGAGTTGTGGAAAGCAAATCAGATGTTCATAAACATTACTCAATGTTCTTTTTCTACACTATCTTATCACATTCAAATTAATAGAGCTCGAGATGAGCTACGATTAGGGAATTATCACACTTGGATGAACTATTTCAAGGGTTTAAATTTAGAAAGTACATGGTTTGAAGTACCAGGAAAAGAAGTTGAATGTGAGGAAAGATGGTGTGCTGGAAGATTTGATGTATACAAAGTGGAGGAGGTCCAGGTAATGTGTAAGTTAATAGTGATGCCACTCCTGATAGGAAAGGATCTACCTGAATTTTGGTACCCTGAGATTTATGGACACTATGTAGATACACAAAACATGACTCATGATCTAAGTCTATGTGCTAAAACTAATAAGGGAATAGTCTGTGGAAGAAGTTCTCCAGTCTATGAACCTTGCTTATTGAAACATCAATCTAACATATGTAGGTTTCAGAGATTACCAGTAGGTGTAGGAAACAGATTTATGGAGATAGGACCAGAACATATTTGTTTAGTTACAAATGATCAGGAAACTATAGAAAGTTTAAATAAAACAGCCCCTTTTTCAGGATGCGTAAAGAATGTTAAAATGCTTAAATGGCAGAATGACACTTTCCTTTTTGAACCAGATGCACATAGAATATTTAATCTAGAATGGACGGTAGATAATCTTACTGATACTACACCTTTTATAATATCATTAGAGCCCTTACGGCAGATCTTAAATGAGTCCGAAATACTTCGAAAACACATAGAGAAACAAGAGCATACATTACAGAGTAATCTAGTATCTGCGATAATAGATAAGGGGAAACTGATACATCTGTCGTTGCAGATAAGAGAGGAAACAGCACATCACTGGTATGATGTGTTTGCTGGATGGTCACCCACTGCTACGGCAATTCTTAACTGGATGCTCAATCCGATACTTATTCTAATTTTAGTTTTTGTACTGCTTACCGTGATAAACTGTTGCTTATATAGGAAGATTAAGGCACGAGCAGACAGAACAGAAAGAGAAAGGTATTAGGAACTCTAATGACAAAAGGGGTAACTTAACATCACCCCTTTTCTATTCTTTTTGCTTAGAAGATGCAGGTATGGATTTGAGGGATGAGGGTAAATAGAGAAGACTTATCCTCCTCTGACAACCCGCGGTCAGGGATAGTACTCTTTGAAGTATCGGCTGTTCACTTGTTTGCAAGGACCCAGAATCGTGAAGGGGATGATGTCAAAGGGGGAAATTGATAAGATTGGAAATAATGGATTAGAGTTCTACTTAAGTTGTTTGTCATTTCTCTGCATTATGTGTACGTGTCAGTATATGTTGCAAGACGTAGCCTGAGGTTTTCGCCTAAATGAGTGTCCATCGCGTGATGTATGCTGAAATAAACTGGTTGTTACATTATATGTTGAAATATACTGCTTGTTACCTTATATGGAAATTTTGCTGAAACCTATGTTTGTGTAACCAGCCCTATAAATGCTTCGAGGTCAATAAAGAAAGACAGGCAAACAGTACGGGACCTTTTATGCTCGGAACTGATATACAGATACTCCTGATTCTGTGTCTTGCTTCTTTAAGAGCTAAATTTGGCAAAGCAATATAAACTAGAGGCAATTCAGTTGAGAATTGCACCTAACACTGACAACCTTGGTGCCGTGATGATTGAAGCGCAGCCAATGCCCCGATAAATTTTCTGGCAGTGCCCCTCCCAAGACTAGACTCTGGATCTGCCCCTGCCAAGACATGGCTGTCCACATAAACTGACAGGCCGGGCAAGGAGAGCATTAATCAGAGACGCAGCCAAGAGGTCCATGGCATGGCTGCAGAGATCTACAGTTCAGGTGAGAGTATCTGTCCACAGGACAACTATTAGTCGTGCACTCCACAAATATGGCCTTTATGGAAGAGTGACAAGAAGAAAGCCATTGTTGAAAGACAGCCTTAAGAAGTTCGTGCAATTTGTGAGAAGCCACAGGGGGACACAGCAAACATGTAGAAGAAGGTGCTCTAGTCAGATGAGACCAAAATTGAACTTTTTGGCCTAAAAGCAAAACGCTATGTGTGGCGGAAAACTAACACTGCACATCACCCTGAACACATCATCCCTACTGAAACATGATGGTGGCAGCATCATGAAGTAGGGAAGCTTTTCTTCAGCAGATAAGGGGAAGCTGGTCTGAGTTGATGGGAAGATGGATGGAGCCATATACAGGGCAATCTTAGAAGAAAACCTGTTAGAGTCTGCAAAAGACTTGAGACTGGGGCAGAGGTTCACCTTCCAGTAGGACAACGACCCTAAACATACACCCAGAGCTACAATGGAATGGTTTAAATCAAAGCATATTCATGTGTTAGAATGGCCCAGTCAAGGTCCAGACCTAAATCCAATTGAGAATCTGTGGCAAGACTTGAAAACTGCTGTTCACAGACGCTCTCCATCCAATCTGACAGAGCTTGAGCTATTTTGCAAAGAAGAATAGGCAAAAGTTTTACTCCTAGATGTGCAAAGCTGGTAGAGACATACCCAAAAAAGACTCACAACTGTAATTGCAGCGAAAGGTGGTTCTACAAAGTATTGACTCAGGGGGGCTGAATACAAATGTACGCCACACTTTTCACATATTTATTTGTAAAAATTGTTGAAAACCATTTATCATTTTACTTCCACTTCACAATTATGTGCCACCTTGTGTTGGTCTATAAAATAAAATCCCAATAAAATACATTTACGTTTTTGGTTGTAACATGAAAAAATGTGGAAAATTTCAAGGGGTGTGAATACTTTTTCAAGGCACTGTATAATCCTCACCCAACCTATATTTGGATAAACTAATACCCACTTCTCATACGACCACTCCTTTTCTGGATCACTAAAAATCAGAACTATTGGTAAATGTCACCACCTTATATTTTGATTATATTTTCCTATATTCTATATGAATTCCATTTTTTTACATGGTTACACTCACCTTTTTTTTTTTTTTGTGAAAACCTGCAATGGGATAGAATTCTGTGAATATATATTTGGCAGTGAAATGTACTGGCAAAAGAACAGGATTAACTCTAGAAGCAAACATGCTCTTATAGTATGTATATTTTTTGAGCCTTAAATCTCCTGGTTAAACCTGCAAGCACATGTTATGTGGCTCGGTATTACATTTCTAAGAACTGTTTATCACCCAAGGGAGGACATTGTTATGACATCTGGAGCCTTGTGCGCTGTCTTCACAGTGTACATTTTTTTTTTTTAACCTGATCCATTACCATCAAACTAGAACCATACTACAAAAACAAAAGAGAGAGGGTATCCCCAAGCTTTGCGCATTTTCCCACTATGGTGTCCATTTATGAAGCAGTGAAAAAATTTCACTGCTCCATTCTCCGGCATTCTCAGAGGAGATTGTTCTCCTATGGATGCCAGTTTATAAAGCTTTGTAGATTGCTTCTCCTTTAGAGGAGTGAAGCTATCTACAAACGCTTCCAATAGTGGAGAACGGCCCCTGATACTGGAATCTCGTGAGACTTTACGAGATTACAGTACCAGAAATTCACTGAAACACAGAGGTGTCTGTTTATTAAGCAGTGAGAAATGAGAAATTATCACTGCTCAGTACATAGACATTCCCGGAGGAGACCGCCCACCTAGTATTAAAATATTAGTCCTCCTACACTTTTATATATATATATATATATATATATATATATATATATATATATATATATATATACACATATATATACACACACACACATACATACACATATCCCAACCTGCAAAAACTCATTTCAGGAATTCAGGGAGGTGGCAAGCTCATTTCAGGGAGGTCATGCTCTGTGCCGACAAGCCCCCCCCCCCCCATTCATAATAAACTACTAAAATAAAATAATACTTTAAAGATAATTAATATTATAAAATCCCACAATAAAATAATACTTTAAAAGATAATGTTGTGTCACACTCACCAACAATGCACACTCACTGTGCCCATTTGCAGCCTCATCAGTGTCCATCAATGCAGCCTCACTGAGCCCATCTGCAGCCTCACTGTGCCAACAATGCAGCCTCATTAGTGTCAACAATGCAGCTTCACTGTGCCAACAATGCAGCCTCACTGTGCCCATCTGTATCCTCATCAGTGCCCATCTGCAGCCTCGCCAGTAGCTTGATTACACACAGCAGGTGTCTCCCGCTGTGTCATGCAGCTGCAGTCTTAACTGTTCGGCGCCCGTCCACTGTAACAAAGCTCCGCCTCCTCATACATGATAGATGGTCAACTGAATGCTGATACAATGCTGGGAAATTGAATCAGTGTTCCGTCTATCATGGATGAGGAGGCGAGGCTTTGTTACAGTGGACGGCCGCCGAACAGTTAAGACTGCAGCTGCATGACACAGCAGGAGACACCCGCTGTTTGGAGATCATGCCGCACTCGCGGGTGTCCGTGAGCCTGCCGACAAATGCGGGAGAATACAGCGAGTCGCGGGAGACTTGAGATGTCTGTATATATATCTATATATAGATATATAGACATGACAGGGGGACATGATTACTGTCTTGGGGGGTCTGAACGAGGAAGTCAAAAATCTATCTCCTTCCCCCAGGATTCTCTCTTTATTCCCCGATTCTCCACCTCTGAGCTGGTGAATCGGGGAGTGTGAACTCAGACACAGATCGCCTGTGAAGTGCTGACATCACAGCTTCATAAACTGGCCGTTTCTGTGTCAGTCAATGACAGGTTCTCAGTGTGTGGAGTTGATCAGCGGAGAACATGTTCTCCCCCGATCATCTCTGTTTCATAAACTGTTTATGGACTGTGATCAGCGGTGATCCTTGGGATCACCGCTGATCCCAGTTTCATAAATGGACACCTATATCATTTATTGATGTAGATATATTCACAAACAACTTTGATATACAGAACCTACCAGAATAATCATCCACGACAATAACACTTGATCCCTACATGTGCTTCTTAGCTTGGGAATGTTGAGAAATTTATGAATGGCAAACATGGCGCCGCCCGGGAGCCTGAAAGAGCCGAACACTGAGCAGGAGGCTGCGGAAGAACAAATGCTGGCGGTAGATACGGAGGCAATAACCGGCCCAATTCTAGAAGCCATTAACCAGAGTAAGTCGGAGCTCATGGGGCGCATAGACCATTTATCATCCGAATGCACCTTGATAAAACACGACCTGGACAAAATTAGGGGCAGGCTCACCACAGTGGAGGACAGGGTCTCAGGGGTGGAGGACACTTTACAAACGCAAGGCGCACATCTAGCTGAACTCCGGGACCAGGTGAAGTCCCTGCAACACAGGGCCACTCGTTCAATGATGTACGCAGGAGACTTCGGGAAAGAGAGGTGCAATACAGTACGTTATACCCGAGTAAACTACGAGTACAATATAAGGGCACAGTGAAGTTCTTTGAAAACCCTACGGAGGCTTGCGAATGGATGGATAAGGAACTGGCTTAAAGCTCCGGAACAAGGAGATGGATCGAATCAACAAGTAAGGTAATGCTACTTTTTCTAAAAGTTGCACCAGTTGGTGCGGGTTAATATGTTTCAAATTACCCAGGCCCTGCAATAATTAAATTGGGCAACTGTTTGGCCAGTGAATTGCTGTTGAATGACTATCACGGGGTCGAATACACGCGTGCACAGATTTCATTACTAAGTGCCTTTGAGGATTGGACACAGGGCAAGAACAAATCCTGAACATGGAAAATCTAGTGGAAGTCACAGAGTCCCTGAACAGGAGTACATCACCTGGCATACAGCTGCGTCAACTATTTGAATTGGCTAGCAGCAAGGTGTAACTGTACAAGGAGTCAACATTTCAAGCTTTAAATCGCTTAGCTTTCATTGACATAGCTGACTGATCACGTGGGAGGATTAATCAATGTTTCTTGACTATCAGATGAGAATGCAGGATCACAAGGGGAAGACCACCACTCCCCTAAAGTTCCTAGAAGTTTGCAGGTCAAAAGAGGAGTTATTGGTCTTGAGCCTTTTTTGCTCAGGAGTCTCCCTCCTTCACCACAGAGTTCTCTTCTCTTTTTTTGCTTTTAATTGTCATAGTGAATTTTTCTTTTTTCTTTTATTTTCTGCATAATACAAAGATCCCCCGAAAGTTCACTTACTTGTGTTTTATGGAGCATACGGTAACGGAGACCAACAAGCAGAAAGTCTGCCGAACTTTGATTAATGCGGTTGGAACTCTCCATCAGGATTGGTTTGTGTTTTTGGGGAAAAGCTACATACCGGACCTTTTTTGTTTTTTGGATTTTGTATTCTGGTTTACCCTTTTTTACAGGGAATTTTTTTTTTGATGTTTCTGGTATAATAGCAGGGGGGGGGGGAAGTCACTTGTCACGGCTCACAAAACTGAAGCTAACGTAATAACCTTTGATGTAGAATGTGTACTAGAATGTATGGTGGTCAAGGAAAGGGTGAAGATAATCTCGCCGGAAAGCGGTGAGGCAAATCATTACAGAAGTAATAACAATGGCGGATAAACTAAAATTGGTGTCTTGGCATGTCAGAGGCATGAATAATAAATTTAAAAGGACCTCGATATTTCAATTCCTCAAAAAATCCAAAGCACACATAATTCTTTTGCAGGAAACACACTTGGATGGCAATAGGGTTATGTCCCTGCGCAAACCGTGGATACAGAGGGCTTTACACTCCACATATTCTACCTTTGCCAGAGGAGTGTCCATTTTAATAAGCAAATCGATCCCGTGCACTATACATAGGGTCATTACTGATCCAGGGGGAAGGTTTGTGGCGGTTGTGATAACTATATATCATTGTCAAATCCTGTTGGTAAATGTCTACATACCCCCTCCGTTTCAAGGCCAATTATTATTTGATATGCTAACTAGGCTAGCCCAATATTTACATATACCTGCCCTTTTTTTGGGAGATTTCAACGCAATTCTAGACGCGGCCTTGGACTCTTCGAATTTAAGCAGAGGTAGCTCGGCTGACTTGAACGGATGGGCCTCTGTGGCTGGGATGGTTGAGCTTTGGAGATGGAAACATCCCAAAGCAAAGGAATACTCCCATATATCACTGTCGCATGGGTCATCGGCCAGGATTGACCTGGCTTTTGGTAACACTCGAATTTTACAATATATAAGCGATGTTGAATATTTGGCGGGAGGTCTGTCGGATCATAATCCTCTTTCGCTAACTTTATCCTTTGCCATGGGTGCGACAAAGGGAGGGTGGCGACTTTCGCCCAGTTGGTTACAACATGAAAAGGTTGGGGCTCAGCTGGCGGAAGTGATAAAAACGTATTGGTCCACTAATACTGACTCGGCAGAGCCACCAGTAGTTTGGGACGCCTTCAAGGCGGTAGTAAGAGGAGAATGCATCTCAGCCATCAAGACAGCCAGAGTAAATGATAATGAAACTTTAAATACATTGAAACAGAAAGAGAGGGAGTGTGCAAAAAAGCAGGCAGAGGCCCCCACAAAGGTCGCATATGAGGCTCATCTGGAGGCTAGGAGGGAGTTATCACTGCATATTAAAGGGCTGACAAGAACAGAATTAAATAGAAATACACACACGATATTCGCTGAAGGCGACAAAAATGGGAAACTTTTGGCAATGCTAGTGGCAGATTATCACCCAGTGGCACATATACCAGCTATAAGAGACAAGGGGGGCACACTAGTCACTGACCCGTCTTTGATTATGAAGGAATTCATTGATTTCTTTTCTACACTATATACCCCAATTCCACAAAAGGACACAGCAGAACTAGACTTGCTATTTTCTAAATTGAATATACCAAGATTAACTGTAGAAGACTGTAATACATTAGACGCTAAAATAACAGTTAAGGAGGTTCAGAAGGCAATTTTTGCCTTCCCCCCAAACAAGGCCCCGGGCCCTGATGGCTTTCCGGCCGACTTTTACAAGGCGCATGTGGATCGATTGGCCGAAAGATTTAACTGGCTACTAGAACATAGTATTGAAAACTCTTCCCTGCCAATTTCCATGCTTGAGGCCTACATGATCCTCCTGCCCAAACCAGGGAAGGACCCGACAGAGTGTGCCTCGTACCGCCCCATAGCACTACTAAACTCAGACCTTAAAAGTTTAACTAAAATACTGGCTTCTAGATTAGCTCTAGTCATTCAGACGGTGGTAAATATAGATCAGATTGGGTTTATGCCAGGAAAATCGACTGATACTAACCTAAGAAGACTTTTCACTCACATACAACTTTCACGGACAGATGAGGATACCAGGATAGGAATATCAATAGATATAGAAAAAGCCTTCGACACGGTAGATTGGGCGTTTATGTTTAAGGTCCTAGAGGCAATGGGTTTTGGGGCACAATTTAGAAGATGGATTTCCATGCTGTATAGAAACCCCAAGGTGGCTATCAGAATGGGATCAAGGATATCCGATTTCTTTGCGGTGGGCAGGGGCACAAGACAAGGATGCCCGTTGTCACCTTTCTTGTTTGCCCTGGTTATGGAGCCCCTGACCATCGCATTGAGAACCTCTGGAGAAGTGCGGGCAATCAGAGTAGGTACAATTCATGAAACACTAGCTTTATACGCGGATGACACGCTCCTGTTTCTATGTGACCCCGTAGCCTCGTTAGAGGCAGTACTAAAGATTCTAAATGAATTTGGGGAGTTCTCTGGGTTGAAAGTAAACTGGAGTAAGTCGTCTATACTTCCACTAGATACCAAAGCTAGGGAAAAAGCAAAATCAGGAATACCTTTGCAATGGGTAACATCACTCAAGTACCTGGGGGTGAAAATTACGACAAATATACAGGACTATATCCCTCTGAACTAACTTCCCCTATTGACCCTTCTCAAACAAAAAGTGCTTGTTTGGAGCAAATTACCTCTTTCGCTTATAGGTAGAATCAGCCTACTTAAGATGAAGTTCCTACCGGTACTACTTTACTTCATACGCCACTGCCCAGTTTGGATACCCAAAACATATTTCAAACAAATTGAAGGAATTATAGGTTCCTTCCTTTGGGCTCCCAAGCCCCCTAGGATAGGAACCAAAGTATTACAAGAACCTTGTGACCAGGGAGGAATGGCGCTGCCGGACTGGCACAAAAACTATCTGGCAGGCCAGATGGTGTTTGCCCGGAGATGGTTAGTGTCAGACAACGGGGACGCTGCCACTGTATTAGAAGCGGCACATTTGGGAGCCTATGAAAGCCTAAGACTGGTGCTGTTTCGTGGTACCAAAACTGACCTACCTTTGACTATGACTATGAAAGCTACTATTAAGGCCTGGGAAATGGCGGTGAGGTTGGTGTCACCCAGTTATGAGGGTCTTTCCCCATCTACCCCAATTTGGATGAACCACACTTTACCTCATTTTTATAACTTACCTGATCCAGGGATTTGGGCGGTTAAGGGTGTAAAAACACTCAAAGATATCACAACATTTGGGGAACTTATGACATTGTCTCAGTTACAGTCAAGACATGAACTGCCCAATTCATACCTATTTCGTTTCTTCCAGATTAGACACGCATTTCAAAATCAATTTAGAGAGTTGAGGGTGGCATCGCTGCGTTCCGCCCTCGAATCCCTACGGTCAGCAGAGGATTTGAGCAAGGTCCTCTCGGTGACGTACAAAGAATTTTTCAAATTGACACCAAAAGCAATAACAAAATGTCGAACCAAATGGGAAATGGAGGTTCCAGAACTACAGGGGGAGGACTGGGACGACCTTTGGAATCAACCGTTCAGACATCTAGTATCAGCTAGAGACAGACTAATACAATTCAAATTTTTACATAGAAGTTACTATACGCCAGCCAGGCTGGCCAGGATCTATGGTGGCGCATCGGCTGAATGTTGGAGGTGCTCTGCATCCCCGGCCGATGCGGAACATATTTTTTGGCTATGTTCACATATACAATGTTATTGGAAAGAGATTATAACATGCATATCAGAACTCATATCGGTACCTATACAAATGACAATTAAGGTGTGCCTATTGGGTCTGGTGGACGAGGTGGTTCCAAAACGAGCCATGAGAACGTTACTCACTATTTTATTGTTTTACGGAAAAAAGGCCATTCTGCTTAAATGGAAAAATGCCAAAGCTCCTGACATAAACCTCTGGAAAAATCTGGTGAATTCAATGCTACCCCATTATAAATATACATATGAAGCAAGGGGATGTATCAAAAAATTTGATAAAATATGGAAAGTATGGTATGAATCAGACACCACGGTGGGTTAGATATGGTTGACATAGTTGTCAGTAAGATAATCAAAAGGTAATTGGAAAGACATGAGGGTGTAGGCATAAAGCAGTTTGGTAAGATACAGAATGGTAGTAATATGAATAATAATAAAGATTGCTAATTCTATAACCCTCTATATGTGATCACCAAAAACATGGTTCTATAAACAAAGAAGGAAGACTAGATGCCATAGGGTTTAAGTTGTACAATATGACTTGTGAGCTGTGACAAGGAGGGGGGGGGGGGGTAGGTTAGTAGAATGTTTGCATAGGCCCTGCGTGGCCAGTTGTTGCACTGGGAATTGTGCTATGTTGGCAGATTCTCAGGATATGTATATCAAAATTTTTCAATAAAAAGAAATTAAAAAAAAAAAAAAAAAATTGCTCATCCTTCAATGACCAGATCTCAAACCATGTGACTGCTTCGGCTTCCAGGTTTTCAATGCAGTAAATTTCTTTGATGCCTGCAATATGGCATTTGTATCGCTCAAGGGTCATTTTTGCCATTTGTTTTGGGTAAAGTGAGAACAGACTGAAATTTTTCTTGTTTTAATTGCCAAACCGGCTTTTTAATGATGCAATGATTGAGTCCATGTATAGCACATAGATAGACTGGCGATAGTATTCTTCCACAGAAGAGGAACCAAAATTAAAATGAAATACTTGCCTACCACATTGTCTGGGAACACAAAGTTCGATTTTCAATTTTTCTGCCATTGTTTGAACATTTAAAAAATTTCCTTAAATTGTTCTTCTGCATTTTCTCTGTGATTGCAGAACACAGTCAGAAAGTCTTGCACGTGATTACACATGTTGAGGATATCAAGCTGAACAGCTTGGAGAGCCTGGCTTACTGATTCCAATCTTGATGAGTAATTTGAAATGATGGTCAAGCAAAAGAGGAAGCTCACTGTGCTTGAAGAACATTGCAATTGATATGCATCCTGATGTGTTTTCCCTGATGCTGTAGTGACCAGTAAGCTTAATTGATTAAAAATATCTTCAAAGTTTGAGCTAAAAATTTGAATGCTTTTGTATTTGGCTGTCCACCTTACTTCACTCAGCAATAGCACATTAGGAATAAGAGATCTTCTTTTTGGACTCTCATGGAAAAACTTGATGATGACTTTTACTGTGCCAATAGAATTCCGTATATCAGGAACAGAATTCAGGTCATTAACAACCAAATTGAGTTTATGTGCAGCACAGGGAGCAAAAGCAACTTTAGGATATTTTCTCTTTATTATAGCTTGAACGCCACCTTCTTTTCCTGCCATTGTAGAACATGATGCTGTGAGCATCCATCATATCCTTGGCCTAATGCCCTGTACACACAGTCGGACATTGATCGGACATTCCGACAACAAAATCCATGGATTTTTACCAACGGATGTTGGCTCAAACTTGTCTTGCATACACACGGTCACACAAAGTTGTCGGAAAATCTGATCGTTCTGAACGCGGTGACGTAAAACACGTACGTCGGGACCATAAACGGGGCAGTAGCCAATAGCTTTTGTCTCTTAATTTATTCTGAGCATGCGTGGCACTTTGTGCGTTGGATTTGTGTACACACGATCGGAATTTCCGACAACGGATTTTGTTGTCGGAAAATTTTATAGCAAGCTCTCAAACTTTGTGTGTCGGAAATTCCAATGGAAAATGTGTGATGGAGCCCACACATGGTCGGAATTTCCGACAACAAGGTCCTATCACACATTTTCCGTCGGAAAATCCGACCGTGTGTACAGGGCAATAGAGTTTTTCTAAGTTTAATCCAAATTTAGAAGATGTATCCATAATCATATTTGCAATTGAGATGGCATCCATTTCTTTTAAGGTTGAAAATCCAAGGAATTCTTCTCTTATGACAGCTACGGTGCTGCTTGTGTCTACAAAATGTACTCCAAGTGACATCTGTTCTTTTCCAGAAATGTCAGCACTTTCATCAGCAATGATTGAAAACCCATTTGACATGTTGACTAAGGATACCAGATCTTCTCGTAATGTTTTTTCACATAATCTAATCAATTCATTTTCAACACGAACTGATGTATAACGTGCATTAACTGGTGCATTTTCAGGATGGTTCTTTATGATCACATCTCCTGCTTCAATGCGAAATTGGTACAGACTTTGCACGTTTCCAGTTGTACTTTGTTTCCCACGTAAAGCAATGTCACGTGTTCCACAAAATAAGATAGTAGGTAAAATTGGAAATAACTTTTTCCGATTTTCTTCAACTTGCCTTTTCACAGCGCTGTCTATTTGTAAAACAATACTTGTTTCAGGTTTCTTTCTGATCTCCAAAAAATTTGTTGCATTTACTTGTGCATTTTTATGCCAAGACATTGAAACATGGTTCCGTGCACCGTCATGGAAATCTATATATTTCGTGAAAGGCCCAGTTATGAATGCTCCTTGTACCCCACAATGAACTGGCTGTGGAAAAACTGTACAATACTTGCAAATCGCACCTTTCAGTTGTGGAGAGTAGCTAAGCCAAGGTGAATATTGATTAATCCACACTTGACGGAAAAAGTGTGGTCCAGTTGAATCCTTCTTGAAGTCATAATTTTCTGGTGGGTTATATGTATTTATTAGCAGATTGTATTTAAGATCATCTGTTAGTTTTTTTGATGAATTAAAATACAATCCAATGTCATTTACAGGAGCATCAACATGGCTACATTCTGTTGGAGCTGGAACTGAACCTGCAGAACTGCTTGTGCTTGATTCTGCTTCTTGTTCGCCACGTCTAGATTCTTGTGTTGCTCCCTTATCAGATTCTACATCATCCAATTTGCGTTTTGAAAAAAATTTGCGGATATCCACTTCTAAAAAGAGATGGGGATCATTAAGTACTCTGCTCATCACCTGGCTACATCACTAGATTGCACCCAAAAGACTTGCCACAGTATCAGCTTTATAGATATAACCCCACGGCACCAGATCCACAGCACTTGAAATAACCCCACGGCATCCAGTAATATAGATTCGCTGCACCAGATATAGATCCACTGCACAAAATAAAGACCCAGAGCGCTAGAAAAACAACACCACCAGCTATAAAACCACAGCACAAGATAAAAACTCAGAATACAGGGTTCATGAGTGCATTGCGCTCAGAATGCACGGATCAATAGTGCATTGCGCTCAGAATGCACGGATCAGGAGTGCATTGTGCTCAGAATGCACGGATCAGGAGTGCATTGCGCTCAGAATGCAGGGATCAGGAGTGCATTGGACCCCGAATGAAGGAATCTGGAGTGCATTGTGCTCAGAATGCAGGAATCAGGAGTGCATTGCGCTCAGAATGCAGGAATTAGGATTGCATTGCGCTCAGAATGCAAGAATCAGGAGTGCATTGCGCTCAGAATGCAGGGATCAGGAGTGCATTGCGCTCAGAATGCAGGGATCAGGAGTGCATTGCGCTCAGAATGCAGGGATCAGGAGTGCATTGCGCTCAGAATGCAGGGATCAGGAGTGCATTGCGCTCAGAATGCAGGGATCAGGAGTGCATTGCGCTCAGAATGCAGGGATCAGGAGTGCATTGCGCTCAGAATGCAGGGATCATTAGTGCATTGCGCTCAGAATGCAGGGATCAGGAGTGCATTGCGCTCAGAATGCAGGGATCAGGAGTGCATTGCACTCAGAATGCAGGAATCAGGACTGCATTGCGCTCAGAATACAGGGATTAGGAGTGCATTGCCCTCAGAATGCAGGGATCAGGAGTGCATTGCGCTCAGAATGCAGGAATAAGTATGCATTGTGCTCAGAATGCAGGGATCAGGAGTGCATTGCGCTCAGAATGCAGGAATAAGTATGCATTGTGCTCAGAATGCAGGGATCAGGTGTGTATTGCGCTCAGAATGCAGGAATAAGTATGCATTGTGCTCAGAACGCAGGGATCAGGAGTGCATTGCGCTCAGAATGCAAGAATAAGTATGCATTGCGCTCAGAATGCAGGGATTAGAAGTGTATTGCGCTCAGAATGCAGGAATAAGTATGCATTGTGCTCAGAATGCAGGGATCAGGAGTGTATTGCGCTCAGAATGCAGGGTTTAGGAGTGGGTTACGCTCAGAATGCAGGGATCGGGGGGTGGGGGGTGATATGAAGGGTGCTACAGGACACTGCTATGGGGGTGACCCTGTCCATAACAGTGTCCTCTGCCCCGTTCACATCACCCCACACACACACACACACACACACACACACACACACACAGTGGTGTCTTCTGTCCCCCCTTTACTCTATAGCAGTAACCTCCCCCCCTTCCCCCCCCTCCCATAGCACAGTGTACTACCTGTTTCCACAGCGGAGACTGGGAGGCAGCACAGTTCTGGACATAGGGGGGGAGCTGGCAGAGTGACTTCTCATATTAGCAAGCTGGTGATTGGTTGCTTAGAACCACCCTGTGTGCTAACAACCAATCACCAGCGGTTTAACATAAAAAGTTTGTTTCGCCAGCTCCTCTTCCCACCCTCCGTCCTGAGCTGTGCTTCCTCCCGGTCTCCGCTGTTCACTGATGACAGTGGTGGAGGAGGATAGAGGCGGGAGGGCGAGAGAGAGAGACCGGGACATAGATGGCATGGTGGGGCCACCCACAGAGGAGGCTGGGATGGGAGTCAAGGACTGGCACATAGAAGGCGGGGGTCGGCGGCGCAGAAACCCGATCGCGGTGGACAGGTGGACTAAGATCGTCAGGTTGCCGACCCCCGTTATAGTGAGTACTGAAACATTTTCAGTCTTGTGGAGGAAACCTGGAGAATGGGCTGTAATAACAATTCAGACTTTTTAAAAACCACAAAAAAATTTCAAGTATAGGCTGTTTTCATCATGATCAAAATATGGTCATAACAGATCATCACGTATTGCTATACATTGAAAATTTGCAATAATAAAAAGATGTACATTGTCTAGGCTATATTTATATGGACTGGTACGCCTGGCCTGAGCAACTTCCAATACAATGTGGAGCCGAATGATCTCTTATATAACACATATATCTTTCAAGCCTAGAGAATGTACATCTTTTTATATTGCAATACATCTGTTTTTGCAGTGGCGGCTGGTGCTCAAAGTTTTTGGGGGGGGCTCAAAAAATGTTGAAAAAAAAATCATCAATTGCAGCCACTGCGCCATCAAAGGCTGCCACTGTCTGTACCCTCTATTGCAGCCACTGTGCCCATCAAACGCTGCCAGTGTGTCGATCATGATTGGTGGAGAGGCGGTTTAGTGTTAGGAAAGCGAACAGTCATTCACTTTTCTAACACAGCTGAGTGACCTGCGAGCCACCCAGCATGGCGCTTGTAGGTCACCTTTTTTGACGCCTATTAGAACCTATGGCTCTAATCAGGTGCTTAAAACACCCCCCCGCTGCTGTAATTCAGGCGCCCTGCACAAGAAAGGGGTCTGGGTGCCAAAATAGGGGGTGGCAGCGGCGGCCATAGATAGATTCATGCAATGCATGAATCTATCTATAGGTGACAGAAGGGTGGCAGGAGAGAGGGGGCAGCCCTCCCATGCGCCCTTAATGCACGGGCCACCATTGTGTTCTGGCCATATTTTGATCTTGATGAAAACAGCTATACAATCTGTATAGCTGTTTTCATCAAGATCAAAATATGGCCACGACAGATGTATTGCAATACAAAAAGATGTACATTGCATTCTCTAGGCTATATAAATTATATGGGCATGGACTGGTCTGGTACGCCTGGCCTGAGTAGTAACTTTTAATACAAAGTGAAGAAGACATGAATTATCTCATCAACATAATACACTAAAGAGACATATCTTTCCAGCAAATTAGCAATAAATACATCAAAATGCTCCTCCTCCTGGGAGTCCTGGCTGCTCCTAACTGCTGTTACCTGTGGTTCCTCTGGGTTCTTATGTTGCCTAGGCACAGGTAGCATATCAGTGGGCGGCTTGCACTTGAGTGGGCGGTGGCAGTGTCGGCCCGGATCTACATAGTGGCAGACTGCCAGCATATCATTCGGCGGCTCGTACTTGAGTGGGCGAATCCATCTACACAACATGAGACACACCTACACACTACACAGGCAGCCAATCACTGAGGAGCACAGAAAGGCTGAGTTGCGGAGCAGAGGACACTGGACAGTGTCAGGACAGAGCAGAGAGCAGCCAGCAGAGTAGCAGACCTAGGAAAAAAGTCAGCGGCGGACATTTCAACACAACACACGGACACAGTGCAACTGCAAGCCAACACCTGATGATTCCGGGGGGGGCAATTGCCCCCCATTGCCCCTATTTGCGGACGCCCATGATTGGTACATAGGGGAGATGAAATTTAGAGAAAAAAAAAAGTGTACAAAGGTGAACTTACTCTTTAGCTTTTTCAAACTATACATGTGATATATAATTGAAAGTGAACCCAGTTTGTGTCCTGCCTAATGGCTCTGCACAGTGGTTGGGCCTTGTGTAAAATATTTAAAAAAAAGGATATTAAAAACATAGTTGCCTTAAACAGAAACTTCACTCCCACAACGTTCTCTTCCTGCCATCTTAACTTATCCCGCAAGTGCACAGATATACTGCAAGCCCCTGCCAGGTCCTTGGTACACGCAACACAACTCTGCATATGCTGGGGATTCCTGCACATACACTGCTGGTTTCTGGTATCCAGGACCCTGTAAGTCCCTGCACCATGTGTGCATATGCATGAATTTCCCAAGAATGTATAGACATGTTGAAAGCCTCTGTCAGTTACAAAATACCTGGCAGAGAGTACTGTCATGTCTGCATATGCACAGAAAATCGCAGCATCACTAAAGTGTTACTAAACCCACAACAGTAAAATCAGTCTGTAAATGCAGTAAAACATGCTCGTTATACTCACTGTGGAATCTAAAGGGTTAACCCTGCCCATTGTGAAAAAAGGCTGTTTGATCTGGTCTTTTCTGATCCCCCCTTCTTCCACTGTCCCCAAATTGTCCTGATAGAACAGAGCCTTGGAGGCACTCTGCACATGCTCAGTTTGGTGTGTATTGCTAGAGGGTTCTTTTTTTCAAGGGAGGGTGCGTGTGATCAGCACAGGGCCAATCAGCACCGTCCAGACAGAGGGTCCTGCAGCATCAAAAAGGACAGTCAGAGGAGAATGAAAGCTCCTCCTATAAGCTTTAACCAGCGCTCTGCCAGGCACTGATAGAAGTCACAAGACTGCTATATACTGCTAATAAGAAAAGGTATTTAGCAGTTTATATTTACTAAAAATAATTGCATTTCCATGTTTTGTGTAATGTGGGAGACCATAGTGAATGCAGGCTCCTGGGTTTAGTAAAACCTTTACTCTGCCTGCTGGGATGTGTGATGTAGCCATCCCATGAGGTAGTAGGGGTCCCTATGTAATTCTCACCTAGACTAGAAAGCAGGAAGTTCCCAGCTGCAACAAAAGACAACAAAGCTTTCCAGACATGTAGCGTCAACACTACATGTCTTTTTATAATTGTTCACCTGTCCTAATTTTTTACATTTGTATTAATAAACTTTTGTACGTACATCCAGAGTCAGTGGTCTTTCAAAGTCCCATCTAGGGGGTATTCTTTTTTAGGAGCAAAAATAAATTTTAATGGCTAAGGGTTCACTTTAAACTCTAGGCAACATACTATACACCAAAGAAGAGAGAAGAGGAAAAAAAGCTAATCAATATGTTCTGTCTCTCTAAAATGTTTGTTGCTTTTTTGACCCAATTTTTCCTTTTTTTTTTTTTTAAAGACAACTCAAATAAAAAACAGACAAAAAAAAAAGAAAAGAACAAAAGCAAGGACGAAACTGACGGGCAACAGACCACCAAAAGCAAACAAAAGAACATTCAACAACAGGGGCTTGCAAGGGCTTCCAATGCCACTTGGATGACTATACCTTACTTAGCACTCCTTCAGAAGTGGTTTCCAATTAACTCCATGCAATTTGAGTTTGACGACTTTTTATTTTATTTGCCAGATGCGGAATATTTGCATATCACCAAGGATGCAGTAATCGGCCTGGGCCCAGTTAGCAAATCTTGATTAAACTTTGCAAACTTTGCAGGAAATCTCACTGAAGTCTGTGGGGAGTTACGGGGTACATCTTGTTATTAAATTCTGGAAATTTGTAGGGCTAATAAACAAGCTTTCATCAGACAAAGGGCATGGGAAGCCTGGTACTGCTACAGGAGACATTTACCAATGCTAAAAAAAAAAAAAATTCCCCCTATGCAGAAAGAATTGTCAGCCCTTCCTAACACATCCAACACACACTGAGAATATGGCTGCTACGAGCCCAGGGGCTGATCCAGGGGGGGGCAATGGGGCAATTGCCACCCCCGAGAAATTTGTTGCCGGGCGGGTGACATAGCAGGCGGCTCCGCGGGCGGGTGACATAGCGGGGGGCAAAACGAGTGGGTGACGTAGCGGGCGGTTACAATAGCGGGCGGACCAGGCGGCGTGGTTTGTGGGCGGGCGGCGCAGTTTGTGGACAGGCCGGGCTGCCAGATGGCTCAGGGTGGTGGCAGCTGGCCAATCAGTTAGCCAGGGGCGGGGGAACAGAGAGATGAGATCATCTCTCACCGCCATCCCTGCAGTAACTTCCACCCACACTGGGCAGGCAGCAGAGAGATTACATTATCTCTCTGCTGCCTGACTCAGTCTGGGAGTCTGGAACACAGAAAGAGACAACCAAAACACCACCTCAACAGGCAAGTGACAATCCACAAGATGTGGCAGGCGACGTGGCAAGTGACAATCCACAAGGTGTGGCAGGCGATGTGGCAAGTGGCAATCCGCAAGGTGTGGCAGGTGACGTGGCAAGTGGCAATCCGCAAGGTGTGGCAGGTGACGTGGCAAGTGACAATTCACAAGGTGTGGCAGGTGACGTGGCAAGTGGCAATCTGCAAGGTGTGGCAGGTGACGTGGCAAGTGACAATCTGCATCTGGTGGCAGGCAGGTGATAATCCACAAGGTGTGGCAGGTGACGTGGCAATCCGCAAGGTGTGGCAGGCGACGTGGCAAGTGACAATCCGCAAGGTGTGGCATGAAAATGTAGCCTTTTTAAAGAAAGGAGGTTGGGATATCCATTACTTCAAATGATTGCTTCTTGTGACTCACCTGGCCTGGGAAGACTATGCACCACATTATTGGGTGTTCCTCGTTTCTGGTGACAAGCCTGCAAACTTTTCTGGCAAACATTTTGGGATTTGCAAATCTCCGGAATTCGCTGCAAACCCATGGTAGCGGAGAACCTAAACCTCATCCCTACTCATCACTACCTGGCAAGAATCAGAAACATGGACTAAGCAAAACCTTTTCGTTCATGTGAATATATACTGTTTATATAAAAGCAGACTTTTGGTTTCCAAGGCTTTTCTTAAAAAACAGAAAGTGTATTGTTCATCTTGATAAACAGAGTGTGCCATACATGTGTATTTAAAATTTGGTCTTTATTCTTCACCAGTCCAAGCCACAATGTAATATTGCTGAAATAAAAAAATGTCTTAAACAGATTGCAATGCCTCCACCCAGTGGTCATTTTATATAACTACACACTGGTTTCTCAATTTTTGCTTCTGCAATACCAGTGAATATCTTGATGTAAACCGATTAATAACGTTCTCTTCTTTCAGCAACTTTATATATCACACTGTCATAGGATGCAAGGATTGTCCATGTATGATGATCATATCAGCTTTACTTTTACATGTGAAAGCCTAAGCCCACAACATCTGGATATCATCAATTACATTTCCTAACCTTTAACTATTAAAATAAATAACATGAACTATGACAAAACATATTGCTAATGCTTTCAATTATCTGAAGCTTAACGGTTGAAGGCTTCTTTCATCTAGGGGTGCAGAGATAAGGTGTATTTATTACCCTATCCCAGTGATGATGTTGTCTGCCCAACCCCCAGGAGGTCCCTCGTAACCTCCATGTGCAGTACAGGGCTATGAAACCTGCATTGTACGTGAGGAGGAGAGCATGCAACTGAGGCCCGAAGTGTGAGAAAGGTGGCAGCATGAACCAGGCGCATAGCTCCTTGCAACAGTAAGGATTAACCACTTCAGTTCCGGAATGTTTACCCCCCTTCATTACCAGGCCATTTTTTGCGATACGGCACTGCGTTATTTTAACTGACCATTGCGTGGTTGTGCGATACTGTACCCAAATAAAATGTATGCCCTTTTTTTCCTACAGATAGAGTTTCTTTTGGTGGTATTTAATCATCTCTGCAGTTTTTATTTTTTGCGCTATAAACGACAAAAGACCGACATTTTTGAAAAAAAAACAATATTATTTTTTACTTTCTGGTTGCAGATCCTTTATAGTACCATATAACTAAAACTTTGTGTCTGTGGCACCAGTTAGCCAAGTTATGACCCTAGCCACCAAACACCGCCTTGGGGACTAACCCAGCTGACCTCAGTGACCCATCGGGCTTACCACTACCAGGTCACTATGAATTGAACTGAACCAACTAGAGGGCGCCATACCTAAGATAGGTCCCCACTGTTCCATCAATAACACCAGATTTAGAACCCAAACCACCAAAGCGACAGAAGTGTAAAACCTTACACTTGTGCGCCCCGCCAAGCACAAAAAGCCCACCGGATCCCATATTGCAACCCCAAAAACCAAATGTCCACAGCATTAAGACAACCGGTCACCCTTAAGGAACTGTCAAGTGTCAGACCATACTCTGAGCACACCAGGGAATGAAGTCTTCAGCCCCAGAAAATCAACTGTGACATCCCTGATCAGCTTCCTAATGGAATGGAGGCCCAAATCTTTCCCTCACCCCCAACATGAAGAACCAAAATGTAAAGAGGCCTATCCAGCTTGAACTTCAGGCACCACCCAATTCCCAAGCATACCCAGGACCAGTCTATCTAACACTACCCACCTCCTGAGGTAACCTTAACGGTCTACCATTGGGCCTAACATCTGTCCACTTAGCCCCCCAAAAAATGTAGGAATGCCCATGAATCCAAAACGAGGCATCATGGGAAACCTGTAAAGGAAACAAATTATGGTGCATCCACCAAACAATGAATATAAAACTGCAGAAGACAATAAAAAAAGCCTTCCTGGTGTCCAATAGCCTATATCAATGGGGTCTAACCCACAGCCGAAACCTGTTATACTCCCATCTGCCAATGCGCCCCACCACCTATTCATTCAAGCCCCACCAAGATGCCTTAGTGGCTGCCCCAATGCAGAAGAAATGCAAACCATACTCAGTCACGTTCAAACCCAGCCGATAAAAGATATGTTTGAAAATCCGCCACAAATGAAACACGGAACATCTGAATGCAAGAACAATCTGCCAACTATCTGCAGTCACAACCCCTAGAACTGTTCCAAAGCAAGCACTGGACAAAAATATGGTCTCTTACCCCAGAACAACTCCACTTGCACGCCCCTACCACGCTGGTCCATCTTAGAACTAATAATCCAAATCTTATGAGAATCAGCAGTGCAGGCAACATTACCCACCAACAACTTCCCTGCGACTCTTTTGGAAGGACTCACCAGTTCACTGTAGCATATCAGGGCCCATCACTGCAGCATATCAGGGCCCATCACTTCAGCTTATTCAGGGCCCATCAGTGCAGCCTTATCAGTGCCCATCAATGCCACCTTATCAGTGCAGTCTCATCAGTGGCCATCAGTGCAGTCTCATCAGTGGCCATCAGTGCAGCCTCAGCAGTGGTCATCAGTGCAGCCTCAGCAGTGGTCATCAGTGCAGCTTCAGCAGTGGTCATCAGTGCAGCCTCAGCAGTGCAGTCTAATTAGTGCCCATCGGTGCAGCCTCATCAGTGGCCATCGGTGCAGCCTCATCAGTGGCCATCAGTGCAGCCTCATCAGTGGCCATCAGTGCAGCCTCATCAGTGGCCATCAGTGCAGCCTCATCAGTGGCCATCAGTGCAGCCTCGTAAGTGCCCATCAGTGCAGCCTCGTAAGTGCCCATCAGTGCAGCCTCGTAAGTGCCCATCAGTGCAGCCTCGTAAGTGCCCATCAGTGCAGCCTCGTAAGTGCCCATCAGTGCAGTCTCATTAGTGCCCATCAGTGCAGCCTCATTAGTGCCCATCAGTACAGCCTCATCCACGCTTATCAGTGCAGCCTCATCCACGCTCATCAGTGCAGCCTCATCCGCTCTCATCAGTGCAGCCTCATCCGCGCTCATCAGTGCAGCCTCATCCGCGCTCATCAGTGCAGCCTCATCCGCGCTCATCAGTGCAGCCTCATCCGCGCTCATCAGTGCAGCCTCATCCGCGCTCATCAGTGCAGCCTCATCCGCGCTCATCAGTGCAGTCTCCACAGTGCCCATCAGCGCAGCCTCATTAGTGCCCATCAGTGCAGCCTCCTCAGTGCTCATCAGTGGTGTCTCATCAGTGCCCATCAGTGCAGCATCATCAGTGCAATCTCATCAGTGCCCATTAGTGCAGCCTCATCAGTGCAGGCTTACAGTGCCCATTAGTGCAGCCTCATCAGTGCAGGCTTACAGTGCCCATCAGTGGAGGCTCATCAGTGCCCATCAGTGCAGCCTCATCAGTACAGTCACCTCAGTGCAGTCCCATCAGTGCAGTCCCATCAGTACAGTCCCTTCAGTACAGTCCCTTCAGTACAGTCCCATCAGTACAACCTCAATAGTGCCCATCAGTACAGCCTCAATAGTGCCCATCAGTACAGCCTCAATAGTGTCCATCAGTACAGCCTCAATAGTGCCCATCAGTTCAGTCTCATCAGTGCAGCCTCATCAGTGCAGTCTCCTCAGTGCCCATCAGCAGTGTCTCATCAGTCCCAATTAGTGCAGTCTCATCAGTGTCCATCAGTGCAGCCTCATCAGTGCCAATCCGTGTAGGCTCAGTGCCAATCCGTGTAGGCTCATCAGTGCCCATCAGTGCAGCCTCATCAGTGCCCCTCAGTGCAGTCTCATCAGTGCCCATCAGTGTAGTCTCATCAGTGCAGTCTTATCAGTACAGACACCTCAGTACAGTATCATCAGTGCCCATCAGTACAGTCACATCAGTGCCCATCAGTGCAGTTTCATAAGTGCTCATCAGTGCAGCCTCATCAGTGCTCAATAGTGCAGCCTCATCAGCGCAGTCTCATCAGTACATTCACAGTACTGATTCATTAGTGCCCATCAGTACAGTCTCATCAGTGCCCATCAGTGCAGTCTCATCAGTGCATTCTCATCAGTGCCCATCAGTGCAGTCTCATTAGTGCCCATCAGTGCAGCCTGCTCAGTGCTCATCAGTGGTGTCTCATCAGTGCCCATCAGTGGTGTCTCATCAGTGCCCATCGGTGCAGTCTCATCAGTGCCCATCGGTGCAGTCTCATCAGTGCCCATCGGTGCAGTCTCATCAGTGCCCATCAGTTGCTCTTTCTTGCTCTCATGTGGTCTACTAATCTTCATACTTCATTCATACTGAATCTGCCATCTGCAACTTGTCTTCCCATCCTTGAACTGTTCTGCAGCAGCCAAAACCGATCCTGGGGCATCACCGTAGGTCAGTGTTCCAGCTACTGACACCAACTGCACCACCGAAGTGCCAGAAACTCCATGGATCAAATCCTTCTGCTCCAGCAGCGGAGTCCACAGCGCAACTGGTGGGAGCCCCTCATTGAACCCGTCTCAAATCTACACAACAGATCCCGCAGGCTTAAACTATCGACCTGCCCAGATGCAGAAAAAGCAGGCACAATCTCTGACCCCCTGTAAAATAGGGATGAGCGAACGGTTTGGCCCGAGCATAAGTTTGAGCCGAACTTTGGTTGTTCAGACGTTCAGCGAACAAAGAAGATTATGCGGTGTTCGCTGAAAATTCGAAAACCACGGAACCCCGTTTAAGTCTATTAGACACTAACATGAAAAACCAAAAGTGCTAATTTTAAAGGCTTATATGCAAGTTATTGTCATAAAAAGTGTTTGGGGACCCGGGTCCTGCCCCAGGGGACATGTATCAATTCAAAAAAAAGTTTTAAAAACAGACGTTTTTTGGGAGCAGTGATTTTAATAATGCTTAAAGTGAAACAATAAAAATGAAATATTCCTTTAAATATCGTGCCTGGGTGGTATCTATGGTATGCCTGTAAAGTGGCACAGTTTTCCCATGTTTAGAACAGTACCACAGCAAAATTACATTTCTAAAGGAATAAAAGTCATTTAAAACTGATCACGGCCGTAATATATTGTTGGGTCTCAGCAATATAGATAAAACTCATTGAAAAAAATGGCATGGGTTCCCCCCCAGTCCATTACCAGACCCTTCAGGTCTGGTATCGATATTAAGGGGAACCTTGCACCAAATTAAAAAAAAATGGCGTAGGGGTCCCCCCCAAAATCCATACCAGCCCCTTATCCGAGCACGCAACCTGGCAGGCCGCAGGAAAAGAGGGGGGACGAGAGAGCGCCGCCCCTCCTGAACCGTACCAGGCCACATGCCCTCAAAATGGGGAGGGTGCTTTGGAGTAGCCCCGCAAAGCACCTTGTCCCCATGCTGATGGGGACAACTGCCTCATCCCCACAAACCTTGCCCGGTGGTTGTGGGGGTCTGCGGGCGGGGGGCTTATCGGAATCTGGAAGCCCCCTTTAACAAGGGGACCCCCAGATCCCGCCCCCCCATGTGAATTGGTAACGGGTACATTGTACCCCTACCATTTCACAAAAAAAGTGTCAAAAATAGTAAAAAAGACAGGAGACACTTTGGGAGAAGTCCTTTATTAAAAAATAAAAAAAATAAAAATGTCCCATGATGTAGATCCATCTCACGCTGCCCGATGAAAAAAAAAAAAGCAGCAACAGCTCCGCCTCCATGGGAGGCTCCCGCCGAGTGACGCTTCTTCTCAATGACAGCTGTTATATAGCTTAGGGCGGGCCACTTGGTGACATAAACGGGAAACCCCGCCTTCCTCTGACATCACGTGGTGTCAGAGGGGGGTGGGGTCATCCGTTTATATCACCCGCCTCAGCTATATAACAGCTGTCACCGAGAAGAAGCGTCACTTGTTGGGAGCCTTTCAAAGGAGGCGGAGCTGTTGCGGCTTTTTTTTTCTTCTTTTTCCGGTCCGTCAGGCGACGTGAGATGGATGGCCACACACCATGGCTATTATAAGAAATGCCAGACAGCAGGCGACAACACAATAGAGCAAGATAGCCTTAGAAGATCAGCCTTTTATTTGCTTTAAGCGGGTAACCAGTGGCGAGGAAGAAGACAGCTGGGGGAGAAGACTGCCCCGGAGTGAGAGAAAACTATAGGAGGAAAAAGACATCGCTACCGGAGAAAGAAGACACGTTGCAGCTACGACGGTGGATATTTTTCTTTTTTAACCGTTTGCCGACCAGCCACTGTCATTATACTGCGGCAGGTCGGCACGATCCTGCGAGCCGTTGTAGCTATACCTCAGCTCGTGGGATCGGGATAGCAGGTGCGCGTGCCCCACCAGAGGTGGTGACCTGTTTTGACAGCACTCCAGGGATCTTTAGACTGTACATACCACACCAGTCAGATGTTAATAGACAAAGCTGGACTCCCACAGACTCTGCAATCTGTAACAATCTCTCTCCCAGTCTTGCTGTCAATGGGCAGTAGTAGTGAGCTCCCCTCTCTCCACCTTACTTGCACTGACACACAGGAGCCTGTCTCTCTTACAGGGCTGCTCCATCTTGCAATCAGCACCTGCCCTCAAACTTCCTTTCACCCTCTGATGTTGCTTCATTGCTGTTCAACCCTCAGGCTGGGGTGACCGATTTCTTCACACAAAAAAAGGGGACAGAGCATTTTCCTTGTGCAGTATAAAAACACCTTTTTATTAAAAAGATAAAATCCTACTTACAAAGCCACTAGTCTTTCAAGCATTTAAAAAAAACACACCAGGATGTACTGCTGTCTGAGGCCGGCACTAGAGCTGCACGATTCTGGCTAAAATGAGAATCACGATTTTTTTGCTTAGAAGATGGATCACGATTCTCTCGCAATTCTTGCAGCGTAACATCATCTTTCACATTAAAACAAAAAAATTGGGCTAACCTTACTGTTTTTTTTTTTTTTTTTTTATTCATTGAAGTGTATTTTTTCCCCAAAAATTGCGTTTGAAAGACTGCTGGGAAAATACAGTGTGACATAAAATATTGCAGCAATTAACATTTTATTCCCTAGGGTCTCTGCTAAAATATATATATAATGTTTGGGGGTTCCAAGTAATTTTCTAGCAAAAAATATTGATTTTAACTTAATAAACAAGTGTCAGAAAAAGATTTAGGCCTCTTTCACATGAACGATCCATTCAGGTCCGACTGTCAGTTTTTTAGGCGGACCTGAACGGACCCTCCATAGACCTCTATGGAGGGTCGGATGTCAGCGGTGACATGTCCGCTGACATCCAACCTGCTCCGATCCGAAAAAGTGTAACGGAGGAAAAACCTACTTTTCCATCCGTTTTCGGATCAGATCGGGTGATGACGGACTCTACGGTACGTCTTCATCCGATCCCCCATAGGGGAGAGCGGAGCTCTGACAGGTCCATCGCTGCACAGTGTGCAGAGATTGACCTGTCATCTGCCTGCTCAGCGGGGATCCACGGAGCGATCCCTGCTGAGCAAGCGGATGTTCGCGGGGCGGATCATCACGGATCTGCCCCGTGTGAAAGGACCCTAAGACTATAAGTGGTTAAACTTCCTGCATTTACAGGTTGTTAAAAAGTTGGCAGACTGCCTGGATTTTTTTTTTCACACAGAAGTTTATCCCTTTGATTTAAGAAGGAAGAGTTTCAAAATGTTTCATGTTAAAAACTTGGCAGACTCCCTGTATGTTTTCTTTTGAGAGCTGAGTGAGCAGATAAGTCTCTCCACTTGTTATATGAAAGAATTGGCAAACTCTGCAATAGAGATCGTCAGGGGGGTTGAATCGAGATCAAGATTTTTTAACAATTATTTGTGCAGCTCTAGCCGGCACCCGAAAACAGATAACCAAATGTAGACGTTCTCTTTGCACATGCTCCCACTAAAAACATTTATATGAACATTAAGACTCCTTTCACACTGGGGCCGCCCGTGCGTTAGCAGTAAAGCGCCGCTCGTTTTAGCGACGCTTTACCGCTGTTTAGATCCCTTTCACACTGAGGCAGTTTTCAGGCGTATTAGCACTAGAAATAGCACCTGTAAAGTACCTGAAAACCGCCTCCCATGCCTTCCGAATGTGAAAAAGACCTGCAAGCAGCATCTTTGGGGCAGTTTGGAAACACTGTATACAGCGCTCCCAAAACACCCTTGCGCATTGCAATAAATGGGCAGTGGTTCTGAAGCACCTGAAAATCACTTCTGAAGCGCTGCAACACAGGCGTTTTCAACCCCTTCTTTGGCCACTAGCGGGGGTTAAAAGCGCCCCACTAGTGGCTGAAAAGCGCCACTTAAACAGCGGTAAAGCACCGCTAAAACGAGCAGCACTTTATCGCTAGTGCCCGGGTGGCCCCAGTGAGAAAGGGGTCTTAAGCGGCACTTTTCAGCCGCTAGCAGGGTGCTTTTAACCCCAGCTAGTGGCCCAAAAAGGGGTTAAAAATGCCCATGTTGCAGTGCTTCCAAAACGCTTTTCAGGCGCTTTGGAAGCACTGCCCATTTATTTCAATGGGCAGGGGCATTTTGGGAGTGCTGTATACAGCACTCCCAAACCGCCCCCAAAGATGCTGCTTGCAGGACTTTTTCTAACGTTTCAGATGGCATGGCAGGCAGTTTTCAGGCGCTATTTCTAGCCCTAAAATGCCAGAAAACTGCCTCAGTGTGGGGTCTTAAACAATTTGGACATTTGAGTGATAAAAAAACCTTACAACATGGGGACACAACTTATGTGCGAGGTCCCAGGTAGTTGTGGAAAAAGAAGTTGAAGGAGCCTGCCCCCTCTCACCTGAGCATGATGAATAAATAGGTACTCTGCTACATCCCACTTAAACCTACTGTGCCTGGCAAGTTTGCAGGCCATTTCAATTCATCCTGCACAAAGTGTACAGGGAGTCTCCTGAAGTTAAGCTTTCTGGGAGTGCCTTGGGGGTTGAGCCTTAGTACCATCCTCTTGATCAAAAGGGGACGCATCTGTTTTCAGATGCATCAGTGGGGTGTGATTCATAGGGCAGCACAACAGGAGCACTGACTTGAGATAGATGGCTGTGTAATATAATTTAAATCTATGGCTTCTTTTGGGACAATGGTGGAAAAGCAGGAAGCAGTCACCATAGAAACTCTGTGGCAGAGACATTTGTGGCTTACAAAATGTATGGGTCCAATTGAAAACCCCTAAAGGCCATCTCAATGGGTTTGAGGAGTTTATGGTGCATCTCAGTTTTTCTTGGGTCCTTCTCGCTAGATATAGACTGGCATGCTTGGAATGGGCCATTGTAGGAAAATTCTAGGGACTTCTTCACTTGCTGGTGTGCACTTTTCTATCAGGACTGTCCCCAGACAGTTTTGGCAGACTTGTTTAATCAACTGCAACAGACTGGTTTCTACTTGTAGTTTCTCTCTTGGGACTGGGCTACCACCATAGCCTTTTCACCTCTGTTAGGTTGGCAATCACTGGATTCGCTCTCTGTATCACATGAGGCCTATTCTTATACTTCCACCAGTCAAGCCCAGGATTTTTTTCTCTCTTAAATGTATTCATTCACATCTCAGTGAGGCCTAGCTGCAATAGGATGTCTGCAGACTTGTTGCCCTTTCCAGTGTAATAACGCAAGGAGAATTCAAACAGCATGAGATTGGCTACCCAACCCAGTTTTTGGCGATGCACCAATGGATTGTTATCTGTCAAAACATAGAACTGAAGAGGAGCAGTAGTTTGCAGAGTTCCTTTCAGCTGTATGTAGTCTTTGACTGGCGTAGGCAATGATCCTCTCCTTGCTGTCCTGTACTTGGAAGAGTACAGCTCCAGGGCATGAGTAGTGGTGTTGGTTATTAAGGGAGAAGTCAGAAAAGGCTAGCACAGCAGCTGACATCAGCTGCTGATTCGAGATGTGAATTACTTCTGTGGCTGTGGCCCCCCTTCTGTATAAGCTCTTCTAGGGGGAAGACCGATTGACGTAGTGCTTCATAAAATGCTGACAATATCCTGCCAGCACCAGAAAAGTTCTGACTTTGGTCACGGTTATTGGGGTATCATTTGCTGTATGGCATTTCCTTTACACTCACTCCCCAATTGGAATAAGGGGGTGCGCCTTCCCTGGAGATGAGGTTTCCTAGAAACTCAATCTCATGTTTGAATAGATAGCACTTCTTGGGTTTAAATTCCAGCCAATACTGGTGCAACTGGGCCAACACAGCATCTAAGCATGCAAGATGGTCTTCAATTGTGGCAGAAAACACTACTACATCATCTAGATAGCACAGGATACTGTCCAGATTCATATCCCAGTGTTCCATCGTCCCCTGGACTGTGGTGGGTGCATTGTTAAGCCCACAGGGTATTCTTCTGAATGGGCAGAACCCCATGTGAGTAATGAAAGTGGCTGGTGCCATCATGACAGGGATCTGACAGTGCTCACTGGAAAAACCGAGCATGGAGAACATTTGGCCTGTCCTAATGCAGCAAGGGGTTCCTTGCTCCATGAAACAAGAAAGGCCTCCCTTGTGGTAACAGAATTCAAATGCCTATAAGTCCACACAAAACTAGATAGTCGTCTTCACCAAATGATTGGAGCCACCCATGGGTTCTTGCTCTCTTGGATAACCCCGTTTCATCTTCTGTCCTAGCATCTGTTTGACATCATGATAGAGGTGTGAAGGTATGCTTTGATCTCTCTACCAGATAGGAGAGCTCTCTTCTGTGGGTATCTTATGTTCAATCCCTTTGCTGCAGTGCAGGTCATGGCTCCCCTGCAAGAACATCTCTCTCTCTCGCTCTCTCCAATAGATGTCTTTGCTGTTAATTCCTCTGTAGTTAGTTGGAGTGCTAGTATTTGCTCTCATGCCCAGTCTTGATTCATTCCCACTGAGTCATATCAACTAAGTCATATCAACTCTTGCCACGTAAGGATGACCATGAAACTCTGGTATCTCTACATACCCCAGCTTGGGTCAATCACTTCCATGATTAGTGCCAATTACTCCACGACTGTCCCAGGAAGCAAGCAGAGTGGAAGAGTCTTGGTGTTATAGAATCTAACAAAGACTAGAGATCTGCCAACAAATGCCAGCTTTTTCTCAGATGTAAAAGAAAGAGGATGTTTAAAGGTCCTCGAGTGCTTCCAGAGTGTGAAGCAACTGTCTAATTTCTCTAGTTGGGCCGGGAACCCCTTAAGCTTCTCAGCCCAGATAAAATTCATGCTCAATATCACCTACTGCTACCCAACCCTCAGAGGTGCATGTGGTTACTATGCTTTTCTGCCCAAAGTCCTGCCCCCACAGCTCCTCTTTCATTATCCAAGTAACCCTGGCCTTTTCTGAATATATTTATGGGCTGCTCAATGAGCTGTCAATGACATCCATTTTGTGTCCAGGCTCATTATCTTCTTACGAAAATATTGCTGGAACAAGGTTTCTGGCAGAGTAGTGACTTGAAAGCTGGCATCAGCAATCTTTGGCCCTTAAAGCATCCATACACTGGACAGTTAACCACACCTTTGGTTCTTGGATTTGGAGTCATTCAATTTTGTTGTCCCATTGCTTGACTTCTGGCAGCATGGCCTGATAGTTAATGGCTTCCTATGTAAATGGGACCATAGGAGGGGATTCTGACTTTTTCCAACCTTGGCAAAGTGTTATTCGGCTTCTCTATAAGAGGGCATCCACTCTTTGCACCTCAGAGGAATATTCCTAGGTCACTTCAACATGGATAACTGTGTGGGACTGAGCCATCGTATTTCCAGATGGCCACCTCCCACTGAGACATCTATTTAGTTGCAGGTCTCTCAATTTCCCATCTAAAACAGCTATGCATGTGTCCGAGCCTGTATGTCTCTACTCCAGACACGCTATGGCCACTTCTTATGCCCCGTACACACAATAGGATTTTCTGACGGAAAATGTTTGATAGGAGCTTGTTGTTGGAAATTCCGACCATGTGTAGGCTCCAACAGACATTTTCCATCGGAATTTCTGTCACACAAAATTTGAGAGCTGGTTCTCAAAATTTCTGACAACAAAATCCATTGTCGGAAATTCCGATCGTGTGTACACAATTCCAATGCACAAAGTTCCACGCGTGCTCGGAATCAAGCAGAAGTGCAGCACTGGCTATTGAACTTCATTTTTCCCTGCTCGTCGTACATGTTGTACGTCACCACGTTCTTGACGTTCGGAATTTCCGACGAACTTTGTGTGACCGTGTGTATGCAAGACAAGTTTGAGCCAACATCCATCGGAAAAAAAACATGGATTTTGTTGTCGGAATGTGCGATTGTGTGTATGTGGCATAACAGTTCATGGTACTTCAAAATTGTAGTTGGTGCTATCATTCTCTTTCAAGGTTTCTCTGACCTTATCAAACAGTAATCCATCTGAAGGATTGTTACTTTAGCTATTTGCACCACCCTGGCTGGGCCTTCCTTCGCAGCCTCTTTCCTTACAATGCATCTTTGTCGATATATCATGCAAGTTCCAGTGCACATTAGAAAATGCAGCAGCAGTGCAGGGGGAGAGAAAGTCATGAGGAACAGGGTTCATTTATGGTTTACCGAGTCACTAGGGCAGCAATCTGATTGGATGCTGGCAACCCATGTAACTCTAGTGGCCCTGTTAGGTATGGCAGAGTCTATATAAGACCCTGGCCCCTTGTTTTGGCGTGAGTGGGTAGAGTAGGTTAACTTAGGGATGGTACTAGCAGTAGGGAAAGGTTCCCGATGAGGAGGGAATGTGTAGGATTGCATATCTCTGGATACCTTCCTGATTGGGCACGACTTGGCAGGGCCACATTTTGTGCCCTCGCAACAGACTGTCGGTTTGGCTGGAACCTACTTCTTCACATTACTGGAAACTGTCAGTGTGCCCAGCTGGGTAGCTGTCCCATTGGGTTATTGTGAACTGTTGCTGCTTTACTTTAAGTTTTCTATTGCAAATGCCTGTGTGAGTTATTGCCACTGCACCACACTGTACCCCACCTACAGGCAGGATCTCAAATGATGATCTCAAATATCTCAAACTTCCCTATGAAGTAATACAACTGGACGCTGCTGTCATGCCTCTCTCATTACCATTGTCTGACATGGGGATCAGGATCAGCTAAGAATGGGTAATCGTATGATTGACAGGAAGTAACTGCAGTGCAGCCGTAATAAATTTTGAGGCCCCTTACACAGCTTTGGAACTGAGCCCCCTGGGCCTGACCACCAACATTCCCCAGGGTCCACCCTTTGGCCGTCCCACCCAATCCGCTGTGAATGGGAAGGAATACAATTTACAGCCTACCAATACTTAGATGTGGTGGCTGCATTTGTTTGTTTTTTTTTTAGACTTTTTGTTTTCTGTTTTCCCCTGGTGATCTGGTCAGTAACACACCTCTCGTATTAGAGTGCCCCCTCTCTGGATGAGGGAGCAACAGAGACACCTTTGAACAGCAGTCTGAGGGGCAGGGAAGTGGGGGTGTAAGATATACTAGCAGATTTAGGTACACTAAACAAAATTGTAGCCATACTCTAGCTTACACATTATAATAAGTTACAGCAAACATTTTTTTTCCTTTTGGGATAAAGGTTTTACATGAATAAATGGAAACTGATCATTGTAAGCACAAAGAAACATGAATTGCCCATGGGACTTTAGACGAGGCCCAACACACTCAGTAATAAAATCAATAAAGTAAAGATTTATTGGTAAATACAATTTCCAATAGATCACTAGTGACATAATTGGCATACAGTCAAGCAGATTGGTCAATATATACATATACATAATAATTCCATAGCCAGGTACAGTGTTTCAAAGATCAATCCATAATAGGTGTGAACCTGCATCTATGCAAAATGACGCTTTCATGACAGAGTCACTTCCTGAAGAGCGAGCATGTGAGGTCTTGATGCACACACAATTGTAAATCTGCATCAACCCCTGAGGAAGTGATATGTCACGAAACGCGTCTGATTAAATAGATGCAAGTTCACACCTATTATGGATTGATCTTTGAAACACTGTACCTGGCTATGGAATATGTATATATTGACCAATATGCTTGACTATATGGCAATTATGTCACTGTTGATCTGTTGTAAATTGTATTTACCAATTAATCTTTACTTTAATTTTACTGAGTGTGTTGCGCCTCATCTAAAGTCCCATGGACAATTTGTGTTTCTTTGTATATTGTATGGGGATGGCGTCTCACGGGGCACATCCAACCATACTTCATTAGATCACTGTAAGCACCTCTGCCAGTGTTATATGGTTTGTCTCAACCCTCTTAACTGCTACATCTGCAAGGCAGTTCGGTCCTTTGGAAAACAACAGACTTACTAGCAGGATCTCCAGGTCAAAATAAAAGAAGGAAACCAAAAAAAAAAAATACAACGAATGTGGCCACCACATCTAAGAATTGGCAAGCTGCAAAAAAAAAAAAAAAATTACTTTGGGGTTTAATACCACTTAACCACTTGC
Source organism: Aquarana catesbeiana (assembly GCF_042186555.1). Lineage (NCBI taxonomy): Eukaryota > Metazoa > Chordata > Amphibia > Anura > Ranidae > Aquarana > Aquarana catesbeiana. Next base: position 264,877,867 of record NC_133332.1, read on the forward strand.
TTACTGGGCACTTAACCCCCCCTCCTATCCAGACCAATTTTCAGCTTTCAGCACTGACGCACTTTGAATGACAATTGCGCGGGCATACAACACTGTACCCAAATGAAATTTTTATCATTTTTTCACCACAAATAGAGCTTTCGTTTGGTGGTATTTGATCACCTCTGCGGTTTTTATTTTTTGTAAAAAAATGTAAAAAAGACTAATTTTTTTATATAATTTAAATTTTTTTATATTTTGTTATAAAAAAATTTAAAACAGGTAATTTTTCTCCTTCATTGATGTATGCTGATGAGGCGGCAGTGATGGGCACTGATAAATAATAGGCACTGATCAGTTACACTGATAGGCAGCACTGCTAGGTGGCACTGATTGGCACTACTGGTGGGCATTGATAGCTGGCACTTGTGGGCATTGACAGGTGGCACTTGTGGGCACTGTTAGGTGGCACTGATGAGGCAGACGTGCCTCTTCCACTTCGGGACCGATGTCCCTCGCATCTGAGCCGGTGATAGAAAAAAAAATGATTACCGATCTTTTGTTTACCTCATGTGATCAGCTGTCATTGGCTGCCAGCTGATCACATGGTAAGGGGCTGGGACCAGTCCCTTACTCGGATCGGTGATCACCCGAGTCTCAGTGACTCGGTGATCACAGCGCGCTCGGCGCCGGGCGTGTGCACATGGGAGGCCATCATATGACGGCCTCCCGGGAATTCAGGTCCGCGCTGTGGCCTTCATTCGGCCATAGCGCGGATGTCAAGTGGTTAAAGTGGATGAAGGTAATAAAGTTATTCTGTTATACAGCACATCTACTGTATAAATAGATGATGGGAAGGAGGGAGTTTAATAAACAGACTGGGGGAAAGTTATTTCCAGTGCTGGAAGGAAGAGAGAGTGAAAGAGAGAAAGGGGGCAGGGAGACAGAGAGCAGGGTGAGAGCGAGAAGGGGGGCAGGGGGAAAGAAAGGGGGCAGGGAGAGAGCGAGAAGGGGGGCAGGGGGAAAGAAAGGGGGCAGGGAGAGAGCGAGAAGGGGGCAGGGAGAGAAAGGGGGCAGGATGAGAGAGAGAAGGGGAACATGGAGAGAGAGAGTGGGTATGGAGAGAAAGAGAAGGGGTCAGGGGGGGAGAGAGAGAGAGAGAGAGAGAGAGAGAGAGAGAGAGAGAGAGAGGATGGGGGTCAGGGAGAGAGAGGGTTAGGAGGAGAGAGAGAGAAGGAAGGCAGGTAGAGAGAGAAGGAAGACAGGGAGAGAGAGAGAGAAGGGGGCAGGGAGAGAGAGAGAAGGGGGCAGGGAGAGAGAGAGAAGGGGGCAGGGAGAGAGAGAGAAGGGGGCAGGGAGAGAGATAAAGAAAGGGGCTGACAGAGTGAAAAGGGGGGCAGGGAGAGAGGGGGGACAGGGGGGAGAGAGAGAGAGAGGGGGCAGGGAGAGAGGGAGGGGGCAGGAAGAGAGGGAGGGGGCAGGAAGAGAGGGGGCAAGGAAAAAGCAAGAGGGGTCAGGGAGAGAGAGAAGGGGGGCAGGGAGAGAGAGAAGGGGGGCAGGGAGAGAGAGAAGGGGCAGGGGGAGAGTGAGGAGAGGGGCAGGGGAGAGCGAGAAGGGGAAGCAAGAGAGGGAGAAAGAGAGGAGGGGTCAGAGAGAGAGAGAGAGAGAGAGAGAGAGAGAGAGAGAGAAGGGGGCAGGTAAACAGAGAGCAGAGAGAGAGATAGGGAGAGAGAGGGGGGGCAGGGAGAGAGAGCATGGGGGCAGAGGGAGATAGGGAGGGCAGGGGGAGAGAGATGGGGCATGGAGAGAGAGGGGAAATAGAGAGAGTGAGAGGCAGGGAGAGAGGGGGCTAGAGAGCAAACAGGGAGAGAGAGGGCAGAGAGAGAGGGCGGGCAGGTAGAGAGAGGGGAAAGCTAGAGAGAGTTAGGGGGCAGGGAGAGAGAGAGCACAGTGGGGCAGAGGGAGAGAGTGAAGGTGGGGAGAGAGAGAGGGGGGCCGAGAGATATAGAGGGGGCAGAGGGGGAGAGAGAAGGCAGGGAGAGAGAGGGAGGATCAGGGACTGGTCACAGTGCTCACTCACTTGGATAGTCCCCGGGGGTTCTCAGTCAGTAGCGTCTCTCAATGTGGCTGTTGGCTTGTTAAATCTTTCTGCTACCACATCCCCTTCACAGACGCAGCAGCACAAAGGTTGGGAGAGAGGGGCGGGAGAAGGCATGTGTGTGTGATGCTCAGGCATGCTGGATGGGACAGAGCAGCGTGGTTGTCCCCTCCTTCCAGGACAGGCGCATCTCCTGGGCCACCTGCCACTGCACATTGAGACCAGGGATGGTTAGAACAACAAAGTCCATCAAAGGAGGGGAAGGAAAAGAGTAGGTGGATGGAACCATGGGTTTTGCTTGTGGGGGGGCAGGCAGTCATTTCTGTACCCCTCGAGTGCTCCGGCTACCCCTGGGGCCCGGACTTCCCTCAGGAGGTCCGGGCCCCAAACATCTATATGGGCTGTAACCCCCTGATGGTGGCCCTAAGTAATTGTATCTTGCAGTTTACTAAACAGATGCAAAGTGAGAAGCAATGATGCAAAACAGGTTCAAGATGGCAAAGAACCCGCATGCACTGCAGAATAATAAAAAAACATGAAAGCTGCACAAGCATTGACTCTTCACTGCAATGTCTCTGTAGCTCAATTACAGTAACATGTAGCTGCATAGTATGGTCTCTAACAGACGCTATGACAAGAGAAAGTCTAGCAGAAAATCACTACTTCAGTAAAACCATTCAGAACACAAACAGCTACTTCTGGTTATCCTCAAACAGCATCCCTCTCAATGGATTCCAGAGTAGCTCTGCTAGCTGGAGGCATCCAAAAATCAAAGGACAAAGGGCCATCCCACTGGTACTTGTGTACCCTAGTAGCAATGGGGATGGGGCTCCCCACACTATCTGGATTTTACAGAGAACGTGCATGTTATTAGGCTCCTGCTCAGCTGTATGCATGCAGATTCTGAAAGTGGAGGGTCTCTCACCTAGCTGCAGATCATTTGCCCAGCTACTTCTGCCTCATTAGGTGTGGCCTCTTAACTGCTGAAGGAGTGAAGCAGAAAACATATCTTCTCTGGGCATGTCCAAGAACCCAAGCAGTTATCGTAGATGTAGTTAAAGGGGCTTGCGCCTACATATAAGCATGGTGAGTAAATGGGTACTCCACTACAGTATCATTTGTGTGAGGTGATGCTAGCCAGTAGACAAGTAACAAGGATAAATGTGTAAGTTATAGGGAGTGTGACAACCAAGCCAGTGAAATTTTAGAAACCATTACTTGAAACACACAAACTATGTCTCAAAATCAAGACCTGCAGGAAAGATAGCCATCTCAACATTTACTTGTAAATACTACTCTGGGCCAACTTAGGTCATCGTGTTCATACTCTCTATATTTCAACATTTTGGATATTCTTGGTTCTGTCTCTTACTATAGTACATTGTAAGTGCTAATAAATTATGTTTTGTTACAAATATTGTTGAATATATTTCTGTCAATGTCAAGCTGGTATTAGCATAGAACTTTATAAGCTGATCACTGAAGTGTTGGGGTAGTTGTGTTTTTTGTAACTGATTTTGTGCAAAGCTATAGATTTAACAAAGCTACAGTATATCCTCTCCTTACCACTTTGTTTCCTACCACAATGTTTGCTGTGTTTCTTATTCTGTGCAACTACAAAATCACTCATCTTTATAGCTAACTCTACCAATGGTAATTATAGTGATGTTTGGATGGTGTCCACTCTAGTTTTGCCTTATTTTCATACCCTCAATGCATATGTTGAGTATGAGTGGACTAATATCACTAGTAGACTAGTATACCAGTATATTTTTATGATCATTAAAGGTTGTCTTAAAATGACCACACACTCACACACACATGAAGAACAAGTGATCTTTTTGTTATGGTTATCTTCTACACTTTGTGTCCCTTAATTGTCACTTGTCTGCCTACATACCCCCAACTATAGGCAATTTTCCCACTTTTGTTTTCATGCACAACTTTTTATGTGGACAGTAACTTAAAACAAATGGTGGAAACATCTGTATCTAGTCCCTTATCTATGTGATGAGACAGGTTAACTCTTCTTTAGCTGTCTCAGTTTCACACCATGTCCCTTCATGACAGCACCATGGGAGAGAATGACAAACGCTGACTGTTAAATGATAGAGGCCCTGACTGATTTTGCATTGGACTCAGCCCCTGGAGCAGAGATAGAGAGTCGGGAGGGTGGCGGAGGGGAGAAGAAGAGACATCTTGTATCATCGATCTTCCTTAAATACTCACAGCTGTGACAAAACCAGAGGAACAAAATGATGATGAATGAGACAGGTATCTGATGTTTACCTGGGACATTCAGCAGACCCTTTCACTTCCAGAAGCCACAAGGATGCTCCAGTGAGCACGTCATGCCTAAATAGCAACAGACTGCAACAACAAGCCTCACAAATTACAGCTCTGCTTCCATGCTCTCCTTAATGAAATCCCCTTTGGTTACCCCAAATTAAACCAGGCACCAGATCAGTTGTGAGCACATCATTTAGGATAAAGTGGATGATTTCAGTTTAAAAAAAAAGACCCTCCATCATTTAGGGAATCTGTCTACTGTGAATATGATGAATTTTCATTGCTCTGTTTGCTCAGGATGTGCAAATAATTGCAGACCTGACAGTTTCTGCACAATTAATCAAATATATATATGAATTCCTTTATTGCACTCGCTTGCCATCCAGAAATCTTGTCTGATTCAACAAGATGTGAACTTTGAAGGAAATTGAACCAAACAATGAATTTTAGTTGGAAGTTTATAGATTATATAGGCTCTATTTCAGATTTTTCATTCCTGATAATTGCATTTCTAAAGCAGCTTTGCCATATTTAATAAACTCCATCTCAAAAGTTCTTTGTTTCTTAGAAAAATTATGTTTTATATGCATTTTAAACAGGATTTATCTGTCCTTTTTATGGTATCCCAGAACAGGATTACATACGTTGCAAACTGTAATCTTCTGACATCTGTGTGTACCCCAGTAAACAATTCCTAATTCGTCAACAGTCTACCCTGATAAAGCATAGATAAATTGGTGGGGCAGGGGTGGTAGACATCTGCGACTACTTTTGGGCAGTCCATATGGATCAATGTAAGTTCTGGTTCAAAGATAAAGATATCCCACTTGATCCACTTTGGACAGAAATAGAAACAGCACTGGCCCCCACTTCCAGTCTACGAACCCTTCTAGGGTGTGATTTATGGAAACCTTGGGATATCTCCCTACTGACAATGCCCACACAAGCATCCATACTGGCGTGAAGACACGCCAGCAGTCGGACATCCAAATAGACATGCAGACTAATGACTACCCTCTGCTGATCCTGAAAGCTATGAAGCACTATCCATTAGATCCCTTTTACTGCATGGCATAAAGTCCATTAAAGACTTTATGCATGGTCCCAGACCAAAATCGGTGGAAGCAATGATAGCAGAATATGGTCTCCTAAGAAAGCATCACTTCACATGTGCTTGCATTATCTACTTCCTGACCAAAACTCCTATCCCACAACTCAAAACACACCCCACAATGTGCAATTTCTATAATCCACAGAAACTAATAGACAGAGGAATTTCCATTTTTTACAATATCCTCCAAAACAAAAGTACCTTTCAAAAGACCAACACAATGCTTAAAATGGGTCTCCCCCCTCCAATGACAAAAAGCCTTTCAAGCAATCCACCAAGCATCGCACTGCACCATGCATTGAGAAATGACACTCAAAATCACACATAGATGGTACTACACCCCATACAGGTTGGCCAAGTTCTCAAATTCATCATCACCTAAGTGTTGGCAGAATTGTGACCAAATAGGGCATCTACTACACATCCTATGGGAATGTCCAAGCCTAACGAGCTTTTGGAAACAAGTTTTTATTTATTTATTTATTTATTTATTTCAGGTACTTATATAGCGCCGTCAATTTACGCAGCGCTTTTACATATATATATTATACATTCACATCAGTCCCTATACCCTCAAGGAGCTTACAATCTAAGGTCCCTAACTCACATTCATACCTATACTAGGGCCGATTTAGACAGGATCCAATTAACCTACCAGCATGAGTTTTTAAACTCATATCCTCGCTACCGGGCATACTAACACCCCCCAACCCGGGACTGGCACTTATCAACCTTTGTATAGATTTATACCCCAGTTCAGCTAGAACTGTGGTTACACACATCCTGCTGGCAGCCTGATCAACTATTCTTAAAAAATGGAAATGAGATATCTCTCCTAATCTTTCTGAGGTTACCTATTTAGTCAAACAAAATTATACATACGAACACATACTGGCTATCAACTCCCTCACTTGTACGAAATTCAACAAACTATGGGAAATTTGGAATGAAGGGGGTACTAGTTCACTGTCTTATGCCGCTCACACACGACCAGTTTTTCCGTCGGAATAAACTCCGAAGGTTTTTCCGACGGAGTTCCGCTGAAACTGTCTTGCCTACACACAATCACACCAAAGTCCAACCGTCTAGAACACGGTGACGTACAACATGTACAACGAGACTAGAAAAAGGAAGTTCAATAGCGAGTAGCCAATAGCTGCTGTCTCGTACTTGCTTCAGCGCATGCGTCATTTTAGGTCCGTCGGAACAGCATACAGACGAGTTTTCAGGTTTTCTGGTTTTCCAGATAGGAATTGATTCCGTCGGAAAGATTTAAAACATGTTCTATTTCTAGGTCCGTCAGAATTTTCGAAAAAAAAGTCAGATGAGGCCCACACATGATCGGAATGTCTGATGAAAAGATTCCGTCTGACTTTTCCTGCCGGAAAGTGCGACCGTGTGTACGCGGCATTACTGAGTACTATGCTATTGCCTCCACATTGGATTGCTTCTCTTTCTACGGTGGGCGTAATGCAAGATGAACAAGTGGACGCCAGACAGAACTGTGGGAGAGAGGATTAGGGCCAGGATACCCTTAAATAGATGCAATGTTAATTGTTGGACTCCAAAACTTCTATACAGGTGAAGGCCTCCAGCCAGACACCACTTTTGTATAAGTAGGGCCGCTGTCTCCTATGGTAACAATCTTGTAGCTGTTACTAACAGTAAAGGTATTCAACTATCTGCAACACCAACAGTTCTCTTTACCCCACACTTACTCACTGTGGGTCTTCACTCAATGAGCTTTCCAGTCTCTCTCACTAGACTTCAAATCCACTAGCCACTGGATCCCGTGAGCTCTTTCACTGTAGCACTTAGTATCTTCCTTAAGCGCCACCCCGCTTCACTGCTGGGTCCCTGGCTTGGCACTTACAGATACTCCTCAAGCTTCACCCCTGCTGACACGTTAAGTCCCTGGCTTGGCACTCCACAAGCGCCACCTCTGCTGTCCCGTTGGGTCCCTGACTTAGCACTTGCTGATGCTTTCACACCTCTTCACTGTCCCTGGCTGGCAAGATGTCTGCTCTGTTACTGCCTCAGCTTACTCACAGTGGTGTCCAGTAGCAAGGTGGATGGTCCCTTTGTGGCGACAGCTTCCCCTCTACCCCTGACCATGACTGGTTCCCCGGTCTGCGGAACCGTTACTTCTGGTTGGACTACAAGCCTGCAGTCCCAACCCTGCACTACTTCTGGATAGGCTCTCAAATAGCCTAGCAGCCTAATGTCCCCAGGATAGGCCGTAAGTTTCTGGCCTAGCAGCCCGGGGCAATACAACACACTTCCACCCAGATAGCTGTCCAGGTGTCACAGAACCCCGATCACCTGACTTCACCCAAATAAATAGGTTCTCCCAGCAGGCCATGGGACCCAAGAAAATCCCTGCCCATTGACTGAGACACCCCATTCATCCCTAACCTGCCCTTGCAATGCCCTTGTCTTATCTAATGCCACCAGATACCTGGCCATCTAGTGACAGAAGAGAGAAGTGTAGCAATTCCAGAATTAGGACGAAATCAATTGACCTCCTAACAATTGGCCAAGGCAACTATCACTTGACAAATACATTTAATAGCAATCCTGCATAAACATCAGGGTGCTACAATAAAAATGTCCTATTTGATTAACTTGATTATCTTATCTGAATGTTAGCTGTTTGGCCCTGACATGAAGACAGCTTCTCTTTGCAGTTCTGGGATAATTCCTCTTTATAGAAGTCTTAAAATATACACATAAGTAGATATAGTACACCTACTACTCATCTACCAACTATCCCTCTTCAGTGCAGACAATTGCAGCTAAGAGTCGTAGTTATGAGTCAAAGGATCCAATGACAGACTGTCGATCCCTGACAAGCTGCAAAAATGTCCATCAGTCCAAAACTGTCCAAACATGACTTTCTTAGGCAAATTGACATGTACATGCATTGCACAGACTTGCTCAGGGCCATGCATACATGCATTTACTAATGTTCAGCACCCATCTTCATATTTGGCTATTCATTTGAACATGCATCCCTCACCTTCTAACACCTAAGTGGACCATTTTAAAGAATATTTTTCCTATTTATTCACAATGCATCAGAATGAGTTAAAAATGAAACATCAAATTTAAAGGGTAACCAAGTTTTTCGAACCTCTAATCTCACCAACCTGTCTCCTTGTCTCCAGATTTACCAATTCAGTATCAGACCTCAGACCTCAAATGTATTCCTTTTTGTAATTATAGTCAAAAAAGTTTACATTAGACAGATTGTGCACTGCATTCTGCTAAATTATGCAGTCCTATAGCAACATGCAGGAGGAACTGTAAAGGGGATGTTAAAGTAGATGTAAAAGTTTCATTATGAAAATCCAGAAACTGGTTAGTACCTTAAATTTCAGTTGTCTAGTAGTACCTTGGAGAGTGGAATAAAGTATAGTTGGTTATAGCCTGGTTACCCCAACAGAGGGAACTATGGCACTGCTAGCTGTGCTCCCCCTTGGCACATCGAGCATGAATTCTCTGTTATGTTGAATTGAGGAGGAAATTATTGGTCCTCTGTGTGGAGTAAGTGGCACAGAAAAAATGTTCCTGTAGAAACTGATCATGAATGATGTTATACTGATTCTTGAACTTTGAAATTAAGAGTTACTGTTGTTTCGTCTGCACAGAATAATATTCTTGTAAAGTTCAAATGTTGTGTAGACGTTGAATGCTTTTTATGGACTGCAAAAGAAAACCTGGTCTTATGACCTTCTGTTCACATTGGAGAGGCACTTTGTAGAACACTGGTAGTGAAGCCATGTCCAAAACAAACTGTAGATGCACAAGTAGAAGAGTGACAACCTGGAGGCCTAACAAGGTTCCATCCATGGTGAAGGAAAGTATATAAAGTCAGGCACACAAAAAGGGCAGTGTGGTCCCGAGTTAGTACCGGAGAACCGTAGTGTAATAAAGTACCCCGGAAAATTCCCACTCTGCTGTAGCTGCCTACAGAAGGCTCTCCCTCTGCTGTAAGGCCATCACCCCTTAAACAAGGGGTGATGTATGCTAGACCCCATTACACAAATGCAGAACTACATTCACACCCCATGCTGATATGTGCACGCACAGGGTCACATTATGCCTTGACTGTCTGTAAATGGTTTGTTAGCACTGAATACTTTAGGTAATTGTGCACTTGCAACAAAAACAAAGTACTGTCCATACTTTTATTTGCACTAACATTCAAATTTGCAGAATAAGCTTTTAGGGTGTACTCCCTTCTTCAAGATCCAAGCAATACTAATACACAAAAGGTGTTGATTTACCAAAACCGGAGAGTGCAAAATCTGGTCAAGCTCTACATAGAAACAAATTCCTTTCCAGGTTTTGTCAAACCTTAAAGCGCAACTCCACTTTTGTTGATAAAAAAACATTCCCCTCTAGGTGATCTGTGTCCATTGCAAGGATTATAACAACTTTTGTTGCAGATGCCTACCTTTTGTTATCCTGAAGTAATCCCTGTGTGTTTGTCTGTGCCTCTGTACTGAGTGGATCTAATGGGAGTGGTTTCATAATTAACTGTCAGGTGTGCAGCTGCAGGGCACTAATGAGGAAATCTGCAGAGCCTGCATCCCTTTAGACGTGCTCCTTATTGAAAGTATCTCCCCAAAAATGATATTTTTGTTGCAGGGGATGCCTGAAATCTGACTTGTATCTTAGGCAGACTTCTGGGGGAAAATGGTGAGCCAATCACACAAGCAGGAAATTATGCTTCGGGAGCGTGGTCAGTACACACTGAACAACTCCATGTAGCCATATTGCAATGCATTCTCATAAAATCACAGTGGCTGCAGATTGAAAAGGAAAGGTAATTTTCAATAACATACAATTACAATATGATTAGTGTCGCAATGTATGTGCCATTTTATTTTTTTCTTTATTTGCTATTTTTTTCCCAACAAAAGTGGAGTTACCCTTTAACTGAACAAGCTGAAGTTAGAAGCCGATTGGCTAGCATGCACAGCTGCACCATATTTTGCGCTATCCAGTTTTAATAAATCAGCCACTGACTGACAAGCATTATGCAAATGTCCACTGTTAATTGAGATCAGTTTTGAACAGACTCAAGTATGCACTTTAAAAGAACAAGAGAGGTGCCCCAGGGATTTTATGTGCAAGGGATGAAACCAGATAAAAGAGTATGAAACGTATGTAAAAAAATATTACAAAATGTATTGGTTTACAATCGTATAATTACATATAGTGATTAGGGATTAAAATCAAAAGCCGATGGTCATGCTACAACAGTCTACAGCTAAGTTGTGAATATATATATATACTGTGTGTGTATGTATATCTCATATATATATATATATATATATATATATATATATATATATATAGATAGATAGAGATATATATATATATATATATATATATATATATATATATATATATATATATATATATATATATATAGAGAGAGAGAGAGAGAGAGAGAGAGAGAGAGAGAGAGAGAGAGAGAGAGAGATACACACACACACAGTACCTCCCAAAAGGGAGTACACCCCTCACATTTTTGTAAATATTTTATTATATCTTTTCATGTGACAACCAGGGTTCTGTGCTGGGATCAATCCTGTTTAATTTGTTCATAAACGACCTGGAGGATGGGGTAAACAGTTTAATCGCTATATTTCTGGACGATACTAAGCTAAGCAGGGCAATAACTTTTCCGCAGGATGTGGAAACCTTGCAAAAAGATCTGAACAAATTCATGGGGTGGGCGACTACATGGCAAATGAGGTTCAATGTAGAAAAATGCAAAATAATGCATTTGGGTGGCAAAAATATGAATGTAATCTATACACTGGGGGGAGGACCTCTGGGGGAATCTAGGATGGAAAAGGACCTGGGGGTCCTAGTAGATGATAGGCTCAGCAATGCAATGCAAAGCTCCTGCTAACAAAGCAAACAGAACATTGGCATGCATTAAAAAGGGGCTTAATTCCAGAGATAAAGCGATAATTCTCCCGCTCTACAAGACTCTGGTCCGGCAGCACTTGGAGTATGCTGTCCAGTCCTGGGCACCAGTCCTCAAGAAGGATGTACTGGAAATGGAGCGAGTACAAAGAAGGGTAACTAAGCTAATAAAGGGTCTGGAGGATATTAGTTATGAAGAGCACTGAATTTATTCGCTCTGGAGAAGAGACGCTTGAGAGGGGATATGATTTCAATATACAAATACCGTACTGGTGACCCCACAATAGGGATAAAACTTTTTTGCAGAAGGGAGTTTAACAAGACTCGCGGCCACTCATTAAAATTAGAAGAAAAGAGGTTTAACCTTAAACTATGTAGAGGGTTCTTTACTGTAATGCCTTGTACACACGATCGGACATTGATCGGACATTACGACAACAAAATACGGATTTTTTCCGACGGATTTTGGGCCAAACTTGTCTTGCATACACACGGTCGCACAAAGTTGTTGGAAAATCCGATCGTTCTGAACACGGCGACGTAAATCACGTAGGGACTATAAACGGGGCAGTAGCCAATAGCTTTCGTCTCAATTTATTCTGAGCATGTGTGGCACTTTGTGCGTCGGATTTGTGTACACACGATCGAAATTCAAACGATCGGATTTTGTTGTCTGAAAATTTTATATCCTGCTCTCAAACTTTGTGTGTCGGAAATTCCAACGGAAAAAGTCTGATGGAGCCCACACACGATCGGAATTTCCGACAACACAATCCGATCGCACTTTTTCCATCGGAAAATCCGACCGTGTGTACAGGGCATAAGAGTGGCATAGATGTTGAATTCCCTTCCACAGGCAGTGATCTCAGTGGTGGTGGTGGTGGGGGGGAGCATTGAGAAACTATTAGATAAGCACCTGAACGACCGCAGTCAGGCATCGGAGTCTACGAGGATCGATGGGAAGCCGAAATCGGCCCCTAAACAAAAAAGGTGTGTTGTGTAAATATTGTGTGTATAACAGAATTCAAAATTGCTACAAGGGGGAGAAGGAAGGTTATACACACAATGTTTACACAACACACCTTTCTTGTTTAGGGACTGATTTCAGCTTCCCATCGATCCTCGTAGACTCCGATGCCTAACTGCGCCCCCCTCTTTATTCCTTTGGCAGATGTGCCCTCCCCTTGTTCTACTCCCTTTTTTGAACAACATGCCATTATTTGGCTAGAGGACAGACATTGCATATGTCTCTATACTTACCTTAGAGAAGCCCTCTTTCTGGGACCCATGCGTTGGGACTAAGGATGAGCCAAACACCCCCCGTTCGGTTCGCACCAGAACATCTGAACAGACCAAAAATTTGGATGAACAGACGAACACTGTTAAAGTCTATGGGACACGGACATGAAAAATCAAAAATGCTCACTTTAAAGGCTTATATGCACCTTATTGTCATAAAAAGTGTTTAGGGACCTGGGTCCTGCCCCAGGGAACATGTATCAATGCAAAAAAAAGTTTTAAAAACGTCCGTTTTTTCGGGAGCAGTGATTTTAATAATGCTTAAAGTGAAGTGCAAATCCTTTAAAATGAGCACTTTTGATTTTTCATGTTAGGGTCCCATAGACTTTAACGGTGTTCCACGGCTTTCGAATTTGCCATGAACACTGCATATTGTTCGGTGTTCGCCGAACGTCCGAACTCTCAAAGTTCGGCCTGAACTTATGCTCGGGTCAAACCGTTCGCCCATCCCTAGTTGAGACCAACCGAGACTGTTCTAAGCGGATTCTGATGTGTATCTTGGCTTACCAAAGATGGTCACTTTGTAAGTATTACCAGATTCTAACTTGTTTGCTCCTTATATCACCTATGCTGTTTCCTATATTGTTGCATATACACCTTATATCCTAATACTCTGTGTATAAAATAGATAGATAGATATATACACACAAATTTTTATGATTTGATGATTTTTTTTTTTGCTGTTGTGTTATTAGATAATACAGCTTGCTTCAAACCAGCCCCTGTAGAAGGAATTTAACAATTTAAACATATTCCGAAACATGTTGGGATTTCTGAACTCATGTAAATTGCCCGGCCTCCTACTATAAGACCAACCTCATGATTCAGGACTTAGCTGTTGACTATTGTAGCATGACCATCGGCCTTTTGATTTTAATCCCTAATCACTATATGTAATTATACGATTGTAAACCAATACATTTTGTAATACTTTTTTACATAACTTTCATACTCTTTATCTGGTTTCATCCCTTGCCCATAAAATCCCTGGGGCACCTCTCTTGTTCTTTTTCTGTATTTGGGATGTGGCTTGGGTTCCAGTTCATAACCTATAGGTAGCCTAAACAAATATTTCCAAGTATGCACTTTAAGACCAATTTAACCCTTCGTCATCTTTTGCTGAGTAAAGAAACGTCATATGGAAACTTCTTAACAGATTTGGGTATATATTTAGCAAAATGTTTAGATATGTTATTTAAACGCCTTATTATTTTGGTTCGATTTATACAATACTGCAGATAAAAACTGAAAAAGGCATATATAAAATGTAATTTGAAGTCTTCTGTTTAGTATCATCCTGTTCCAGCAGTGTTACAAATGTCATTGAAAACCTACCACTCATATTCCACTTGTTTCAATCATAACCATTATTGATCTGTTGCCCCCTGTAATTATATAATAACTATCACTGTCTTCTTTTATAATCCCACCACCTGCACTGCTGAGAAGGAACATAAATGTGTCACTTATTTCTGTACTTCCATAACGCCATCATAACAATCACTGATACTCAAACTGTAATCCCATAAAAACTCACTGATGTATGCTCCCTGGAGTGTCATTAAAGTGCTGTGACTGATATCTGTAACACAGAGTGTCATCATACTTGTCACAATACTCATATCCTGTACATTAATACAGCTCTGCCATGGAAGCTATTATTCTGATAATTAAGGTCAGTCAATCATCGTTTTTACAAGAAAAATTTATACAACCTTAAATACGATCTACTCTTTAATGTCTAGAGATACTTAAAGTGAAACTCAGTTTTCGTTAAATATAACGGTATATACAGATATTGTTAATTTTATTTCGTTTTGTTCAGTTTAAGGTGCTATTTATAGTTTCTTACTCTTTGGTTTTTGATATTCTATAGGAAATTAACCACAAAGACACAATCGCAGTAATATATGTACCAAATGCACAAAATATTTTACCTACAAGTTCTACGTATGTTCTCGCGGTAAGTTATCGTTCAACACCTTCACCCGCACAGAAGGGTACTGAGTTGGGGGAACTGGTGAAATTCACTTTTGGGGAACATGTGCTATAAATAGTAGACAAAGAACAGTGGTATATGTATGTGGAGTGTAATGCTCCTCATCCAGCCCTCCCAACACACGTTTTAGGATTAGGAAGCAAATTAATAAGAAAAACATTAATAGTATCCAGGATAAGTCTCCAATATCGAAAAAGTTTGGGGCATTTCCACAGCATATGTAACAGGGTTCCCATTTCAATCTCCCAATGTGGGTATAAGGGGAGTCCTTCTGTGCCAACTAAAAAGTTTTTAAGGAATGCGATAGATCCGATGTATACTAAAGTGTTGTGTACATTTCTGTTTTGTAGAAAGGGACAATTGTAATACATTATTTAGGATATTAGTTCAATAGTCGTCGGTTAAAGGTCTGATATCCGTTTACTAGAGTTCTCTACACTTTAGAGGCAAACACTTTGAGTATCTTTGTATTAGTGAGCTATAAATTGCTGAGATTTGTCCCTGTTTAGATATTGTAGAAAGCGTTTGGTATAGTAGGGACAGTGAGGGACCAAGCTTTTGGGAATCTTGGAGGACCTGACTATTATATAATTATGATATATAAACAAGGTCCCTTGCAGACCAGTTGTCAAAGTCTTCTTATTTCTAAAGCTCAGGGTAGTTAAAGTTTTGAATAAAGCAGGTGTAGTTTGTGAAGCTGGCATATTGGAGGTGAAATGTAATTCTGTTCCACATTCTATTACATTTAACCTAAATTCACCAGTCTACTAGGCATTTTCCATAAAATACAGAGTATAACTCAGATCAGTGCCCATAGGATCATTACAGAGAGACAGATTCTGAAGTTGTAAGGCCATAAAATACAAAAATGGTTTGGGAACTGCAAGAGCCACCTGACTCTTTAGTGTCCTGCAAGAGAACAGTTCTGAACCCAAGCTTTCTTGGACTTTGGTGCAGTTGGAAATTTCATTAAGCAAGAGAAATCTAAAATCCAGCTTGAACCTTCCTCTGGTCTTGGTAGCAGATGGGGTGGTTCTTCCAGATGGTGTTCAGTATGCCACCATGTCCCTCACATTGCGTTTCTTTCTACGCGTTACCTAGGTCTGTCAATTCCATCCTGTTGGGTCCATGGAAATGTACCCATACACCTGATAAAGACTGGATCATTGCAGACATACTCTTCTGGGGGGTGTCATGCTTACAGTGGTGTATCTGCAAGGTTTCCCCGCTGCAAGTGCAACCCCTGCTTCACAATTACCAGAAATTCCTTGCCTGGTGTGCTTTAATTGCAAGTGAATGGTCTTTATGGAAAACAAAAAAGTTCTTCATGCTTACTGAATTTCAATTTCTCAACTTACCGCAGGCCGAGGACCTAAAAGTTGTTCAGAGATTCCCGAGCTTTAAAAATTATTACCGCCATTTTATTAAAGTAGAACTATAGGCAAAACATAATCACATAACAGAATTGTTTTCCGCCATCTGTGTCTAATTGTGGAGATATCCCTTCACTTCCTTTCTCATAGCCAAACAGGAAGTGAGAGGAAATTCCTGAAAATTAAGGGAATTCCTTGGAGACCCCCAGGTCATCAGAACGAGTGTGCCCATTGGAATATTTCCCCTCTATTACTTTTCTGGGGAAAACCCAAAATTTGGGATTTTCTTTTACTTTTACTTTCAATGATAATGGTAAACAGGACAAATAGTGAAGGTAAATCTACCTAATGGGGGCACAAACAGCAATGCAAACTGACATGTGTTCTAATCTCTCTCTCTGCTCTATCAAAACTAAAAAAAAAGATTTTGCCTTTAGTTATACTTTAGGGTTTAGTTCACAGTACTTGGTAGCTCCTATCACTGCCCTAACCAAGAAGTGAAACAGTTGCAACATTTGCCCTCCAGAATCAGTTCAGGCCTTTGAACTCTTGAACACATAATTTATGTCTGCTCCTGTCCTGGTATGCCCTTACACCTCTTGACCATTCTTCCTGAAGATGGACACACAACAAAATTCTGACTCAGATCCTGTGACTTTTATAAAAAAAAGTTGCTCTCTATGAGGAATTACTCCTTTGGAGACCAGGAGTTGCTAGACATAAAGCTGTCTCTTGAAGGGTAGCAGAAGCTTCTAGAGGGAGCACTAATCCATATTACTATCTAAATGAACCATAAGAACCTTCAGTAGTATAAGACTGTAGAATTTATTTCCTACACCTATTGGTGGCTGTTTTATCTATGCCAAAATTAAAGTCCTCTGAAATTCACCTGCAGGGGTCCCTTCCTATACCAGAGCATCCTTAAACCCATATTTCAATGGACTTCATAACTGATCAGGTTTTATAGACATTTGGATTTTCTTTCACCATTTCAAAGAAAAGGTATACTTCATTCTGTTGAGTGGTCTTCCATCTGCTCCTAAACCGGCCCAGATTTTCTTTAAAGAGATTTTCAGCTGCAATATCGCCCACACATATTGTCTCAGATATAGGGGTGCAGTGAAGGTCATGTTTCTGAAGGACAGTGTCATCTTCTGGAGATCCATCTGCATTTTTCATCAGCCTATCACCCACATTCTAATGTCCAGAGTGTATTAACCAAATTTTGGAGCAATTTTATTGTCATTATGGGGTTGATTTACTAAAGGCAAAAAGACTGTGCACTTTGCGAAGTGCAGTTTCATTCTGCAAGTGCACTTGCTCCAGAGCTTAGTAAATGAGTTAAATCTTCACTTTATAAATGTAGCACTTAAGATTACCCCTCATACAGGGCCAGTGCTACCTATAGGCAAAGTAGGCACCAGCCTAGAGCGCACATCAGTCGGGGGCAGCGCCCAGGGTGTCCATCCACAGTGCCACATCTAGGCAAGTGTAGGTATCAAGCAAGAGAGAGGTCAGGTTCAAACTGAGGTTGTGGGCAGGCAGGAGGCAAAAGAGTAGCTAGGTCAATTCATGTCAGCAATAGACATGTGCGGTTTGTTTTTTCCCAAACAACTTTTTCAATATTTAGAAATTCAGATGTATCCGAATTTCCAAATCAAAATAGAAGCGAATTTAAACGAATCTGAAACCAATTATAATGAAATAAAACTTAATTTGAATTTGAACTAAATATTGATTTAATTTAGATTTTTCTTCTGTTCACTCACTCTGCATTTTTTAAATTGATAAAAACAAACAAGTAAAAAATATATCTTTTTGAAAGCATTCTTACTTTACATTATTTCTTCACACCTGCCTAAAACTTTTGCACAGTACTGTACATAGAAACAGCAAAATGTTGAAGTCAGATATTTCTTTTATAACTTAGAACACTTCACATATTCTGAATAAACCTTATTAATACAAAGAAGATTAACGTGTCAAAAATAAAACTGTCGATATTTCTGGTGAATGAATAATTTTAGCATCATTTGTGTCCAAATCAACATATATATGCTTTTAATAACCTAGGACCCAATCTTTTTATTCAAGGTTTAAGCCAGCGACCATGGGTTGCAGGAAAGAAAATCGTTCAATTCTCCCATCAGCACAGTCGGTGTTGATGGTGGAATCCCTCCTGCAGTGCTATTGTGTTCCCCCATACCAGATGAACTAACAGCGATTATTGCTAATGGCTATAAATCGCAGGAAGAATCCAACATGCTGGTTGTACTGATGGATCGACTTAGAGGACAATCATCCTGCCCATAGATAGTTCGAATCTCGGCCGGCCCCTGCTGAACTAGCCAAGGTTCAAACCATCTAGGTCCAGCTTTACTGTAAATACAAATAGAGAACAGTACAGCCATCATCATATAATGTGTAGGCCCCATTAGTCATTGTCAAATCATACAGATATGGTCATAAGGTTAGGACCAAATTTTGCAAATTTGGGTCAAAGGTGACATTTCCAACTCCATCAAATTTTTTTTTTTTTTTGGCCACAGGAGAGGGGACAATCTTAACTGACAGGGTTCCTCAGCTTTTGTATAATCACTGAAAAACATTCAAACAATGTTTTTGGGAACAAATCTGCATATGGCAAGAACCAGTTATGATATAAAAATTAAATGTATTCTTATTCATACTAATCAACTTGAAATAACCTTCCACTAATCTATCTAGACTTAAAAATTAATGTAATAATTTGACATAGGTTTGGGTTACTATTACTGCACTTTGTATACTTTATCTTAACTCTTGCTCTAATAAAACTGCCACCTTTATTTTCATAGATTACATTACTTGATGATGAGAAGGTGAGCTGTCTTTAAATGCAGTGGAATGGATTGACTTTGCATAAATTGTACCAAAAATAGTACATAGCCAGTCCATTACCATTACCAGTATTTAACTAATTGAATCTTCTTAAAAGGAGAAGTCAGCCTGAGCTTTTTAGGCTGGGCTTCTCCTATGGGTCACAGGAGTGCAACCCGTTTTCAGCGGAGAGTGGTCTGAAGTCCGCTCTCCGCTGACGTCACTGCCATCACTCGAGACCTTGATTGATGGCAGTCTCAGCAAGCTGCTGAGATGGCCACTCCCCACCCCGCCACAGCTCAGTGCTCCAATAAGCTTGGAGGAGCAGAGAGGAGAGACGCTGACTGACAGTCAGCAGCTCTCCTCTCGGGGATCTGTGAAAAACGAGCCATCGGCGATGTTCGGTGGCTCGGTTCTCAGTGCAGAGACAGCAGGGGACAGCTGCAGCATTGGTCTGATGCTGCATCCACCTAGGTAAGTATGAATAACGGATAGAAATAAGTATGGATTTATTTTCTCTTTTAAATGGCATTGTGTATGTATAGTATATTCATTTTAATGCGCCTTGTTTCTCTCCCAACCCTATTCTGGCAGCAGTGCATTGTATGCACAAGTGAAGGCGTAACATGCTTGTAATGACAATACTCTTAACTTAATTGTTATCCATGTGTGTCTTAACCATTTGCCGACCAGCCGCCGTCATTATACAGCGGCAGGTTGGCTCGTTCCCGCAAATCACCGTAGCTGTACGTCGGCCCTTTAAACAGCTATAGCAGGCCATGCGCAATCGCGGGAACGAGAGCCAGAATGGGGATGTGTGTGTGCGTGTGTGTAAAACACACAAATCACTGTTCTGACAGGAAAGGAGAGACAGATTGTTTGTTCCCACTAAGTAGTCCTCCTCTAGTGAATCACATGCTCCCCCCCAGTTAGAAACACACACGAGGGAACACATTTAACCCCTTGATCGCCCCCTAGTATTAACCACTTCCCTGCCATTTACTTAGTAATCAGTGCATTTTTATAGCACTGATCGCTGTATAAATGTCAATGGTCCCAAAAATGTGTCAAAAGTGTTTGATCTGTCCGCCACAATGTTGCAGTCCCACTGAAAATTGCAGATCGCCGCCATTACTAGTAAAAAAAATAATAATAATAATAAACATGCCATAAAAATGCCTTAAATCTATTACCTATTTTGTAGACGCTATAACTTTTGCGCAAACAAATCAATATACGCTTATTGCGATTTTTTTACCAAAAATATGTAGAAGAATATATATCAGCCTAAACTGATGAAGAAATATTACTAAAATAAGTACCTGAAATAAATAAATAAATAAAATTACTATTACCCACATGAAACTCACATGACTGAAGATATTATCTTTTTGTATACCTTAACCACTTAAGGACCAGAAGGATTTGACCCCTTAATGACCAGGCCATTTTTGTGATACAGCACTGCGTCGCTTAAACTGACAATTGCGCGGTCGTGCGATGCTGTACCCAAACAAAATCAACGTCCTTTTTATCCCACAAATAGAGCTTTTCTTTTATTGGTATTTGATCACCTCTGCAGTTTTTATTTTTTGCGCTATAAACAAAAAAAGAGCAACAATTTTGAAAAATAAAAAGAAACATTATATTTTTTAGGTTTTGCTATAATAAATAATATCCCCCCAAAAAAACTTCATCAGTTTAGGCCAATATATAAAAAAAACAAACGCAATAAGCGTAAATATTGATTGGTTTGCGCAAAAGTTATAGCGTCTACAAAATAGGGGATTTATGGCATTTTTATTTATTTATTTTTACTAGAAATGGCGGCAATCAGCGATTTTTATTGGGACTGTGACATTGCGGGAGGCAGATCAAATACTTTTGACACATTTTTGGGTCCATTGACATTTTTACAGTGATCAGTGCTATAAAAATGCACTGTGTAAATGTCACTGGTAGGGAAGGGGTTAACACTAGGGGGTGATCAAGGGGTTAAATGTGTTCCCTCAGTGTGTGTACTCTATATATAAATATATATATCGATATATATATATATCTCTATATCTATCTATCAAGGCTGGTCGCTATATGAACTTTTCTTTTACCTCAACTCTTTTGCTTCTCTTTTTTGCCTTAATCTACTTCTAAAATGTTATTTATTTTTTACATGATTGCAATTGTTATGAATTTATATAAATACAAATATTTGTATACTCACTTTTTTCCACATCTCCCACACCATTTTTTTTTCTTGTGTCTCAACTCTTTTTTTTTTTATGCCTATTGATCTGCTTCTAAGATATATATATATCTTTATTATACATGATAGCAAAAAAACTTTTTTGGTGTAAATTAGAATTGCATTTAAAAAATAAAGTTTGCAGCGTTCGTAATAGAGAATTAACATTGGTGACGTGGCAAATTATGAAATCTCGAAATGCAGCGCACAATTCTCTTCTTCTTTAATGGGATAATAATGAAGCTGCTTTGCTGGTGACACTGAAGGAGTTATTGCAAACAAATTTTAAAAGGCTTTTTTTTCTAGTGCTATCAAGAATAATATTTTTATGCTTTTTGTTTTTTATTATTTTATTATTTGGGCAAGTTACCACAACACCATTATCCCGTAATTTTTAAGATCAAAGATGTTGGTGTCCCTTGTTAATTTTACATTGTATTTTTTGCCTCCTCCCAAACTGTCATTTGAAGTAAAACACATAGCCAAGTATTATTTTCCACATTTTTTTTTTACTGAGCATTAAAAAAAGAAAACAAATAAAATATAAGAAATCAAATCATTATTATTCAACCAAAAAATAAAATAAAAGCCTCATGCATGTGTCCTGCTTCTTAATATAGGGGGTCAACAATGCCAAGAGTTGGTGAAAGCAGGGGTCCGTCATCCAAAGATAATTTCGAAAAACATCCAGATTATTCTCCTGGAGCTCCCGCAGCAAAGGCATATGACAAAATTGGTCATGATTAATAAAGCAACCAATTTTTGGTCCTCCTCCTGTTCCTGGACTGGACTTGGGTCAGAGCAATAACCCCAAGGTCAATAATAAATACGTTATAATAATAAACACGTTATCTCCTCCAATTCCGCAACATGTCTGGTTGACGAACGGCCGTTCAGAAACTAACTGAAAGGCACGGACTCAAAAGCGCTAAATGAAAAGCGTGAACACTCACCAAACTTCTACTAACACAAAATTAGTAGAAGGAGCCCAAAGGGTGGCGCTAAAGAGCTGAAAAAACACGTAGTGTGTCAGTACGTTCGTGTTTGTTGGCCGACAATTCTTTGCCGTTTGTATGCAAGACAAAATCCAGGCACACAGCTTCTAACAAAAGTCAGGGTTTTGTCTGCGGAAAATCCGATCGTATGTACGAGGCTTTAGAATCCATAACCACCTGATTTTGTGCACTTTACTAGGCCTTTATGGGGTAAGCAGTGGCATGAACTGGCTTACACCTTAGTACTTCCATGTGGCCACTGACTTACAGCATTAGCTCTTGTGCTGTCCCAGTCTCTTTTAGGCAGGTTTTAGCTTTGAAGTCTATAGCACTGTTTTGTTGACTTTGTATGAAGACGAAGCCAGCATAGAAATGCAATAGTGATGAAAGGAAGAAGAGATGCATTGTAAACATGAGAACTGTAGAGGTCAGATGGAGCAAAGCTGACTAGGGTGATACTCCTGGCTGCAAATATCAATAACTAACATAGCATTGGTGTAACTAATATTTCTTCATATACTAATTTACTTTGCACTGTATATGGCATCCGAGTATAAAATGGAATTAGCTTAAAAAAAAAAAAAATTATATATATATATATATATATATATATATATATATATATATATATATATATATATATATATATATATATATATATATATATATATAGTACATTTCCTTTACTTAAAAACATGTCAGTTACAACAAGAGTTAATGTTTACTCCTTGTTATAAGTTACAACTTAGATTTATAGAGCTGGACTCAGTTAGCACCCATACATTCTATCTAATTATTTATATCCTCTTTATTATGCCTCTATAAATCGAGGTCTATTAACATGACTCTTCCCTTGCTATTTAGGATTAATGTATTATTCTCTAGACACTGTTATAAATACTTGGAGTTTCTTTTTGCCTATTGCCACAAATCCTTTTCCCCAGATGAGCTGAATTAAAACAGTCATAAAAATCACAATAAATATGACTGTTTGTTTTACAGATGTATTTCGGTTGAGGGGATTTATTAGTATTTGGGGTAGAGAAGGAAGCCATATATTAACATTTGGGGTTAGCGTTATATTGACAGTCAAAGGGGAAAAGATGCAATATTAAACAATTTAAAATGAATCCTGTACTTCTAGCAGTGAAACAATTGGCACTAGGTGGATAATGGTGCTTTTTTTGCAGTACCTGCCCCAGAGTGGCCATTCAAGGTTGAGTTTGACTACATAGGGTGCTGCGGTGGACAGAACCTGAGGCCATGGGCCTGCACTCCCGTGGATAACACCAGGGAAGTAACTATACTAGTATAGTCATCACTTTGTGCAAAAATGCAGTGTGCGATATCTCCTTTGCCACCATCTATTTTTTATTAATACCACCTGTAAATCAAGTATTTGATTTGCACATATTTCAGTTAAGCATTGCTGTAACCATTTTAAATTAAAGTTGCTCCTTTTCTAACCTATTTTTTCTTTTTGTTCTTAATTTCTCACTTTTGTTTTAGTGCTTTTTTAAAACAGACAAACCACAGAGTAGAATTTTGCAGTTCTGGTGAGTAATAAGCTACAGTACATGAGTTCCCAGCTACAAGCACACATTTTGGGTATCTTAAAGTGTATATATACCCAAAATATATTTTTTTGTTTCGGATAAATTAGGGAAATTTAAAAGTCAGGGTAATTTTTGTTATCCTATTGGGGAGATTTCCTTTTACTTCTTGTCATGGAGACGGAACAGGAAAGAAGGTAAATCTCTACAAAAATTAGGGAAATTCCTCAAACAGTTATCCCCTAAACAAGTGTCCTCAATGGAAGATTTCCATTCTATTCCTTTTCTGGGGACCACTGTAAATTTTTTGATTTCCCACCATTTTCTGTTTTGGTTACAATAGTCAACAGGACTGTTAAAGAGGGTCATCTCCCCAATGGGACACAGATTGCAATCTAATCTTGACAGGGGTTATAAGCCTGTCATATTCCACTCAAAATAAAAGTTTTCCTATACGTATACAGTACTATAATGTTACTGAAAATCTGGCACTGTTTTACCATGCTCATTATGATTAAATCACACTGGTAGTTGGCATTATCCAATGCTGAATGTGAGCCTTGGCTATGTCAACCCGCATATGTCCTGATTGGCTCTCATGACCATACTAAGAGGTTACTTTATCATTCCAAAATTATCTCTAGGCTGTAGATCCCATATTGCCCTTCTCACAGCTGCCATTGCAACCATTTTAGGATTCATTCAAGTTTAGCAATTATTAATTAAAAAAAAAAAATCTTGATTTTCTTATTCATATATGCAATAAATACAGTATGGGACATCCTCAACCACATATCCAATACCAATACTATGCCCTGAACCCCTCATTCATATTTTTTTTCTCTGCTTTCCCTCAATGCTCCCTTCCCTCTCTAGTTCACTAATCTCAGCTTCTCTTTACCTTCATTCAAGTCTTCCATTGATCCACAACACTTTTAACCTACTCAAAGGAAATACCTTCAGTGATGCGCAATAATAAAAGATTCCTTTTTTTCAACGTAGTTCAGGATTTATTTATTGTACAGTAATTCTATTTCTGTATCCCTAAATTATCCAAGCATATAGCATTACATCTATTTGATACATTTTTCATAGTGTTGTATCCTTCTATTTTTCTGTATACCCTATTATTTTAAATCACATTTTTGTAAATTAAATATATAGTGTTGTTTTAAATTGTGCCTATAATGTAACACCTCACACCATAAACTAAATGGGGTTGATTTACTCAAGGAAAATAGACTGTTCACTTTGCAAGTACAGTTGCTCCAGAGCAGAGAATACCTAATCACGTGCAGGGAAAATAAAGAAAAAAATTAATTTTTGCTTGTACAGGATTGGATGATGGAAGTCAACAGTGCCTCCCCTCATTTACTAAACTCAGGAGCAATGGCACTTAAAGGGTGCAGTCTAATTGCCTTTAGTAAACCAACCCCCATGTGTCTTGTGAAAAATACATGCACCTAAACATATTACACACAAAAATGATTTGGTCTACAAAATCTATACTGTCCTAGGGATTTAGTACAAAATGACAAATCTGGAGAGAAAGAGTGCACAGTCCACATGGGCTTTGCTGCTTAACTGAAAACAGGAAACTTTATTATACAGAGAAAAGACAGAGTTTACCATAGAGCAGCTACAAACTTATAAACACTGCCAGCTACTGGCTAAAGAATATATCTGTAGTTTTTGTACAAAAATACATGAACAATGTATTCCAACAAATTATCTATACGTTTACAGTTTTACCTGGCAAAGGGTTTGCATTTCTTTTAATCTAATCTTGTGATTCACACGCCTCTGCAAAACTGACTTGACAAAAAGGATGGGCAGAACACCGCCCTGTTCGGTTTGCAACAGAACTCCCGAACAGGGGAAATGTTCTAGCCCAAATGGCGAACCCTATGGGAGCCGAACAGGAAAAATCAAAAGTGACCATTTTGAAGGCTTATATGTAAGTAATTGGCTATAAAAGGGGCATGGGAGTCTGGGTACTGCCTTTGGGGACATGTATCTAAAAAATAATTTTTAAAAACAATGGTATTTGCAGGAGCAGTGATTTTAACTATGCTTACAATAAAAATGAAAAAATTGTTTAAATATAATGCCTGTGGGTCCCCCTTAATGTGCCTGTAAAGTGGCGCATCTGTAGCATGCATAAAACATGCTGCAGCAAAAATTACATTTCTAAAGAAAAAAAAACAAGTCAAATCCCATTTAAAATGACTCATGATTGCAATTGCCGACACCTGGCTATTAAAAAAAATAAAGAAATAACAGCATTGCCCCCCCCCCACCCCCCAGTCCATATCGGATTAAGAGTGGAACTCCACACCAAAAAAAAAAAAAAAATGGCCTGGGGGCCATAACAGACCCTTATCTGGACATGCAGCCTGGCAGGTCAAGAAAGGGGGTGATGAGCGAGCATCCACCCTCCTGAACCATACCAGGCCACATGCCCTAACATGGGGAGTGGGTGCTTTGGGGCAGAGAGGAAGGCTCTGCCCCCCATCCCAAAGCACCTTGTCCCCACCTTTTTAAAAGGAGGCTTCCAGATTCAGCTAGGCCCCCCACCCACAGACCCCAACAACCACAGCCCAGGCCCTTGTCCCCATCAACAGGGGGACAAGGTGCTTTGGGGGTGGCGGGGGGTGCAGAGCCCCCCCGCCCCAAAGCACCCGCCCCCCATGTTGAGGGCATGTGGCCTGGTATGGTTCAAGAGGGGGGGCGCTTGCTCGTCCCCCCCTTTCCTGACCTGCCAGGCTGCATGCCTGGATAAGGGTCTGGTATAGATTTTGGGGGGAACTCCACACCCAAAGGGGCCTGGTATGGACAGCGGGGACCCCCCATACCGTTATTTTTTTTACTGCACTTTTTTTATTATTGTTCAGCTGTCAGTGGGGAAATCTATTGACAGCTGATGACTCATCAGTTCCTGGCCCCGCTCCTTAACAACCAGTGTACACTGCTCCTTGATTGGGCAAAACGGGACGAACACCGTGCAAATTCAGGTGTTTGGCGCACAGTTAAATGGGCAAATGCTCAGAACAACTTTTCGCCCATCCCTACTTGCCAAGAAGATCCCTCAGGCATTTCTTGGTTTAGCTTTACTGCTTACTGGATGCTAACCGGACAGAGGTGATGATTAGGGATAAGCATAGGGTTCAGTCTGAACACACGTTCAGATCAAACCTTTGCTGTTTGGGTATTTGGGGCGGCACAGTGGTGTAGTGGGTAGCACTCTCACCTAGCAGTAATAAGGGTCGCTGGTTTGAATCCCAACCACCACACTACCTGCCTGGAGTTTGCATGTTCTCCCTGTGCCTGCGTGGGTTTCCTCCGGGTACTCCGGTTTCCTCCCACACTCCAAAGACATGCTGGTAGGTTAATTGGTTTCTGTCCAAAATTGGCCCTAGTATATGGATAGGGACCTTGGATTGAGGGTAGGGACCAATGTGAGTGTGCAATGTACAGGACAATTGTAGACACGCACCCACACTCACTCAGGTTCAACTGGATGGACTGGTGTCTTTATTCAACCTTACTATGTAACTATGGACAAACTCTCAAATATTTACCATATTGGTGGTAGTCAAACTTCATACATAATAGCAGTATTTAGATTAACATTACTACCGCAATTATACATGACAGCTTCCCTCTGTTAATTGTTGTGAAGGACGCTGGTGGTACAGGCACTGCCAAGTCCATAACAACCAGTGATGTCAACGGTTCCATTCACTTACATGGCTGGGATTTTTTTTTTTTTTTTTTTTTTTAAACGGCGCAAGGATTCCCACCCATACTTTATACAAGGCCCTTCAGATCTGATATGAATTGCCACCCAAGGCGAAGCCCAGCTTCACATTCCTAGCCGTGTAGTGTTGCAGGTGTACATAAAGCACTGGATTTGCTGTATGGACTTAGAAAAATCTTTGGCAAGAAAAACAGTAAAACGACATACTGACATAAACCCAAGAAGTCCGTACAAGCCGATATGGGACATGTCACACAATCTGCCAGATGGAACAAGAAGAGACACATACTTCGCTGGTAAAACCCAATCAATCCAATAGATTAAACTGAAAAATTAGCACCTCCAATGTTTTATCAATGGTGGATGGCAATTAACCCTGCATAAAAAGATCCAAAACAAACCACAGAAAAAGGTCCTGGATTTTGCTGCAAATATGGATCTCCCTTTTAACAGCAAACTGTTGGTGACATACTCTGCTTTATCCTGCCCTTGTGCTGGGAGCCCAAAACCGCCCTATCAGGCTCCACATACTTTCTAGAATATGGTCCAGTTCAGACATGGGTTCCCCACTTCTCTGGATTCCAGGGCCAAAAATCTGAACGACTCCTACTGAAAGCAAGACAGGGCTTCTTGTTTGCAAGGCCATCTTGTTTACTTGACTGGTGTTATGGCAAGTTCTAAACAGCACATTGAACTTCAGAATTAAAAAGCACAAACTGGCATAGTACAGGCCCAACTGGAAATGAAGAAACTGACAGAATAAATTGCAGATACTAAAGACAAGTTAGTAGTGAAAATGAGCTACCCTATTCCTGAGGATGTGCCCCCAAAGTTCTACTGCCATCAACAGATGTAAAATTCCAAGCGTGGTAAATTCCAAATAAGATCAGATGATTAACGCCTTGTTGGCCACTTTGCCATACACCAATAACCTTAAAAGTAGTGTTTTACTTTTGCTTCTGCTGTATTAATAGAAGGTTCTAATTCCGAATTCACCCTAATGGGAGCAAATTAATATGCTTCACAATCAAATAGATCAAGAAATTGTGCCCCAATGCTCAAGTCAGCTTTGTGGGAAGAATTTCAATGAATAAAAGGATGAGGCTCCTGAATGACAGTCGTCACTGCTAGGGACAACTTGTGGAAAAAATGTGTCCGTAGGTAACACTCTGCATGTGAAATTAAGCTTTTTGTAAAAGCAATTGAGCTTGCCAAAGTGTCCGTGTCTAGGCTGCTCAAACAGGCTCAATGTAAACTAATATGTCTGCCCACTTCTTTTGCAGTAACCTCAAAACACTCGATACTGAGTCTTTTCCCCAGAAATGTAATTATTACATTGTCAAAGTATTCCAAAATAGATCGATGAAATAGTGGCGCTGTATATAAACTAGAATAAATCCTAAAGGTGATGATAATAATTAATTGTGAATAAGCCACATGATCAAACTGTCAACATTAGGTCAGACAATCAATTAAGATTGAGAAAATATTTTGTATAAAAGATTGTGCTATTATAGATTTTTTTATATACTTTTTTTATATACATTTTTATATTTTTTTATTATTATTATTTATCAAAGGGCGATCCCGCGTGATATGTACAGCTTCTGTGATCTACAAAGATGCTATGCAAGGGAATTAACTAGTCATGGAAATAAAGGGTGGCAACATTCATCATTTTTTATTCTTTATCTTTTGCTTGCACATTTATAATTATCATCCATTATGGTTATATATTTTACTCTTATTTTTTCCTTACCCGCACATTGGAAGATGCTATGTGCATTATTAACAATAAGTAGGGTTTAGAGTATTTGTGTATTAGATTTCATCCATCTTTGCACTGCTGTATTCACGGTTAGTTCAGTGTATGATGGTGATTGGGACACGGGATGCACGCAGACGCCCTGGTACAATCCCACTAGCTGTCTAATACATAGCAGATCATGTGAACCTGTCTTCCGGATGGGGTGTGGGCTAACTGCTCTGATGATATTTCCGCCAGCAGTCAGTATTTAAACAACGGCTTCTGCCAGTAATCTGAGCGGACTTTTAAGGGAGGGGTTGCCGTGCCGTACAGCCAATCCTATGAAGAAGTCGATATGACGAAACTTGTCGGAGCCGTGGCTGTACGGCAACCCAGCCTCTGCGCATGACGTTTGACGTTCTGGTTTCTGTGTCTGGTCGGCTGTGACTACCTCGTAGTGCTGAGGATCCATCGAGGGGAGAGGTAAGAAGCTTTAACAGCATCCTGGGTCTGCCGTGACTATTACTACACTGCCATCATTCATTATATGGAATGTCTTGCTCATGCGTTTGTATATTAGTTCTAACGTGAGTACAATGAGAGGAGACCTTTTATGATTTTATCCAATAAAGGTTTTTAAGCTGTATCACGCTATTGGAGGCAATATTTCTTTTACATGATAACATCGCCTTACCTGATGAGAAGCTTAGCCCATTAAGGAAGTCCTTCTGTCTGGGTCGAACGTGCTCCAGTTCGTGTCACCCCTTGGGGGGCCCTACACAAAGCTTATGTGCCGCGCATGAGAATGCAAGGCATTGATATCTGGTGAGTGCGGCTTCACTAGGGGGATCCACAGTCACAATCGGTGTGGTGGAGGCGTATATGTACAGCAGTTGAAGACTTTGTTGC
Organism: Aquarana catesbeiana; assembly: GCF_042186555.1. Taxonomy (NCBI): domain Eukaryota; kingdom Metazoa; phylum Chordata; class Amphibia; order Anura; family Ranidae; genus Aquarana; species Aquarana catesbeiana. Next base: position 264,908,026 of record NC_133332.1, read on the forward strand.
ACATTCACCTCTCGAGTTGCACTTTTGCTTTTCTTATCAAGTGCTCACAAGCTTGGAATTTATCAATCACTGTTTTTGAGTTTGGACTTTTAGTGGTTAATATAGTCACAGGGTTCAGACACTGTTATTTGTTTTATTTGATATATTTATCACCTAATTTTTTTCCATTTTATATATGTTCACTTTTCACCATTCACATAGTCACTCAGCCAGCTATCTCAATCTTGTTTGATTGTCTGACCTAATGTTGACAGTTTGATCATGTGGTTTATTCACAATTAATTATTATCATCACCTTTAGGATTTATTCTAGTTTATATACAGTGCCACTATTTCATCTATCTATTTTGGAATACTTTGACATTGGTTTCTTTTTTAAGTCGGCAGCTGCAGTCACTTCTTACACCTAAGCGCAGTGGAGGGTCACCAAGTTCTTTTGCGCAACACTTGATCACCCTTTAGTAATTATTACATTGCAACTACTGGGCCCTTTTGCTATACACAAGTGAAATGGCAAAACTTTCAAAAACTTTTGTAAGAAGCTGCAACAGTAGCCTACAGATATAGAAGTTTGTGAGACCCACAAAAAAAAAAAAAAAAAACATTTAGGTAATGGGTGATGGATGATAAACCTGATCTCTTTCTCCCAACCCATTTAGGAAATTAGCTAAATATCTCAAGCTATGAACAAGGGATGGAACAGCCGATTGGAAGGCACCGACCAAAAAAATAATCATGTCGAACCAAGTACTGTAAATGAAAGCTGGAAGCAGCCAAAATGCTGATGGTTCTGCGCTCCCCCCAACCCACACTTGAAGCGAGTCTAGTAGAGGGAGATCAGAGTTTTTAAGTTATGCCTCACCTCACCGCTCAACCTTCTGTTAAACAAGGCTCAGTAAATGGGCCAGTGCAGCCATGATAAAGGAGCAAAAAATGCAGCAAATAGATAAGACTTTTCTCTTGTTGTCCTAGGTTGGATTTAAGGTCACCAACCCCAATCCAATATGATCAGACCAAATGTTCCCTTTTTAACTAAAAGGGAACTAAAAACTATGTCATTCTGTATTAATTAATGTTTATTGTTATGCTGCCAGACTTAGTAAATAGATAGAAAGGTCTATTATATTTGTTTTAAACTTTTTTTAAAATTTTTTTAGTGTTTTACTGGTTTCTGGCCTAGGTCAAAATTATGTCATACATCCCAGGAGTCTTCATGGCATTTTTTTTCCTTTCATCTGGGAGGAGGAGCTTTTCTCAGTTCACCCTCCTGCCTGCATGCCTGAGCTAAGGGCAGATGGATTTCAAGAACTAAATGCTACATGAATCAACTGCCTTTACGCAAGATGGCTGTGGCTAGAAATTCGGGGGGTTGTTTCTCAAAGTTTCAATAAAATAAAGCATGGAAACATGGATGAATGGCTGAGTTTCCTTTGAATATTACAGATGAATTGAATAGTGTTTTCAGTTTGTAGTGTTCAGATACAGTTTAGTTCCATTTTAAAGCCAGGTAAAGTTCATAGGAGAACTTGCCCCCAGTCAACTCATATTGTGTTTAACCACTTGTCGACCGGCTCATGCTGATATACGGCGGCACAGTGGTTCGTTCGACTTTACCTTTAAGGGCGGCAGCAGGCAGGCGCGCACGCTGCACGGCGGGGAACCTGATGTGCATGGCCGGCGGGCACGATCACCGCCGACCACCTGCGATTGCGTGCACGAGAGTAGAAACAGGGATTTGTGTGTGTAAACACACAAATCCCTGTTCTGTCAGGCGAGAGGAGACATATCGTTGTTCTTACTAAGTAGGAACAACGATATGTCTCCTCCCCCAGTCAGTCACATCCCCATACAGTTAGAAACACTAACTAGGGAACACATTTAACCCCTTGATCGCCCACTAGTGTTAATCCCTTCCCTGCCAGCGACATTTACACAGTAATCAGTGCATTTTTATAGCACTGATTGCTGTCAATGGTCCCAAAAATGTGTCAAAAGTGTCTGATCTGTCCGCCGCAATCTTGGAGTACCGCCAAAAATCGCAGATCACCACCATTACTAGTAAAAAAATTAAAAATAATAAAAATTTCAAAAATCTTCCCCATAGTTTGTAGACCCTATAACTTTTGTGCAAACCAATCAATATGCGCTTATTGCGATTTTTTTACCAAAAATATGTAGAAGAAAATATATTGGCCTAAACTGAGGAAGAAATTTGTTTTTTAAAAACAGTTTGGGGATATTTATTAAACAAGAGGTATGGGCAACCGAGCTGCGGGCAGTGTGTGAATGAGCCTGACACTGCAATTCTTTGCAGGCTTCTGTTTTCAATCTTCAATCTGCTCACAAAACTATCCTGCTGCTGGTCAATTTTTTTTTGTTTTAAGGTGATATGCTTTAAGTCTTAGTGCAGCAAAAGTCTGCATGGTTTGTATTTTCACATTTCAGATAACCCAGTTAGTGAAGGACTGGAACCCCACAATAGGCCCGATACAGATGTAGCAAGGTCCCAGGCCTCCTTCGGTCTAATGAGAATCTCCAGGGCCAGAGATAGCCGACATCATTCTGTATGTAGTGGGTCGTGAGGCATAGTGGGTGCAAAGATGGTGAAAGTCATTGGGCACCTGATACTTCTTGGATGTAAAAGAGGTTTTATTTCTCTTAAGAGTCCTTTTCGTATTTTCGGGAAGAGAGAGGGTTAGGACCAGGACACCCTTAGATAGTTGCAAACTCAAATGGCAGATTCAATAGGACTTCAATAGGTGTCACAGCCGTGCAGGGAAAGGCCTCCAGCAAGAAGCCACATCTGCACATGCAGGAATGCTGTCCTATGGCAACAGTCTTTAACAGTTCCTAACTCAACATAACTATTCCTTCAGCTTCACTACAACTTCTCCTTGTAGTTCTTCACCACTGAGCTCCCGGGCTCTCACTAGACCCTCCGATTTGCTAAATCCGAATGCCTTGAGCTAATCCAATCTTCAAGGTGGTATCTTCATTAAGCGTCACCCCCGCTCCCTGCTGGGTCCCTAGCTTGACACTCCAGATACTTCTCAAGCTTCACCGCTGCTGGCCCGCTCGGTCCCTGGCTTGATACACAAGGCTGCTCTGCAAGCGTCAACTCCGCTGGCTGGGTCCCTGACTTGATCACCGCCTGAAGTTTCCCAATTCTCCACTGGGCCCATTCGGTGAGAATGTGTCTCCGGTACTTGCTTCAGTTACTCACTGTGGCCCCTGGTAATAAGGCGGATGGTCCCTTTGTGGCAACAGCTTCCCCTCTACCTCCAACCACTGACAGGTTCTCTGGCCGACAGAACTGTCACTTCTGGTTGGACTGTAAGCCACAATCCCAAGCCCCCGCTGCTCTCTTGCTTCTGGATAGGCCCTCAGACAGCCTAGCAGCCAGATACCCCCGGAATAGGCCCAATCTCTGGCCTAGCAGCCTGGGACAGCACAACACACGTCCACACAGACAGCTGTCTGGGTGGCACAGAACATAGATCACCTGACTCCACCTGAATATATAGGCTCTCCCAGCAGACCAAGGGATTCAAGAAAACCCCTGCCCATTGGCTGAGATACTCCACATACCCATAACCTGACCTTGGGTTGCCCTTCTCATATCTAGTACCACCAAGTGGTGGTACTAGATATGCCTAATCTACAGGGTTCTACACAGGTACAGCTGTGGGAGCCTCTAATAAAGCACTTCTGGCAGCTGTGAGCAATGCCATCCCATTTACAGTAAATGGCTGTATTGGGGAGCCTGTCTCAACAATATCCACCAATAAGACTGAGGCTTAGTAGTGCTGCAAGCTCTTACGCCCCTCAATGCCCAGCACACCAACTCTGACATGGGGGTTCAAGTAAAGGGTTAGCTCACCTTTCCAATATAATACACCATGCAGTCAAGGGAACAACGTGTGTTCAAAAACCCCTGTGCAGCTTTGAAATATTGTACTTCGTTAAAGAGCCATACCTGTAGGCCATTTGCATCCCTTCTGGAGACTGGTGGAAAAACTCTTACAGGTAGTTGTCCCCCACCCTGTCCTGATAAGCATACTTGTGCAAGATCAGCGACCCAGAAAGTATTCAACCCAGTGTCACTATAACAGAACCACAACTAGCAAATTCAGATAAAGGTTGGCACTAGCAGTCCCCATATTTCTCTTAGGAAAGGTTTACTTTAAATGGCCGCCTACATAAAAAACTGTCTAAGAACAGATTTTTGCTTTGGAGACCTTTCCACTTCTTTTTGTGTCTTTGGCAAAGAAAATCAAAGGACACTTCCCTTAAAGGACTGTACACATGGGCCAAATATTGGGGGGCATCACCTGGTTCAATAGAAACTGTCCAAAAACGCCTGTGTTTCAACCGAAAAAGGTCTGCCTGAGCCAATGGCTAAGAGCACTGACCGATGTGCTCCGGTGGGGGGGGGCAGTCCCCCTATCAGAACACAATAGCTCAGCGGGGGAGATCGTTTTACTAACATTGCATAGTCAGTACAGCGGCTCCTCCTGAGCTCTTCAGTTTTTTTTCGTTCGTCCGCTGGGTTGGACAAAAAAAAGAATACAAAGGACACAGCAGACGAAAACATTGGCTGAAATACCCAAAATACATACAGTGCCTTGAAAAAGTATTCATACACTTTGAAATTTTCCACATTTTGTCATGTTACAACCAAAAACTTAAATGTATTTTATTGGGATTTTATGTGATAGACCAACACAAAGTGGCACATAATTGTGAAGTGGAAGGAAAGTGATAAATGGTTTTCCAAATTGTTTACAAAATATGTGAAAAGTGTGGTGTGCATTTGTATTCAGCCCCCCTGAGTCAATACTTTGTAGAACCACCTTTTGCTGTTTCGCAATTAAAGCTGCAAGTCTTTTTGGGGATGTCTCTACCAGCTTTGCACATCTAGAGACTGACATTTTTGTCCATTCTTCTTTACAAGATAGCCCAAACTCTGTCTGATTGGATGGAGAGCGTCTGAACAGCAATTTTTAAGTCTTGCCACAGATTCTCAAATTTAGGTCTGGGCTTTGACTGGGCCATTCCAACACATGAATATGCTTTGATCTAAACCATTCCATTGTAGCTCTGGCTATATATTTAGGGTTGTTGTCCTTCTGGAAGGTGAACCTCCGCCCCAGTCTTTTGCAGACTCTAACAGGCTTTCTTCTAAGATTGCCCTGTATTTGGCTCCATCCATCGTCCCATTAGCCCTGACCAGCTTCCCTGTCCCTGCTGAAGAAAAGCATCCCCACAACATGATGCTGCCACCACCATGTTTCATTGTTTCATGGTGGGAATGGTGTGTTCAGAGTGATGTGCAGTGTTAGTTTTCCACCACACATAGCATTTTGCTTTTAGGCCAAACAACGTATTTTGGTCTCATCTGACCAGAGCACCTTCTTCCACATGTTTGCTGTGTCCCCCACATGGCTTCTTGCTAACTACAAACAGGACTTCTTATGGCTTTCCTTCAACAATGGCTTTCTTCTTGCCACTCTTCCATGAATCCAGATTTGTGGAGTGCACGACTAATAATTGTCCTGTGGACAGATTCTCCCATCTGAGCTGTAGATCTCTGCAGCTCCTCCAGAGTTACCATGGGCCTCTTGGCTGCTTCTCTAAATAATGCTCTCTATGCCCGGCCTGTCAGTTTAGGTGGACGGCCATATCTTGGTAGGTTTGCAGTTGTGCCATACTCTTTCCATTTTCGGATGATGGATTGAACAGTGCTCCGTGAGATATTTTTTTTATAACCGAACCCTGCTTTAAACTTCTCTACAGCTTTATCCCTGACCTGTCTGGGGTGTTCCTTGGCCTTTATGATGGGCTTCACAGAACAGCTGTATTTATACTGAGATCAAATTACACACAGGTGGACTATATTTACTAATTTAGGTGACTTCTGAAGGCATTTGGTTCCACTAGATTGTAGTTAAGGGTATAAGAGTAAAGGAGGCAGAATACAAATGTACGCCACACTTTTTAGACATTTGTAAAACATTTTGAAAAGCATTTATCACGTTTCTTCCACTTCACAATTAAGTGACACTTTGTGTTGGTCTATTACATAAAATCCCAATAAAATACATTTACGTTTTGTGGAAAATTGCAAGGGGTATGAATACTTTTTCAAGGCACTGTATATACCTTTGTGGCTACAATCGGGGGGGATAAAATTGCCATGAATTTTTCCATCTGTGTCTCAGGGCGATTTTCCTTACTTCCTGTCCTGTAGACTCAGTAGGAAATAAGATAATATCTCAATGTGAGGGATATCTCCTCTCTATTGAAAGATTTACCGTCTTTTCCTGTTCAGGTGACAACTGAAATTTTTAGACTTCGCCAAGCTTTCATTCCTGGTGACATTGGTGATGAGGACAGTAAGCCTATCTGATGGGGACACAGACAACAATACAAATCTGGAGTGATTCTAACCTCTCACCAATCTTACAAATCTCAAAGAATAAATTTAAAAGAAGTTTTTAGCCATACCGTAACCATCACCTAGCCAATTCAAAATGTAAAAGAAAGGTTTTTGTTTTGCATAGACATTAAAAATAAATATTCACATTGGGAAGGGGTACACGTTAATATCCCGGCAACAGTGGCATATTTATGGGGTGTAGCACAACCCCTGAAGGAGCCGCTGTAATGTAACTGGTTCTTTCCCAAGATTAGTGCAGAGGCAGCTAGGCACACAGCAACAGTTCATTCACTCCTGCTCAATAATCAATCTAGGGGATGTCTTTAAGAATTTTATTTGCTTTAGAACTTGGATGGGGTGTAGGGATATATGGGATACTCCAGATTTACTGAACATTAGCAGGAGGACACTCAACTTTGCTAAGCCTTCCTGAACAGTCTCCATGCAGAAACAAATGCAAATGGCATAACTGAGTGATTTAAAAAAAAAAAGCGATACTAGTCAGGACTACCACTGGCTCTTCCACCCAAAAGGAAATAGAACACAATTACTAGAACCATGAACTCAGGTCAATACTTCAATGTAACAGGATCACTGAATGCCTTCTTCCAGTATCCACTGGACACTCAGTGAGTGCCAGGTTAAAGTGATTGTAACCCCCCACCTTGTAAAACAACCCACCCAGTTTAAAATTTGTGTACTGATATAAAACATTATACCCTTTTTTCCATCGTTTTTATAAATGATCAAATTCCCTTTGTTCTCAGCTGCAAAAGATCTGGGGGAGGAGAAACAGAAGTACACAGAGCTTCCCAGTGTAAGGCTGTGCAAGGGGGAGGGGGCCGAACAAGTGTGGTCATTGGAGGAGAGAACACTGAGTTCCCAGCATAGCTAGAGAACTGGGCAAAAGACAAGGTGCGCCAAATAGGTGAAGTATGTTAGAACGGATTGAATTTATTGATAACAGTCAAATGGTCACTCACATGTCAATAGTAAAAAATAAGCATGGGTATCTCCTAGTGGAGTTCGTGGTCCGTAACTTCATCCTGAGAGCTGTCCCAGTGGGCTGCAGCAGTGTGTCAGCAGGGGAATGCAAGACGATGCAGCTGGCCAGCCTGATTCCTGCTTTGAAGCAGCGTGTGCACCAGTGTGGAATTTAAAGGAGCCACTACTATGCTATAACATAGCAGATGTCATTATGAGAAGATACAAATACAATAGGCGATAGTAATAAAAAATTGGAACTATAAAAGTATGAATGTATATTAATATCAATGGTAGAGTTCAAATGACCAAGAGATTAATAATGTGATCAAATTAATAATTCAAAAATTAATTAAGACAATAAATATATCAAGAAAAGTTCGCTGAATACATATACAGTGGGGCAAAAAAGTATTTAGTAAGCCACCAATTGTGCAAGTTCTCCCACTTAAAAAGATGAGAGGCGCCTGTAATTGTCATCATAGGTATACCTCAACTATGACAAAATTTGGACACAAATCCAGACAATCGCATTGTCTGATTTTTGAAAGAATTTATTTGCAAATTATGGTGGAAAAATTAGTATTTGGTGACATACAAACAAGCAAGCTTTCTGGCTCTCACAGACCTGTATCTTCTTCTTTAAGAGGCTCCTCTGTCCTCCACTCATTACCTGTATTAATGGCACCTGTTTGAACTTGTTATCAGTATAAAAGCACCTGTCCACAACCTAAAACAGTCATAATCCAAACTCCACTATGGTGAAAATCAAAGAGCTGTCGAAGGACACCAGAAACAAAATTGTAGATCTGCACCAGGCTGGGAAGACTGAATCTGCAAGCATCTTGGTGTGAAGAAATCAACTGTGGGAGCAATAATAAGAAAAGCGAAGACATAAAAGACCACTGATAATCTTATTTAATCTGGGGCTACACGCAAGATCTCACCCCGTGGGGTCAAAATGATCACAAGAACGGTGAGCAAAAATCCCAGAACCACATGAGGCTACCTAGTGAATGACCTGCAGAGAGCTGGGACCAACGTAACAAAGGCTACCATCAGTAACACACTACACCGCCAGGGACTCAGATCCTGCAGTGCCAGACGTGTCCCCCTGCTTAAGCCAGTACATGTCCGGGCCGTCTGAGGTTTGCTAGAGAGCATTTGGATGATCCAGAAGAGGATTGGGCGAATGTCATAGTCAGATGAAACCAAAGTAGAACTGTTTGATAGAAACACAACTCATCATGTTTGGAGGAGAGAGAATGCTGAGTTGCAACCAAAGAACACCATACCTACTGTGAAGCATGGGGGTGGCAACATCATGCTTTGGGGCCGTTTCTCTGCAAAGGGAACAGGACGACTGATCCATGTACATGAAAGAATGAATGGGGCCATGTATGGTGAGATTTTGAGTGCAAACCTCCTTCCATCAGCAAGGGCATTGAAGATGAAACGTGGCTGGGTCTTTCAGCATGACAATGATCCCAAACACACCGCCCGGGCAACAAAGGAGTGGCTTCGAAAGAAGCATTTCAAGGTCCTGTGAGAGAACTTTTGATATTGACAAAATACTTATTTTCCACCATAATTTGTAAATAAATTCTTTCCAAACCAGACAATGTTTTGTTTCCACATTTTGTCTCTCATAGTTGAAGTATACCTATGATGACAATTACAGGCCTCTCTCATCTTTTTAAGGGGGAGAACTTGCACAATTGGTGGCTGACTAAATACTTTTTTTCCCCACTGTACATGCGCACATATATACACACACACACACACACACACACACACATACATATACACAGTATATCACAAAAGTGAGTACACCCCTCACATTTTTGTAAATATTTTATTATATCTTTTCATGTGACAACCCTGAAGAAATTACACTTTGTTACAATGTAAACTACTGAGTGTACAGCTTGTATAACAGTGTAAATTTGCTGTCCCCTCAAAAAAAACTCAACACACAGCCATTAATTTCTAAACCGCTGGCAACAAAAGTGAGTACACCCCTAAGTGAAAATGTCCAAATTAGGCCCAAAGTGTCAATATTTTGTGTGGCCACCATTATTTTCCAGCACTGCCTTAAACCTCTTGGGCATGGAGTTCACCAGAGCTTCACATGTTGCCTCTGGAGTCCCCTTCCACTCCTCCATGACGACATCACGGAGCTGGTGGATGTTAGAAACCTTGCGCTCCTCCACCTTCTGTTTGAGGATGCACCACAGATGCTCAATAGGGTTTAGGTCTGGAGACTGCTTGGCCAATCCATCACCTTTACCCTCAGCTTCTTAAGCAAGGCAGTGGTCGTCTTGGAGGTGTGTTTGGGGTCGTTATGTTGGAATATTGCCCTGTGGCCCAGTCTCCAAAGGGAGGGGATCATGCTCTGCTTCTGTATGTCACAGTACATGTTGGCATTCATGGTCCCCTCAATGAACTGTAGCTCCCCAGTGCCGACAGCACTCATTCACTCATGCAGCCCCAGACCATGACACTCCCACCACCATGCTTGACTGTAGGCAAGACACACTTGTCTTTGTACTCCTCACCTGGTTGCCGCCACGCACTTTTGACACCATCTGAACCAAATAAGTTTATCTTGGTCTCATCAGGCCACAGGACATGGTTCCAGTAATCCATGGCCTTAGTCTGCTTGTCTTCAAATTGTTTGCGGGCTTTCTTGTGCATCATCTTTAGAAGAGGCTTCTTTTTGGGACGACAGCCATGCAGACCAATTTGATGCAGAATGTATGGTTTGAGCACTGACAGGCTGACCCCCCACACCACCCCTTCAACCTCTGCAGCAATGCTGGCAGCACTCATACGTCTATTTCCCAAAGACAACCTCTGGATATGACACTGAACATAAGCACTCAACTTCTTTGGTCAACCATGGCGAGGCCTGTTCTGAGTGGAACATTTCCTGGTAAACCGCTGTATGGTCTTGGCCACGGTGCTACACCTCAGTTTAAGGGTTTTGGCAATCTTTATATAGCCTAGGCCAGCTTTATGTAGAGCAACAATTCTTTTTGTTTCAGATCCTCAGAGAGTTCTTTGCCATGAGGTGCCATGTTGAACTTCCAGTGACCAGTATGAGAGAGTGAGAAAGAGCAACCCCCTAGGGGTGGGACTTTAAAGGCACTACCACATACAAAAAAAGTTGTGGAAAAAAATAGAATACATTTCTTGAAAATGTAATACATAAAAAAAATATATATAACACATAACCATGGACGCAATAGACTATACAAAAGATTTGCAAAGGGAAATGATACAACTTCCTTAACACAACGATGTTTCAGAGATGAATTATTGTACCCTTCATCAGAGATTTTCACAGGGAGTCCAGTATCTATGAAATTCAAATGTACAGTAGTCAGCCAACACATCCTGGCAGATAATGCTAGCTGATCATAGAATAATAAGGGCTTTCCACTACTTACAGCATAATCACTTCACAAGTACACTTAGGCATCCATAGAGATTAAAAACAGAGGAAAAGCACTGCGGCATAGGTTCTCCCACAGATCCCATCCACCAAAGACTGGTGGACTTCACTATCAAAAGGGGAGAGGAGAGGCCAAAGGATATAGAGGGATAAATATCCCTGGTCACACCCAACAGCTCCGCTAAAGTCTGGAGATCCAGACAAACAGCAAAGCTGACATGTGCACTGAGGCCCAGCCAATAGGGAGTCTGGAGGAAAAACAAATATAGATGGCATGATCAGTGTCAATGTGTAGAGAGGGACAAAGGGGGATAGAGAAGGAGATAATTCCCCCTTCATAGTAGAACCCCAATCTGGTACTAAGACCTACCTAACTACAAAGATGACGTCACTCACAGGCAGATGGACAAGTAGAGAGATGAGCGAACAGGGAGCCTGTGGACCCGTATGGTGGGAAAATGCTGTCCGGTATGAAAACTGCCAGAGTGAAAAACACCCAAAAGGAGAGACTAGAAAAATATGGCAAAAAAAAAAAAAAAAAAAAAAATGTATAAGTACAGGTACTATATATCAAACATTTGAAAACAGACCAAGTGGCGTTGAATTGAAAATCATTTGGTGATGAAATTACCCAGACAGTCAGTTCCCAACAGCGAGTTCCAGCAGAAGCTCCAAAAAGCGTCTTCTCAGTTGCCCTGTCTAGCCCAGAGTGAATGTGCTATAAATACGATCCAAACACACAGCTGATCCACAATAATGCAGACCAGCTGACTGTGGGTCGTCTCCTCCCATCTTCACACAGGCAGGCCCCCTGGCACATGGATGCGCCGCATCCCCACATGGCATGAGGAGAGGCCCCTGCTCGCACGCATCGTACAGACAGCACGGCTGAAGCCATGCACCAACACGGCGCATGCGCAACGACATCACGCCCTCGCGCCATAGAGTGACACGACGCAGCGACATCCCACCGGCACGGCAAAGCATTCTATGACGACAGGGTTGTCAAAGATACAAAAGGGAAGAGGTAGTCTGCAATGTAGCGGACTCAACATGCCAAAACGGCCCCTGAACAGGAGACCATTTGCCGTCCCGGGTGCACATGAAGCGGGTGTTGGCCACATAATATCCTAGGGTAATGGACAGCACATAATGCATGTTAGAGGGGATGTGCAGAGGAACCCATGCCACGGTCTTCACAGAATGAGCACGCAATACAAAATAATGGACAAGAGAAGGGGAAAAAACAATCAATGAATATTGGTCATGTACATAAAGCATATTGTAAATGCATATTAACAAGAAAAATGGTAATGAAAATAAAAATAATGAAAATAAATATAAAAAAAGAGAAGTAGAATACAGTATAGAGAGGAGAAGAAACCAGAGATGGAAAGCACATAACCTCACAAATATATCAAATAGGAAGAATATATGTATCTCCTACTCTATTTCTCCATCCCACCCGACTTGAAGCCCTCCAAAAAGGGCTTGAAGCAAACCACATCGTCCACTCCGGGAGGGTGTGCCTACTCAAGGACAAATCAGGATTACAGACCTGCATACTTCTGATGTTTTGGTAAGGTCTTTTCCAAAAAGGGAGCTCCATCTTCCCGATATAAAAGCAACCGTAATCATATCTAAGATAAACTACCCGAAATGTCTTGCAAAGTGTTGAGGTTTAAAGGTTTGGCCATTGGGTAGGGTGGGGCTTTTGTTGGCATCCATATATCTACAATAGTCACATGAGCCACACATGAAGGACCCTTTGTATTTGCAATGGTCCACTTCCCCGTCTCCCCTATACTCGCTTTTTACCAACCTAGAGGCAATCGATGTTGCTCTCCTAAAGGTGAAGAGGGGTGTCTCAGGGACCAAACGGCCCAGGCTGGGGTCCATAGTGAGGATATGCCAGAACTTGGAAACAATTTTGCGGATATCTGCATGTTGGTTGCAGTATTTGGTTATAATTCGCAGAGGATTCTCCTGATTAGGATGTCTCTGGGAATATAGGAGGTTATCAGGAACCATGATTCAGACCGAGACAGAAGTAAAGTTAAATCACACTTGTTTAATAATAATAATAAGGTAAACAGAGTAAGCATAGTCAAAACAAGCCAGGGTTCAGTAATCGGTAGTCAGCCAAGCAAATGTCAGAGAGCCAGAGATAAACGTAGTAGTACAGCAAGCAGGATCAGGAGCCTGAAGGAATGTCAGTCGAGCAAGTCTTCAACAGGAACACAGGAGAAAAGCGAAGGCAGAGATCAAGTGAGCTGGACGGCTTTAAGTAGGCAGGACTGACGAGCAGAATCAACAACAGATGGGTAACTGTGGAGAGAGATGGGAGCTGGCAATTAGCCGACAGCTGAGCGGCCAGCTCAGAGAAGGAAGGGCTGAGCCCAGCCCTGACAGTACCCCCTCCTCAACGACCCCTCCCCCTCGGAGGACCACCGGGCTTGAGGGGAAAACGCCTATGGAAATCACGGAGGAGGACAGGGGCATGTACGTCCGAGGATGAGACCCAGGAGCGTTCCTCCGGACCGTACCCCTTCCAATGCACCAGGTACTGTATGCGCCCACGGAACAATGGATTGTACTTCATACTCCTCATGGTTCTCAACCTGTATAGGTCTCAGGAGTCAGGGAGCGTCTCCGCTCGCCGGGCTCCGGTGCTCATGCGCGGTGGACTGGCGCTTCGCCGCACACCCGTCTGCAGCCTGATGGTGCGGCGCGCGCAGGTGCACGGTGGTCCCCGTGTGCGCGCCGTCGCCCGTGCGGGTGCCCGGTAGCGCGTCACAGTGATGCGCTCGCCGGGCAGGGAGACTATTTCTGACGGCTCCAGCGCCCAGTCGGGTTGCTGGTTCGTCGTCAGCTCTCCCTGATTCCCTGTGCCTGTAATCTCCTGTTGTCTGCCTACCTCTGTGTACTGAACCTTGGCTTGTTTAACCACTACTCTGCTGGATTGCCCTACTGCCTGCCTGCTCTGTGTACTGAACCTTGGCTTGTTTAACCACTACTCTGCTGGATTGTCCCATTATCTGCCTGCTCTGTGTACTGAACCTTGGCCTGTTTAACCATTACTCTACTGGATTGCCTGATACCCTGATCTCTGCCTGCATTAACGGACTCCACTGTTTAATTTGCCTGCTACACATCTGACCCCTGCTTATAATTACAGTCTTGCCTCTGCCTATACTCAGCCCTAACCTCTGGTCCCTCCTACAGATCCCAGAGCACCCGCTTCCAATCTCCGGACCTCCTACCTTCCGGAAGCCCGTGCCTCCGCGTGCCCCCAGCTCTCTGTACCCACTTCAGGGGTCTGGGTGCGCATGGTCGTAAGGGCGAGCCGCTCTCGGCATCTCGGCCTCGGTGAGTATTAGTCCGTGACAGTACGAACCAGCCAGATGTCCGAGGCCGACAGAGCGCGCTCTACTCTGGAGATCCTGTGCCAACAGGTATCTACTCTTGCTGACTCAGTACAGAAATTACAGGAAGGTTATACCCAAATTGATAACCGTCTTCAGCAGATCACAGGGTCACTACCCCCTTCAGCCGCAGCTCCCGCACCCAGCAGTGGGGGTCCGCTCCCTCAGGGCCAACCCCACTGTCATCATGGCACTTCCGAAACCCAGGGTTCCTACATCCGAACGGTTCTCGGGGGACCGTAAGAAGTTTAGGGCCTTCAAAAATGCATGCTCCCTTTACTTCGCTCTCCAGCCAAGAACCTTTTCTTCAGAAATCGTTAAGGTGGGATTTGCCATTTCCCTACTATCCGAAGAGCCCCAAGCTTGAGCCCACGGCTTGATGGAACAGAGCAGTCCTGTTCTGAACACCATCGAGGCCTTCTTTGAGAGTATGTCCCAGCTCTACGATGACCCGCAGCGTATGGCTACAGCTGAGGCCATCCTGCACCATCTGTCCCAAGGAAGAAGACCTATTGAGGACTATACTGTGGAATTCCGTAAGTGGGCGGCCGATACAAATTGGAACGAGCCGGCCCTACGCTATCAGTACCGCCAAGGCTTGTCCGAGTTACTTAAGGACGAATTAGCTAGAATGGAAACCCCTGCTTCCTTGGAAGAACTCATTCAAGCAGCCACGAAACTAGATAGGCGACTGTGGGAGCGACGCTCAGAGCGTTTCCAAGGTCCACGCCCCACCTGGGCGTTACCAAGACCCCACTCCGCACAGACCCCGACCTCAACTTAGGCTGCTGCTGCACCGGTCCCTGAGGTCGAACCAATGCAGCTCGGCCTGGTTCGGGGCCCGCTAACCTCTGAAGAGAAGCAACGCAGGCGACAGTCCAACCTATGTCTTTACTGCGGAGGAACCGGATATTTCCTGCGCAGCTGTCCGATCAGGCCCAGTAAGTCTCCTCAGCCAGATGTGTTAAACTATCCAATCAATAATATTCCCAAGACTTATGTGATGTTGTTTATCTCCCTACAGCTTCCGGAAGGGGAGACCCGCTTGCAGGCCATCATTGATTCCGGAGCGTGCAGTTGCTTCATAGACTCTGCCTTGGCGCACAGTTTGAATATTCCCATACAAACTAAAGATCAAGATTTACGGGTTCATCTGGCTGATGGATCCCTTCCTCGCTCAGGTCCCATCACCCAGGAAACCCAACCTATTCCGGTAACCACTGATTCCGGCCACCGGGAGTTCTTACGGCTCGACCTAATTCATTCACCTATCTTTCCCGTCATACTAGGCTTGCCCTGGTTACAGGCTGACGATCCACAGATTAAATGGAGCACCAAGGCAGTATCCTTCTCTTCACAGTATTGCTCTCAGCATTGTTTGCTCCCGGCTCCCAAAGTCTGTGCTACAATGGCTGCGCCATCGGGCAACCTCCAACATGTTCCCTCCGAGTACCTTGAGTTTCAAGAGGTCTTCAGTAAACAGATGGCTGACCGCCTACCACCTCATCGGTCCTACGACTGTCCGATCAACCTCCTTCCCGGATCCGAGATTCCATTCGGCCGGATATTCCCTCTTTCAGAAACCGAGCTAGAAGCTCTTAAACAACATATAGACGAAAACCTCAAGAAGGGCTTCATCCGTCCTTCATCTTCATCCGCCGGAGCGGGTATCTTTTTAGTTGGAAAAAAAGACGGTACCTTAAGACCCTGTGTAGATTATCGACAGCTCAATAACATCACGATTAAGAACCGGTACCCGCTACCACTCATTCCTGAGTTATTTCAGAGGTTCCGATCAGCTAAGGTGTTCTCTAAACTTGATCTCCGGGGGGCCTACAATCTTGTCAGGATCAGGGCTGGGGACGAATGGAAGACGGCTTTTAGGTCCAGATTCGGGCATTTTGAGTACTTAGTGATGCCATTCGGACTCTGTAATGCCCCGGCCACCTTTCAACACCTGGTGAATGACATATTTCGAGAATACCTGGATGACTTCCTTGTGGTATACCTGGACGATATTCTTATCTTCTCCCCCACTCTAGAGATACACAAGAGACACGTAAAGAAGGTTCTTACCATACTTCAACAGCACAAGCTATACTTGAAAGCTGAAAAGTGCGAATTTGAACAATCAACCATACAGTTTCTGGGATTCATCCTTTCAACCAATGGGGTCGCAATGGACCCACAGAAGATTCAGGCAATTCAAGAGTGGCCGGCTCCATCTAACAAGAAAAGGGGTACAGAGGTTTATAGGGTTCGCCAACTTCTATCGAAAATTTATTGTTGGATTCTCGGCCATCGTGGCACCTATTACCCAATTAACTCGTCAGCACAGTTCTTTTCAGTGGTCCTCAGCCGCTCAAGAGGCTTTTCTAACATTGAAGAAGTTGTTCAGTTCCACCCCGATTCTCTGTCATCCTGACCCGACTCAACCCTTCGTATTAGAGGTAGACGCATCTGAGATCGCAACTGGAGCAATTCTCTCCCAGAGACAGGGACCTAAGGCCATTCTGCATCCGGTAGCTTTCGCCTCTAGGAAACTCAGTCCACCGGAACTCAACTATGATGTGGGTGACAGGGAGCTGCTGGCTATAAAGTTCGCTTTAGAGGAGTGGAGGTATTTGCTGGAGGGTGCAGTACACCCGGTCATGATCTTTACGGATCACAAGAATCTAGAGTACCTCCGAACAGCAAGACGACTAAAACCCCGCCAAGCCCGTTGGGCCCTCTTCTTTTCCCGTTTCAACTTTCATATAGCCTACAGACCTGGAGCAAAGAACGGGAAGGCCGATGCTCTCTCTCGGACGTTCTCTGCAGACTCTCAAACGTCAACACCAAGCATGATCCTCTCTCCACAAAACTTCCTTGGACTAACTCAGGCGGACTTAATGTCATCCATTAGATCCTCATCTAGCTCGTGCACAGAACCAGTAGTGCACTCCTTGAGGAAATACTAGGACCTTTTTTGGATTAAAGGAAAAATATTCGTTCCACAAGGGACTCGGCCCTTAGCCCTTAAGATGTGTCACGACCATAAGATGGCAGGACACTTCGGGAGTAAGAAGACGTCTGAACTACTTTCTCGTTCTTTCTGGTGGCCGGGATGGAGACGGGACTGTAAAGAGTATGTGGCGTCCGGTTCTCTGTGCCAGCGGAACAAGGGCCAAAACTCTAGGTCCTGGGGCCTGCTCAAACCTTTGCCCTTCCCGGGACGGCCATGGGCTGATGTGTCCATGGATTTTATTGTCAACCTACCTACCTCAGAAAATGTTTCTACCATCCTTGTCATTGTCGACCGCCTCTCCAAGATGGCCCATTTTTTGCCCATGAGGGGCACTCCATCTGCCGTAGACACAGCCAATGCCTTCCTAAAAGAGGTCGTTAGGCTCCATGGTATACCAAGAAGCATTGTGTCGGATAGAGGCGTACAATTTACGTCCAAATTCTGGAGGGAACTCTGCAAGTCCCTGGGCATCAACGTTTGTCTCTCTTCAGCTTATCACCCCCAAAGCAACGGCCAAACGGAGAGGACAAACCAAACGTTAGAGCAATACCTCCGTTGCTTCTGCTCAGGTTCTCAGGATGATTGGGCGAGTCTTCTTCCCTACGCTGAATTTGCATACAATAATTCAATTCATGCCTCTACCAACCAGACACCCTTCTGGGCAAATTGTGGGTTCCATCCCACGTCCTTTGCTAACGACATTCCAGAAATGACAGTCCCCGCAGTCCAGGACAGGATAACCTCGTTGCAATCCAACTTCCAGAAAATCCAAGATATGTTACACAAGGCGCAGGAAGACTACAAGAAACAGTACGATCGGGGCAGAAAGGCGAACCCAAAATTTGACTTAGGAGAAGAGGTCTGGTTGTCCACCATTGACCTTAGATTACCACTGCCATCTTGAAAACTTGGACCCAAGTTCATCAGTCCTTTCCAAGTCAAGAGGATCATTAACCCTGTGGCTGTTGAGCTAGCACTTCCCAAGACATATCGGATTCATCCTGTTTTCGGCGTGTCATTGTTGAAGCCTGTGGTGCCTAGCCCTTTTCCGGGAAGAAGAGAGCCTCCTCCTCCGCCAGTCAGAATCGATGGCGAGAATGAGTTCGAAGTGGAGTCCATTCTGAGCTGTAGGAAGAAGGGCAGGCAGCTACAGTATCTGATTCAGTGGAAGGGTTACCCACCTGAAGATAATTCATGGGAACCCGCTAGGAACCTGCATGCTCCACGGTTAACCCAAACTTTCCACCAAGATCATCCAGAATTGATGGCTAGCCTAGGCGTCCAGTGTCCGCCCTTAGGAGGGGGGCACTGTCAGGAGTCAGGGAGCGTCTCCGCTCGCCGGGCTCCGGTGTGCATGCACGGTGGACTGGCGCTTCGCCGCACACCCGTCCGCGGCCTGATGGTGCGGTGCGCGCGGGTGCGTGCCATCGCGGGTGCCCGGTAGCGTGTCACACTGACGCGCTCGCCGGGCAGGGAGACTATTTGTGACGGCTCCAGCGCCCAGTCGGGTTGCTGCTTCGTCGTCAGCTCTCCCCGATTCCCTGTGCCTGTAATCTCATGTTGTCTGCCTACCTCTGTGTACTGAACCTTGGCTTGTTTAACCACTACTCTGCTGGATTGCCCTACTGCCTGCCTGCTCTGTGTACTGAACCTTGGCTTGTTTAACCACTACTCTGCTGGATTGCCCTACTACCTGCCTGCTCTGTGTACTGAACCTTGGCTTGTTTAACCACTACTCTGCTGGATTGTCCCATTATCTGCCTGCTCAGTGTTCTGAACCTTGGCCTGTTTAACCATTACTCTACTGGATTGCCTGATACCCTGACCTCTGCCTGTGTAACGGACTTGTCTCTGCCTGATTGCCTGATACCCTGATCTCTGCCTGCATTAACGGACTTCCACTGTTTAATTTGCCTGCTACACATCTGACCCCTGCTTATAATTACAGTCTTGCCTCTGCCTATACTCAGTCCTAACCTCTGGTCCCTCCTACAGATCCCAGAGCACCCGCTTCCAATCTATAGACCTCTTACCTTCCGGAAGCCTGTGCCTCCGCGTGCCCCCAGCTCTCTGTACCCACTTCAGGGGTCTGGGTGCGCGTGGTCGTAAGGGCGAGCCTCTCTCGGCATCTCGGCCTCGGTGAGTATTAGTCCGTGACAATAGGGTGAGGACGTGGCACCGAGGTGGTAAAGCGATTGCAGACCAAAGGTTTCAATAAGGAGACATGAAACACATTTGAGATGCGCATACTAGGAGGAAGGTCCAAGGCGTAGGCCACTGGGTTAATCCTGCGAAGGATACGGAAAGGTCCAATAAACTGAGGTGCGAACTTTAAAGAAGGAACACGAAGTTGGAGGTTGCGAGACAACAGCCACACTCTGTCCCCAACCTGGTAGGAAGGTGCAGGCAGGTGTCTGCGGACAGCATGGAGTCTGTACCTATAGTTAGCATGTTGCAAAGCCTCCTGAACTTGTGCTCAAGTGGAACGAAGACCACGGAGATGCTCCTCTAATGCAGGAATACTCTGCGGAACAAATGAGTCAGGCAACATGGAAGGTTGGAAACCATAATTCACCATAAACAAGGACAATTGGGAAGCAGAACTCAAGGCACTGTTGTGAGCAAACTCTGCCCACGGTAATAGGTTTGACCAGTTGTTATGATGGTCAGAAATATAGCAATGTAAGAAATGCTCCATCGACTGACTGGCTCGTTCTGCGGGTGATACACAGAGGAGAAAGCAAGCTGAATTCCCAACTGTGCACAAAAGGCTCGCCAGAACCGAGAGACAAACTGACTACCCCTGTCCAAGACAATCCATGTAAGCGAAAGATCTCCTGAGCAAAAATGGAAGCCAGTTCCTTAGAAGTGGGCAACTTCTTAAGTGGAATACAATAACACATTTTTGAGAACTGGTCAATCACCATGAGGATAATAGGTGTTGCCTTGGGAGTTTGGTAACTCCACAATGAAATCCATAGACAGGTGGGTCCAGGGCCTCTCTCCATTGGGTATGGGTTGTAGGAGGCCCACTGGAAGGTGTCGTGGAGTCTTACTCTGAGCACACACGGAACAGACCGATATGAAGGCAGTTACATTAGCCCGTAGACTAGGCCACCAGAATTGTTGGAAAATGGCCCAAACGAGCTGATTCTTCCCAGGGTGGCCAGCTGCCTTGGGAGAATGGTAAGTCTGGAGCACGGCAGTACTGACTCTCTGGGACAAAGCAGTGGTCACAAGGTTTCTCAGGAGGAGCATGGACCTGAGCAGCAAGAATGTTGTCACCCAAAGGAGAAGTAAGACTGGTGCGAACCGTAGCCAGAATACGATCAGGAGGAATCGCAGGAGCCGGAACAGACTCCAACTTGGAAGTGGTGGAAAATTGTTGTGACAAGGCATCAGCCCTTACATTCTTAGTACCGGGTAAGAAAGAGACAAAGTAATTAAAACTCAACAAGAAAAGAGCCCATCGCGCCCTTCTGGGAGAGAGGCGTTTAGCCTCAGACAAGAATGTGAGATTCTTATGGTCAGTAAGAATGAGGCACAGTGGTACCTTCAAGGAGATGTCTCCATTCTTTCAGGGCTAAAATGATCGCCAACTGCTCTTTGTCACCAATCTTGTAATTGCACTCTGCAGGTGACAATTTCTTGGAAAAGTAGCCACACGGATGCATAGCGCTCTCAGAGTTAGGACGTTGAGACAGAAGTGCGCCAACTCCAGTCTCAGAAGGATGAGCTCAGGCTTGTTCGCAAGCCGCACGTGCCGAGCCCGCCAGCAAGTCGTCACTGCACAGCGCAAATCACAGGCAGTGAGAAATTTCCCGATCTCTGCAGCCTCACATCAGGACAATGTCTCACTGCCTGTGATTAGCGCTGTGCAGTGCCGACTTCCTGGCGGGCTCGGCACATGCGGCTTGAGAAGTTACGAATAAACTTCCAATAATAGTTGCCAAAGCACAGGAAACGCGGCAGAGGACGTAAACCCATGGGTCGGGGGCCACTGTAGGACTGCCGAAAGTTTATCTGGGTCCATCGAAAAACCAGCAGTGGAAATGACATAGCCAGGAATTTAACCTGTTCACGATGGAATTCACATTTCTCCAGTTTACAATAGAGATTGTTTTCTCTTATTTTCTGAAGCACATGACAGACATCTGTGTGGTTGCTCTCCAGGGACTTGGAAAATATGAGGATATCATTGAGATAAACCATCACACATAACTGCAACAAATCTCGGAGGACATTGTTAATAAATTCCTGGAAAATTGCCGGGGCGTTACAAAGGCCAAAAGGCATTACGTGGTACTCATAATGGCCTGTTCTGGTATTAAATGCAGTTTTCCACTCGTCGCCCTCCTTAATCCACACGTGATTGTATGCCCCTCTTAAATCAAGCTTCGTGAAAACCTTTGCTCCCTTGAAGCGGTCAAATAACTCTGTAATCAACGGAATCGGGTAGGCATTCTTAATCGTGAAATGATTGAAACCCCTATAATCAATACAAGGTCTCAGTTCACCGCTCTTCTTCACAAAGAAGAAACCAGCACCAGCAGGAGACAAGGATTTGCGGATGAAACCTCGAGAAAGTGCGTCTGCAACATACTCCTCCTCATCCTCCAAGACCGACAAAGGGTAAACCTGGCCACGAGGTGGTATGGCACCAGGTTGAAGGTCAATTGCGCAATCATAAGGCCGGTGTGGAGGCAAACTACCGGCTTGACCTTTGTCAAAGACATTACTAAAATCGCGGTACTCCTCCGGCAGGGAGGAGAGTGAAGAGGTGCACAGGACCTTGGCTTCTGGAAGCATGTCTCACTGCATTGTGGTGACCAGGAGAGAACCTCAGCACGGAGCCAATCAAAAGAGGGGTTGTGCCTTTGTAACCAAGGTATAACCAATAACCAGCGGAAACCTAGGTGAGGAAATAACTTGGAATTGGATTATCTCATGGTGAAGAGCCCCTACGGCCATGGACAATGGAACCGTCTCATGAGTCACATGGGCAGGCTGTAGAGGTCTCCCGTCCAGAGCCTCAATGGCAAGTGGGGTGTCACGCAGCTGCAGCGGAATGGAGTGCTTCGATACAAAGGCAGCATCAATGAACAGTCCTGGAGCCCCAGAGTTGATTAGAGCCTGTATCTCGATGAACGACTCAGCCCAAGAAATGGTGACCGAAACAAGGGGCTTATCCTTCTGGATAACTGGGAACAAAACAATGCCACCTAAGGTCTGTCCATGATAGGACCTCAAGGTTCGGGCGTTCCCTGGACGGGTAGGACAAGGCTTCAAAAAGTGACCTGCCTGGCCACAATAAAGGCACAATCTCTCCCTCCTCCTAAAGACTCTCTCATCCGCAGAGAGACGCGTGAAGCCCAAGTGCCTGGGTTCATCTTCACTGACCAACTCAGTACCAGGAGGCATGGGAGGTGAGGGAGGGCCTCATTGTTCCAAGCAACCTCTGCTGTCAGAGTACAGAATTCAATGGCGTAGTCGGCAACAGTTCTCATACTCTGTTCGATGGACATGAGGCACTTGGCAGCAGAAGCGGAGCAGGAACGTCAAATACCCTTTTAAAGGAGGCCACAAAGTCAGGGTAACTCAAGACAACAGGTTTTTGCGTCTCCCATAGAGGGTTTGCCCAGGCCAAGGCTCTCTCGGAAAGCAGAGATATCACGAAACCTACTTTGCTTCTGGGAAACGCCTGGGACAGCATCTCAAAGTAAATCTCAGCCTGGTTGAGAAACCCTCTGCATTGAACTGGATCATCCCAAAATCGCTGGGGAAGCGGAGCGTAACCAGACATACCTCTTTTAGAGGTAATACTCGAGGCGGGTGCCTGCATGAGACTGGCGCAGCAGCAGGGACGGCCCGCAACTCAGGTTTTTCCAGGTGAGCCGTGCGACTCAGGAGCGTTTGTAACGCTATGGCATACTGATCCATGCGGTGATCTTGCTCATCCAATCTGGAAAATATATTACCAACAAGTGGATTGACTGTATCTTCTGAATTCATGGCCTTCGCCTACTATCAGGAACCATGAATCAGACCGAGACCGAAGTAAAGTTAAATCACACTTGTTTATTAAGAATAATAATAAAGGTAAACAGAGTAAGCGTAGTCAAGCCAGAGTTCAGTAACCGGATCAGGTAGTCAGCCAAGCAAATGTCAGAGAGCCAGAGATAAACATAGTAGTACAGCAAGCAGGATCAGGAGCCAGAAGGAACGTCAGCCGAGCAAGTCTTCAACAGGAAAGCAGGAGAAAAGCTCTGTGATGTTGACAAAGGCAAAGGCAGAGATCAAGTGAGCTGGACGGCTTTAAGAAGGCAGGACTGACGAGCAGAATCAACAACAGCTGGGTAACTGTGGAGAGAGATGGGAGCTGGCAATTAGCCGACAGCTGAGCGGCCAGCTCAGAGAAGGAAGGGCTGAGCCCAGCCCTGACAGAGGTTCTGTCTAGTGTATGTTGTGGCCCGTCTGAAAGCCTTTTTTAGTGATGTATTGGAGTATCCCCTCAGCAGCAGTCTGTCACGCAGTTTGCCAGCCTCGATTTTGAAAACATCATTGTTTGTACAATTGCGTCTCACCCTTAGATATTGACTATGCAGTATAGATCCAATTATGGTCTCAGGGTGGAAACTTGAAGCATGTAAAATGGTGTTACCTGAGGTGGCTTTGCGGTACAGGCTTCTGCTGAGTGTAACATCTGCCTCTCTCGAAACTTGAACGTCGAGAAATTAAATGCTGTTAGCACTAGAGGACATGGTGAAGGTGAGATTTAATTTGGCTAGCAAACTGCGTGACAGGCTGCTGCTGAGGGTATACACCAATACATCACTAAAAAAGGCTTTCAGACGGGCCACAATATACACTAGACAGAACCTCCTATATTCACAGAGAAATCCGAATCAGGAGAATCCTCTGCGAATTATAACCAAATACTGCAACCAACAAGCGGATATCCGCAAAACTGTTTCTAAGTTCTGGCATATCCTCACTATGAACCCCAGCCTGGGCAACATCAATTGCCTCTAGATTGGTAAAAAGCGAGTATAGGGGAGACAGGGAAGTGGACCATTACAAATACAAAGGCACCTTCATGTGTGGCTCATGTGGCTATTGTAGATATATGGATACCAACAAAAGCCACACCCTACCCAATGGCCAAACCTTTAAACCTTAACATTTTGCAAACTGCAAGACATTTGAGGTAGTTTATCTTCTCAGATATGATTGCGGTTGCTTTTATATTGGGAAGACGGAGCTCCCTTTTTGGAAAAGAGCTTACCAACACATCAGAAGTATGCAGGTCTGTAATCCCAATGTAGAGGAAGCCTATAAGTTACAAACTAGACTGCTAGCACGAGGCTACAGCCGCTCTTGCTTACGAAAAGGATATAATAGAGCAATTGCACAATCCCGGTCGGAACTTTTATCCAAAAAAAAGCCAATGGATGGTACCAACACTGGCCCCACCAGGATCATTTTACGATTCTCTAGACAACATCAGGTGGTCAATAATATCATCCAAAAACATTGGCCCATACTGATGAATGACCCAAAGGTCCGCAATTTTATCTCCAATAAACCATCAATTACTTATAAGCGCGCTATCTCGTTAAGAGATAGATTAGTTCAAAGCGAGTTTAAAGATGAATTAAAAAGATCCAAACATTGTTCAATCTTGGGGTCCTTTCCTTGCGGACATTGTTCTACCTGTCAATATATTAGACGTGACAAAATCTTCCGTCTTCCAAATGGGGCATTGTTTAAGCCTAAACATTTCACTAATTGTCAAACAAGAGGGATTGTATACCTTATGTCTTGTGAATGTGGGGCTTATTATGTTGGCAAGACCAAACAGGAATTCCACCGCCGCATGTCCAAGCATATTTATCATATGCAGATTGGTAACCACTACCTACCATTGGGCCGACATGTAGTGTCAGTACACAATTATAGAATGCCAAAAGTGTCCTTCACCGCCCTCGATCGGGTACATATACCAAATCGAGGCGGTGATTGGAACAAAATCCTGTTGCAACATGAACAAAAGTGGATATTTCAATTAAATGCCACTTCGTTCCCGGGATTAAATGATGCTATATCATTTGCCCCGTTTCTAAAAGGGTTTGTTTCGGGCAAGACCCAATAAGGTCCTCCTTGCCCCTTGTCAGTAATAGAAAGCAATTGTGCCTCTTATAGTTTTTTCCTCTGCTCCATTTTCCGACCATTTCTCCATGTTCTTCCCTTTTTTCCCCCTTCTTCTCTCTTTCTTTCCCCCCCCCCCCCCTGATAGCCTAGGGACATTTATGATTATTTATGCATTGATTCTGTGTTTTTTTTTTGGATATTCAGTATATATTTTTTTGCATTTTATTTCATTTTTTGTTGTTTCTTTTTTGTTCTAAACATGTGTTTTATTTTATTTTTCACATACTCAGGCATGTGAATTCACTCTACATACATGGATATCTCATGTGTAATTCTTTTCGTCAATTAATGTATGCATTAATATAAGATGATATGTTTACATATGTGATTTTGTATATCAATCTTATTCTCTTTTGATCCTGTACAATAATCGAATCTTTGTCCCCCTCATGTTCTGTTTCCCTTCCCCCCACGAGTAGTCATTATGGCTGCTGCCGCTGCCCACGTACCAGGGCTTTTTTTTCCTAGATGTGCCTTCCCGGCAAGGTAAGGCGGGGAGGAGGGGCTCCTGCATGGTTGGCTCCTCCTCCCGCCTTCCCCCATTGGATACCCAGGCTGGTCCTGGCTACCATGTTGGGGATTTCTCCTTGCCGGCGGCGTTCAGGGACATCCCCGGACGTTTCCGCTCACTGCGCATGCGCGGGGCCCCGCGCGTACCACATGATGCGGACGCGTCACGCAATTGCGACGGCGATGATGTCAGCGGACGGAGTCTTCACTCGCCCTGAACGCCGGGGGGACCACACGAGGCCGCCATATGGTTGCCATGCCCCCTAGCACGGACTCCTCGGAGCGGCCCTATTGGATGGAATGTTGGCACCTACCATCAATTAACCCGCGTCGGATTCACGCCCCAAATTAAGGGCTTATATATATTCTCTCAGCCTCTCCCAGATCACTCTGAATATTTTTCTGTCCAGCTGGCGGTTTTCTCTGCAGCTTCACATTGTAAGTACACCACTTTGTTTTTATGTCATCGCACTTTTGTTGTCCCATATATAATACTTGGTCTACTACAATGACCATATATACATTTTAAATATTTAAATGTATACAATATTTCTCTACTTTATTTTATACTTTCAGACTTGCTAAATGGTAACCTGGACGGGCGCTTACTGAGCCTGTTCAAGGTCGTGACCAATCCCGGGCTAGGTCACACCTAAGTGCAAGCACACAGGGCAACATAGTGTGGTCTTCGCACTATCTTCACCTTGTCTATTAGGTAATATATTTTGTACACTTGCCTTTTTCCCACATGTGGGCACTTTTTCACCTGTTTTCCATATTATTCACCCATCACCTCTATGTGGTTTTTGTTTTTCACACTCTTTGTGTGTTCACTTTTCATACCCCTTTGTTGTCCACATTAGGGATTCACGCTTTTTGTTTCCACACTTCCTTCCACTCCCAAGTGCTATTTTCTACTACTTACACTCTTCATTCTATTCATACCCCTTCACCTACATGGTTGAGGTATCATTATGGAATCAACTACTTCCCCCTTAATCTTGCATTGTATTTACCCTATGTATGCACTCCGCGATTTTTTCTATACTAAAATAGGTATCTTAAACCACAAGTAAGGTATATATATATATATATATATATATATATATATATATATATATATGTGTATACACATATGTATATGTGTGTGTGGACTTTTCTACGCACAGACATACACACCTAGTATGCGTAGGCTACGGCCAATGTAATGGGTGTACATATGTATCTATGGTATTTTATAACCAAGTAGATACAAACACATATACATTTTTTAGACTCTACGTTGGAGTGCATATTAATGTATATTATCCCGATTTTGGTGTTTTTTCCTTCCTGGGTTGTTGCTGCAGGTGTCCTCCCCATCTGACCGACCGAGTGGTCTGTGCTTACAGATAGGGGGCGTCTCACAGTGTGATCTCTTGTAAGCCACATCTTTGGGATCTCCCCCTGGGAATAGGGGCTGCGGCGGTGGTGCCATGGGACCTCTGGGGGAAAGTGAACAGGCAATTTTTCGATTTTAAAGGGATCTCCTCAACAGAAAGCTTCTTGTTCTAGGACACTCATCATTGGGTAAATATGCCATATCAACATGTGGTATACCTGTTTTCAAATATATATATTCAAATTTTTGACACATGCATTTTTGTGGTATAATTTTAGCAGATTGACCTTTGAAGAAGACCTGGAATATATAGGTCGAAACGCGTCAGGTCTACAATTCTGATATACGTCAACGTATATGCTATGTTGTTATGAACATGTGCTTACAGTGTATGTGCTGAGTGTCATGTATTGGTAAATACCCTTATTGGAGCTCATTCTTTTTAACCAGTGTGTTGAAGCTACTTTTGTACAATAAAATTTATATTTTTACATATTGGCCTTCTACCCTTTTTTTTGCTGCCTAAAAACCCCATTTGGGGAATCTGTTCCTTTTTGTCGTAATCCCAATTTGCCCTTGGGTAGGCACACCACCTTGGTTCATTAGGGGACTTTTCCCAGGATTACATTTTTAATTCTAGACCATATCCATCCCAGTCCAAGGGGAGGAGACTGGAACGAAAGTCTCCTCCAGCTTGAACTACTTTGGATATATACGCTAAGGGCCACACACCCTCCTGGATTGGACAATGTGGTTTGCTTCAAGCCCTTTTTGGAGGGCTTCAATTTGGGTGAGATAGAGAAATGGAGTAGGAGATACTTATATTCTTCTTATTTGATATATTTGCGAGGTTATGTGCTTTCCGTCTCTGGTCTCCTCTCCTCTCTATACTGTATTCTATTCCTCTTTTTTATATTTATTTTCATTACCATTTTTCTTGTTAATATGCATTTACAATATGCTTTATGTTCATGACCAATATTCTTTGATTGGTTTCCCCTTCTCTTGTCGATTATTTTGTTTTGCGTGCTCATTCTGTGAAGACCGCGGCATGGGTTCCTCTGCACATCCCTTCTAACATGCATTATATGCTGTCCATTACCCTAGGATATTATTTGGCCAACACCCGCTTCATGTGCACCCGGCACGGAAAATAGTCTCCTGTTCAGGGGCCATTTTGGCATAAGGAATCCGCTACATTGTGGACAACCTCTTCCCTTTTGTATCCTTGACAACCCTGTCATCATAGGATGCTTTGCCGGGCTGATGTTACGTCGCTGCGTCGTGTCCCTCCATGGCGCGAGGGCATGACCTCATTGCGCGTGCGTGGTGTTGGTGCACGGCTTTTGCCGTGCTGTCTGTACAACGCATGCGCGCATCGGTCTCTGCACGTGTGCCATGTGGGGATGCCTGTGTGAAGATGGCAGGAGACGACCCACACTCAGCTGGTTTGCATTATTGCGGATAAGCTGTGTGTTTGGATCGTATTTACAGCACGTCCACTCTGGGCTAGACAGGGCAACGGAGAGGACGCTGCTGGTGGAACTCGCTGTTGGAAACTGACTGGGTAATTTCATCACCAAATGTACTTGTAAAGTGATGATGTAAGTAGTGAAAAGCCCATATTATTCTATGATCATCCAGCATTATCTGCCAGGATGTGTTGGCTGACTACTGTACAATTTCATAGATACTGCACTCCCTGTGAAAACCCCCGATGAAGGAGAGAACAGTTCATCTCTGAAACGTCATTGGGTTAAGGAAGTTGTATCATTTTCCTTTGCAAATCTTTTTTTATAGTCTATTGCATCCATGGTTATGTTATATACTGTATATATTTTTCATGTATAACATTTTCAATAAATTGATTCTATTTTTTCTACAACTTTTTTTGTATGTGGTAGTACCTTTAAAGTCCCACCCCTAGGGGGTTCCTCTTTCTCTATGTTCCATTGGGATGTGGAACATCTTTCTGAGCAATTCCCATCAGAAACCTTTTTTCAGTATGAGAGAGTGAGAGCGAGAGCGAGAACACCAAATGTAACACACCTGCTCCCCATTCATACCTGAGATCTTGTAACACCATGTCATATGACAACGGGGGGGGGGGGGGGGGATAGCTAATTGGGCCCAATATGGGCCAGGGGGCCTGCCTGTGTGAAGATGGGAGGAGACGACCCACACTCAGCTGGTCTGCATTATTGCGGATCATCTGTGCGTTTGGATCATATTTATAGCATGTTCACTCTGGGCTAGATAGGGCAACGGAGAGGACGCTTTTTGGAGCTGCTGGTGGAACTCACTGTTGGAAACTGACTGTCTGGGTAATTTCATCACCAAATGATTTTCAATTCAACACCACTTGGTCTGTTTTCAAATGTTTGATATATAGTACCTGTACTTATACATTTTTTTTTGCCATATTTTTCTAGTCTCTCCTTGGGGTGTTTTTCACTCTGGCAGTTCATACCGGACAGCATTTTCCCACCATATGAGTCCACAGGCTCCCTGTTCGCTCATCTCTCTATTTGTCCATCTGCCTGTGAGTGACGTCATTGTTGTAATTAGGTAGATCTTAGTACCAGATTGGGGTTCTACTATGAAGGGGGAATTATCTCCTTCTCTATCCCCCCTTTGTCCCCTCTCTGTACATTGACACTGATCATGCCATCTACAGTATGTTTGTTTTTCCTCCAGACTCCCTATTGGCTGGGCCTCAGTGCACATGTCAGCTTTGCTGTTTGTCTGGATCTCCAGAATTTAGCGGAGCTGTTGGGTGTGACCAGGGATATTTATCCCTCTATATTCTTTGGCCTCTCCTCTCCCCTTTGATAGTGAAGTCCACCAGTCTTTGGTGGATGGGATCTGCGGGAGAACCTATGCCGCAATGCTTTTCCTCTGTTTTTAATCTCTCTAAATGTACTTGTAAAGTGATTATGCTGTACAGTGGGGACGGAAAGTATTCAGACCCCCTTAAATTTTTCAATCTTTGTTATATTGCAGTCATTTGCTAAAATCATTGAAGTTCATTTTTTTCCTCATTAATGTACACACAGCACCCCGTATTGACAGAAAAACACAGAATTGTTGACATTTTTGCAGATTTTTAAAAAAGAAAAAAACTGAAATATCACATGGTCCTAAGTATTCAGACCCTTTGCTCAGTATTTAGTAGAAGCACCCTTTTGATCTAATACAGCCATGGGTCTTTTTTTGGAAAGATGCAACAAGTTTTTCACACCTGGATTTGGGGTTCCTCTGCCATTCCTTCTTGCAGATCCTCTCCAGTTCTGTCAGGTTGGATGGTAAAAGTTGGTGGACAGCCATTTTTAGGTCTCTCCTGAGATGCTCAATTGGGTTTAAGTCAGGGCTCTGGTTGGGCCATTCAAGAACAGTCACGGAGTTGTTGTGAAGCCACTCCTTCATTGTTTTAGCTGTGTGCTTAGGGTGATTGTCTTGTTGGAAGGTAAACCGTCGGCCCAGTCTGAGGTCCTGAGCACTCTGGAGAAGGTTTTCATCCAGGATATCCCTGTACTTGCCCGCATTCATCTTTCCGTCGATTGCAACCAGTCGTCCTGTCCCTGCAGCTGAAAAACACCCCCACAGCATGATGCTGCCACCACCATGCTTTATTGTTGGGACTGTATTGGACAGGTGATGAGCAGTACCTGGTTTTCTCCACACATACCGCTTAGAATTAAGGCCAAAAAGTTCTATCTTGGTCTCATCAGACCAAAGAATGTTATTTCTCACCATCATGGAGTCCTTCAGGTGTTTTTTTAGCAAGCTCCATGCGGGCTTTCATGTGTCTTGCACTGAGGAGAGGCTTCTATCGGGCCACTCTGCCATAAAGCCCAGACTGGTGGAGGGCTGCAGTGATGGTTGACTCTACAACTTTCTCCCATCACCCGTCTGCATCTCTGGAGCTCAGCCACAGTGATCTTTGGGTTCTTCTTTACCTCTCTCACCAAGGCTCTTCTCCCCCGATAGCTCAGTTTGGCTGGATGGCCAGCTCTAGGAAGGGTTCTGGTTGTCCTAAACGTCTTCCATTTAAAGATTATGGAGGCCACTGTGCTCTTAGGAACCTTAAGTGCAGCAGAGATTTTTTTGTAACCTTAGCCAGATCTGTGCCTTGCCACAATTCTGTCTTTGAGCTCTTCAAGCAGTTCCTTTGACCTCATGATTCTCATTTTCTCTGACATGTGAGCTGTAAGGTCTTATATAGACAGGTGTGTGGCTTTCCTAATCAAGTCCAATCAGTATAATCAAACACAGCTGGACTCAAATGAAGGTGTAGAACCATCTCAAGGATGATCAGAAGAAATGGACAGCACCTATGAGTTAAATATACGAGTGTCACAGCAAAGGGTCTGAATACTTAGGACCATGTGATATTTCAGTTTTTCTTTTTTAATAAATCTGCAAAAAGTCAACAATTCTGTGTTTTTCTGTCAATATGGGGTGCTGTGTGTACATTAATGAGGAAAAAAAATGAACTTAAATGATTTTAGCAAATGGCTGCAATACAACAATGAGTGAAAAATTTAAGGGGGTCTGAATACTTTCCGTCCCCACTGTATGTGTGTAACTGCCACGTGGTCTGAGGTATGGTGGACTGCAGATTTGGATGGTTACCTAACCTCCTCAGCCCAGGTTCCCCAACAAGAGAGGAGTCTAGCCCATCATTTAAGATTGTATAAACTATCACCACGGGGGAAGGGCTATAACCAACTGTTATTAGCTTTAGGAACCTATGGGCTAGGAATACATATATCCCTGGGAAAAGATGCAGTGGGGACCATACAGATTCAAGTACTCAGGAAGGGACAAGTTTTGCCCTCAGTCACCAGCATGCCACTAATAAAGCCACGTCCAGACCTGTTCAAAGCTAACTTCAACTATAAAAGAGCAGTTAAGTATAGAAGCATTGCTTGGAGATAAAAATGAGTGGATAGAATGAGTAAGATGGACAACCAAGACCAAGAGGCTGGGGAATTGCATCTTATGTGCCAACTGACGACCCCAGCTAGCGACTGTTCCTTTCCTAACTGACTAAATGAACCTGACATGTATAATAAGAATGTTCAAGCAAAATGTCACAAATACTGAATGTACAAAACAGCAGAAATTATATTCAACCACCAAATTGTGAAGTATACCCCCTTCTGTTAGAGCGGTCCCAGGGAATTTCACCTTCTTTGTCAGCACCGAGGATAATGGACAGCAGGTAGGAAACTTACCCACGACTTACTGCATACAAAATATATCAAGTAGTGAGCCACCATACCAGCAGGATTGGTTTCAAAACCAAAAGAAAGAATTAGCTGATGTGTGGTGGATGTGCGGGGCTATGAAACTTAGGACCAAACTCCCTCCTAAATGGAAAGGGAGCTGTGCTTTAACCCATTTGCTTCTTCCCTTTTATATACCTGTAGGTGATGAGATAAAGTTGCTACAGTTGAAGAAACAACATTTCCGAATAAAAAGGAACGCACAGCAAGGATTGTTTGACAATCGAGTCTACATTGATTCCATCTGAGTACCACGAGGAGTCCCTAATGAATTCAAAGCACAAGACCAGATATCTGCCAGATTCACCTCCATCTTTTCGTGGATTCAACCTAACAAGAATGTTGAATCCTGAAAGCTGAAGTGCTTAAAGAACTGTCATAAATGAGTATAACCAGGGGGAAAGAGATTAGATACTTATTTTATAATCATTTATGAATGCTTGCAAAAGATTGCTCAGAAGTAGAATAGTTTCAAGTTACACAGAGTTGCTTCGAGTCCTTGAAATGCATATAAATCACAGAGATAAGATAGTTCATTTTTAGTTTACTAATGAGAAAAGAAACTTTTGACAGCAGTTGAACTACAGCCTGATAAGATAAGAACATCTTATACAGGTGGTTTAGAAATAATTATGTGGAATATGGGAAAGTTATGTACAGTACATTAATTAAGTTTGAACGGGTCAAACAAAGGTCTGCTTGTGCCCTCATTAAAACTGTTAAAATACATTGAATAAGAAAACACCGATGTGTATGTATGTACATATTAATTATTAGACAATATTGAATATTGAAAGTAGTTTGCTTTGTGTATATATATATATATACATATATATACACACACACACATACATATACACACACACATACATACATACTGGGTGCCATATTGTCGCTATACAAGTATTTTATTGGGTAAAGCCATAGACAAAAACAGTTATAAATCATTTTAATAAACATGTAGGAATTCTGGGAATGAATAAGTTTGTCTGGTTGTATGACAAGTGTACAAGAGTCGGATTTATGGTTAGTTATATTGACGTAGATCTTAGCAACCAATCATATCTAGGAGAGATGGCTAAGGTAAGGCTTGTAAAGGTATAAAAATGCAAGTTTTACAATTGTTAGACAGACTAATCAGATAGGAGCCCACAAGGCATAACTCTATGACCCGTGCAATAGGGCAGCATGCATAGAGAGCAGAACCAGTGGGCAAATATCTGTTGTGTTGTTGTAACTTGTCTCCTCGTATGAGTCAAAGAAAACTTCTTAACTTGATCCAGAGTGTGGTCTAAGGTGAATTTCCCTCACAGTGTGATAAAGAAAGTACTATGATTGGTCACTATGGACAGCTGCTCCAATGCTGTGATCATCTTATTTTTTTGTGAATCAGTCTCATAATCTGGTAGGGAAGGGAGGAGTGTGAGAAGAAGGCATTACAATGAAATTATGTTCCCAGCCATTGGTCAGTTTGTTCTCGGAGCAGTTGCCTCCTGAGACGAATAATAAATCACACAAGTAATCATGTTAGTAACATGACTCATAGCACACTGGACAGTGGCCTTTGTTTGAAGTGCCAATGATACCCATCCAGGTAAGTCCTCTATATAGTTCAAACAAACAGCCACTGTCCCCACCTATAACTGGCCTTTGCACTAAGGAGCACATGGAATGGTGAAGCATGTCAAACAAAACCAAAGAAAATTCCCAGCTCAACTTACTGACCAGCCTGCAACCAACCAAATTATCCTAACATTATGCGTTAAAAACAGGGGTTTAGTTTGCACACATTTGAAAATACATGTCTAAGGTGCAGGGCCACTTCATGGCACCTCAGTATTATCTGCAGTCCTAACTCTATAAATTCAGTCCCGTTGTCTTGTAGGGAAATGAGGAATGTGAGGAGGCATTACAGTAGAGTTATGTTCCCAGCCGTTGATCAGTTTGTTCTCAGAGCAGTTGCCTCCTGGGAATAAGAAGGAATCACACAACTAATCATGTTAGTACCATGGCTCACTGGACAGTGGCCTTTGTCTGAAGTGCCAATGATACCTGTCCATGCAAGTCCTCTTAATACAGTACAATGTTATTATCTTTATGATGTCTCTTCTTATTACTAGTGAAGCCGACAGCCAACTACAGTTATCTGGCACTGCAGACTAAAGCCTCGTACGCACGATCGGATTGTTGGTCAACACAGCGTCAGACTTTTGTCCGAAGGGCGTATGTCGGGAACTTGTCTTGCATACAAATGGTACACAATTGTCGGCCAACAAACACAAACGCAGTGACGTACTACATGGAATTTCAGTTCTTGAGCGCCACCCTTTGGGCACCTTCTGCTAATGTCGTGTTTGGTGAGCATTGATTCCGAGCATGTATTTTTGTACTTTGGACTTTTGTGTGAAGGACTTGTGTACACATGATAAGAAAATCTTACAACAGACCGTTGTCCGCCAAAAATTTACTAGCCTGCCATCCAACATTTGTTGGCGGAAAGTTGGACAACAGTTGTCTGAAGGAGAGTACTAACGGTCGGATTTTAGACAAACAGCCTGTCATCACACAATTTCCTGCCGAAAATCCGATCGTGTGTACAAGGCTTTACCCTCTCCTTTCTAAGGCCCCTTTCACACTGAGGCGCTTGTAAACTGGCAGTAAAACACTGAGCACTTTTGAAGAGCTTTTCAGGCGCTTTTGAAGAACTTTTCAGCCGCTTTTGAAGCGCTTTCCATTCATTTTAATGGAGAGGGGCGTTTTTTCACCACCCTGCCAGCACACTGCCCCAGTGTGAAAGCATTAATTGATTTTAATGAAAATAGGTTTTCGTGAGCTTTTCAGGTGCTTTTTTTAGCGTGAAAGCGCCTGAAAAGTGCCTCAGTGTGAAAGGGATCTAAGACCGTCTCTGTGTTCCTCTAATGCTGGGCTTGAAAGTATCATCTTCTTCCTGAGCCCAGCAGATAGCAGTGTGGGGACTGTAGTCTCCTGAACAGATATCTTGGATCTACAGAACTATCTCTGGACTACACATCCCAGCATGCCATCTGCTACAGAGAAAAAACTCTGGGAGAGGCTTTAAAAGGGTCAGCAGACTAGGCCCAAGCTCTCTTGCTTCCTGGGTTCCATCAAGTAAACACCCCTATGCTGCTGTGCGAGAGGACTGTGACCTACCATGTGGCAAAACTGCGATCCCAGCTCTGGCCCAGGTGGGTCCAGCACTGCTTGCTACACAAGGGGAATCAGTGCAGCATCAATGTAACCAGCCAGATCAGATGACTCATGGTCCCAGCAGCCGGTCCAGCATCTCTGCTCATTCCTATGCTTTTCTTCAGTTTGGTGAGAGGGCATTCGCCCAACAATACAATCTTTACTTTATCCTAGTTCACAGAACACTGTATACATACATCTTACACCTGGAATTAATCCTTACAAAAGGATTACAACTAACCAGGCACAACCGGTGCTTTGATTATACCTCCCCATGACACCCTCAGGATCCTTGTTCTATGAGCTCTAACTTGCCAGTGAGGATCATTGTGAGGTCTTGCATCCTGGACACTTATCTTATTGCGATTTAAAGGGAACATGCTCCTAATATCTATAATAGAATAAAATAAGTAATAGATGCGCAACCCACAAAAAGGCTAATGTGTACACAAAACACAAAAGAAGAAAGGAATAAGTGCACCCTGATGATCAAATTGTGACAAGTGAAATAAAATAATTAAATTACTGTGAATGTCTGGATGAATCTCAAATAACCTCTATCCGCATACACATATTAACATAAACAAAACAGTGCTGAAACATATAGGGAACTTGTTAGCAAAAACACAAAAAAAGTCCATAGTGCATTTGGTACAGTTCATATGGAAATGGATTATTCCAATGAAGAGCCCCAATATATCCTTTTCTGCATATGGTCCCAAGAGATGGTCAAAGAATGAAAGAAAGGGGAGGCCGAGTGGCCGCTTACCGGAACTGTAGGACCCCTATTACAGAGGTCTAATAGGCACAAACAGGAGTGAGCGGTCAGTCACAGGCGGCAACTTCAAACGTCCACCAGGATTCTCTCATCCACCAGTATATCAGACTTCAATACATTTCATATGACCCACGTTCCGCAAATAAAAAATGAAGGCTGCAATGACACAAGGACATACATTACCCTGGGGGAACAGGATGCAACTGAAGGAAGTTCCCACATTAGCCTTTTTGTGGGTTGCGCATCTATTACTTATTTTATTTTATAATGATAAAACTGAATATTCCGGTTTTCTTTTAGATTGCAGCACCATTGCATATATATCTTCTATATATTCATTGCCTATTTATTGCTTTTTCCATATATAAATTTTTTGCACTTAGTGGGGTAGCGCGGATTGTCACATTATACATCCACTAATATCTATAATACCCAGTCACTCATTAGGATTAAAAGGTATAATAGGCCACTTAGGGGTCCTCTTTTGACAGTGATAGTGCATACAGCCATTAGTAGCTTTCCCTTAGATATTCATTCATTTATTTTCTGTTTCTACGTACATTGCCATAGGCGTGCGCAGGGGGTGTGCCAGGTGTGCCTGGGCACACCCTAATAACTATGTGCGGTGCCAATTCCCCCTACTGCCTGGGCTTTCCCCACCTTATTGGCCTCCCATCCCATAGTGCTGCTGGCTTCCTTCCTCTCCCCCCGGATGCTGCAGGGTATGTTTCAGGATGGAGGGCAGGGGAAGGGGTTAGTAAATATGTAACTTATCAGCACCTTCCTTTTCTAAATGAACACAGTGAGTACACTCGCTCACTGTGTCCATTCATAACTGAAGCATAGTACAATGTGTTTACTATGCTACCATTTGTGAATAACCAGGAAGTACTCCGCACAAAGCACTTCCCATTCATTCACTGTCCCGTGCAACTGAGGCTGCAGAGAAAGACGTGTGTCTGAGCTTTGGGGTGCACACCCTAATGCAATAGGCTGCCCACTCCTATGTACATTGCTATTGTATATCTGTGATTCCAAGCTGTTATTTAATGTCCTCAGGGGACCTTTTCAACTGTGTTTTGGCTGTGTAGCATCTGCTACCTTAGGTAGATTGCTAGGGTTAGTTGTTGTGTTTTTGTTACAGCCAGTGCAGGTAATAGAGTTGCCACCTCATCCCTTTAAACTCGAAAACATATTAATTATACAAGTTCTGAAGCTAATTGAATGCAGGTAAGGCACTAAGTCCAGACGAAGCTACACATCTTTATTGTGAAACACGTTGACGTCACTTCCGCCCGGACGCCACGGCATCATCCCTCATGATGCTTGCGAGCCTGCAGAGTGAGGGAAGGGTTACGATCGCCAGTCAATGGTGGATGGTAAGCTAGTGCGCCCGGACGCCACGCTACGGCATCACCCCTCATGATGCTTGCGAGCCTGCAGAGTGAGGGAAGGGTTACGATCGGCAGTCAATGGTAAGCTAGTGCGTCCCCCTGTGGATCCAATCCAGTTTATGCGGGAACAAGAATACAAGTATTACTTTATCGGCGTTGCAGCACTGTACCTCCACATTGTCATCTTCCGGATACTTTATCCACACTTCAGGAGATAGAGACAGGCCACAAGCAATAGTGTGCCGCTCTAGGAGTATGGGCTTTATAGACTGACTCCATCAATCATCAATGGGAGTGGTAACGTATAGTCCTTGCAACATACCAGCACTACTTTTGAACTGTACCTGTGAATGCCTACCATTGAAAGTTATAGCCTACAGGGGACTCACTTTAATAGCATCTTTCCATTAACGGACAAATATTTATGCTAATGCAAGGGAAATTGAAATTTAGTTGATGGACATTTCTTGCTCTGAGTCTCCATCCGTAATGGCAGTAATAACTTTCTGAATGGCTAAATCACAAGATTACTTCCATATATAGTCATGACTGGACTTTGATTCCCTTCCTTCCATTCCCGTCCCATTTCCCTCTGCGGGCTGGAGCTCCCAGAGGGTTGGTGTTAGTCTGCCCTATACTTAGCCATTACTAGATATTCTCTAATCTTGAGTGGGCACGACTGACCCCAATTCATCTGATGTCCGGACCTTCTGTTTAGGTTTATTTGTTACATGTTGTCCTTGTCCCACATGTCTGTGATTGTTTTTTTGACCTTCATTTTTTATACTCAATTAATAAACAAATTATTTTTGATACTATCTTATTAGATAAGCTCTAATCCTTTTCTGTCCCCCTCTGTTTGGGATATTTGTATTTACAGTTTTTCCGGGACTGAATCACAGTTATTACACTATACAGCACACAGCTTAAACATGTTTATTCAAGCCTCTTCTTTTATATATTTTTTGCCAAGACACCAAGTGATTTTAATTACCACATTAATTAGCCACAGAACCTGTGTAATTATTATGTGTTCGGGTTTAAAGGGATGAGGAGGCAACCCTAGCAGCTAAATTTAGGCAGGCCTAGCTGTGAGCTGGGCCTGTTTGTTTTTGATCTGGGGGCTGGGGAGTGGTTTAGTGTAATAACAGATGACTGACTTGTACTTCATCTCTCTGGCGCCTCCACTGTTTCCAGAGGGTTCTGGAAAAGAGGCAGGGCAGAGGATGTAAGCAGCATGGAGTGTATCTGGGAGCCCTGACTAATCCCCAACTATACTCATGGTCAGCCTGTTGTGGGAGGAGTTGTCGGGTGGAAGAACTGAGTGATGGAGTGTTAGACTATAGAGGCCCTTGAGGGAACCCCCTTTCTGGGGGGGCCACCTCTGGTCTGGAGCTCGGGAGCTGGGAGGGAGACTATCTCTACACAGTCATTGAGAGGTGTTCTGAACGGGAGCACGAGCAGGAGGAGGACAGTGGGGAGCACTGCTGCGCAAGTCATTCAGGAGGGATCCATTTTGGGGTCTGTGAATGAGAAGCCCTGGGAGGGACATGCCAGGATTGGATGTGAAGCCAGAGGGAGAGACTGTAGTGTTGTTGAAGTAAAGTTGCTGCAGCTAAGAGGGTTGGCAGGATTTTCACCAGAATTCTGAAATCAGTTGTCCACCAAATTTCACTTAGCACAAATATCCTTTTCCATCGCTATTTGGTTGCTACACCAAAGGGGACTACAGACCCCTGCCAGCAAATGGCTATTATTAACCGGTTCAATACAGGGCATTTTCACCCCCTTCCTTCCCAGACCAATTTTTAGTTTTCAGCGCTGTCGCACTTTAAACGACAATTGCGCGGTCGTGCGACGTTGTACCCAAACATAATTGACGTCCTTTTTTCCCCACAAATAGAGCTTTCTTTTGGTGGTATTTGATCACCTCTGCGGTTTTTATTTTTTGTGCTATAAACAAAAGAAGAGCGACAATTTTGAAAAAAAACACAATATTTTTTAGTTTTTGCTATAATAAATATCCCAGTTTAAAAAAAAAAAAAAAAAAAAAAAAAAAAATTTCCTCAGTTTCGGCCGATACGTATTCTTCTACATATTTTTGGTAAAAGAAAAAAAAAAAAAAAAAAAAAATCGCAATAAGCGTATATTGATTGGTTTGCGCAAAAGTTATAGCGTCTACAAAATACGGGATAGATTTATGGCATTTTTTAAAAAAAATTATTTATTTATTTTACTAGTAATAGCGGCAATAGTGATTTTTTTTCGTGACTGCGACATTATGGCGACACATCGGACACTTTTGACACATTTTTGGGACCATTCACATTTATACAGCGATCCGTGCTATAAAATTGCATTGATTACTGTATAAATGTGACTGGCAGGGAAGGGGTTAAATATGTTTCCTAGGGAATGATTCTAACTGTAGGGGGCGGGGACATATAAGGGGAGGAGACCGATCGGTGTTCCTCTGTACTGAGAACACAGATCGGTCTCCTCTCAACTGACAGGACGTGGATCTGTGTGTTTACACACACAGATCCACGGTCCGGCCCGGTTAACGGGCAATCACGGGTGCCCGGCGGACATCGCGGCCGCCGGGCACACGCACCGGGTCCCGAGCAACGCGGCGGCGCGCACGCCCCCTAGACGGCCAGGAAGCCCAGGCCGTCATATGACGTCCACCCAGGATGGGAAATCCCATCTGTGGACGTCATATTACAATACGCGGGTAGTGAAGTAGTTAAACTCTTGGGACTTATTCAGAGTGAGGCCTAACCATGTGCTAACGGTGACAGGAATCTAGGACTGTACAGTAGAGAAAGCAAAGTGATCTCACGTAGTGTGCTGGAGGAGTGTGGAGCTCTGGAGACTGTCAATATAGGTTCAACTATCTTTGTTCAAACAAGCAAGATTTATTATTTGGCATCCCAGGTCCCTTTTCTCCATCCAAGTTTAATTTCCTAAAGAAAATAACAAAAAAAACAAGCTAAAAGGACTGTTCATTGACTGGCTAGTGTGTCTGAAGTGAATGCCTGGCCAAGCAGGGTGACGTGTGGAACTACTACACGCAGTGACCCCACGGGGGCACCGCTACAGCTGTTTACCCAGGACTTAGCTGACTAATACCCTGTTTAATGACTCTCCCTTTGAACAAGTAAAATCAGACAGAGCTAATCAATCTGCATTGTGTCGTTGTATTATCTAAAAAGTGCATACAACGTGTCAACCTAGAGTGTCAGGAGGGCTGCAAAGTTTACAGGGTTAGAGTGGCGCAGATGAACATGAAATTCTACCGTGTTTCCCCGAAAATAAGACCGGGACTTATATTAATTTTGGCTACAAAAACAGACTAGGGCTTATTTTTAGGGGATGTCTTATTTACAGTATGTACAAAAAATTTCCTCCCCGTCAGCTTAGGAGTCAGCATTGTGAAATTCTGTAAACCTTAGTTAAAGACCTTGTAAAATCATGTAATCCATTCTGTAAAAAGATTATATAATGTACAGTGTGTCTCCTTATGTAACTTTATTGTGGAAAATACCTTATTTACAGAGCTGCTGGGCGCTCACGTGACCCACCAGAGATCTGCTCTCCTCCCAGCTGATGTCAGTGGCCCCTCCCTCTGCAATGCTCGGAGCGGGGCTGACAGCGAGCACTGCAGAGGGAGGGGCCGCTATCATCAGCCGGGAGGAGAGCAAAAGATCTCTGGTGGGTCACGTGAGCGCCCAGCAGCTCTGTAAAAAAGGTATTTTCCACAATAAAGTTACACAAGGAGACACACTGCACATTATATAATCTTTTTACAGAACAAAAATTACATGATTTTACAAGGACTTTAACTAGGGCTTATTTTTGGGGTAGGGCTTATATTGCAGCTACCCCAAAAATTCATGCAACAGAAAACAGGGTAAACAACCCCCAAGGGGGCAGTGCTACACACGGTCTACAAGTTACTGTTGTGAGAGTGATACATAGGCTGCCACTGGTGACCTGCCTGGGAAGCAAGGTAATCATCTGGTTTTCACACTGGGTACATTCATTATCAGCTTGGATTGGTTTTTTGTTGGTGCAACAGAGAAAAACGAATGTCGCCCATGGGACTTTAAATGAGGTGTAAATGGTGATCAGAGGGTAAACAGATATAAAGGTACAAATATTTTATTGAAAGCAACAGCATAATCCATAATAGGACATGAGCATGGGTGAACAGGTTCATAAAACAGCAACATTGCATAGTAATCCTAAAACATAGCCATAATGTAATAGTAATACATGTAATACAGGTATGCATGGTACATCTCTAACCCGACGCGTTTCGCGAGCTTTCCTCGCTTCATCAGGGGCTGATGTGCATAACTGCTGTCTGTAAAAACAGATAAAAGTAATTAGAGTATCGGTTATGATTGGTTAAAAGCAAAAAGCCAGAACCGATCATCCCATACTTACTAATGAGACCAAGGCTACTGACACAGAACCCAGGCAGGGGTCGGCGGAGGGCATCTCCCCCGGGAGCTGAAGAGGCCGAGGACCCAACCAGAGGACCGAGGCCAGGCATGGGGGGCAGCATGGCAAGTGGGAGAAAGAGAGAGGAGAACATGAACCCAAATTGTTCCCAAATGTACTGCAGGGCAACTCACTGTATAAAATATAAGTATAGAGTAGTATAAGGTTAAAGGGTTTAGAAGCATGGGATATATATAATGGCATCAAATGCAAGGTATGCTAGTAAACAGGGTCTAAGATAATAACATTGGTATTGTCATAAAAGTATAAAGTATATGCTACTTGCATAGTATGCATAGGGTGTCCCGCAGAACAGAGAGAAGGAGGGCACAGAGTGAAAGAATGAAAGAGAAGGGAAAGAGAAAGGGGAAGAAGAAAAGGAGAAAGCAAGGGGAGGTGAAAGTGAAAGGTGACAGAAATAAGAAAAAGAAAAAGAAGAAAAGAAAAAGGGAACAGGACCAGGGGAAAGGAAAAAGAAAGAAAGTGGAAGAAGTGGGGGGAAATGAGGCGCAGTGAAAGGAAGGGCAAATTTGCCCTTCTTCTCTCTGTTCTGCGGGACACCCTATGCATACTATGCAAGTAGCATATACTTTATACTTTTATGACAATACCAATGTTATTATCTTAGACCCTGTTTACTAGCATACCTTGCATTTGATGCCATTATATATATCCCATGCTTCTAAACCCTTTAACCTTATACTACTCTATACTTATATTTTATACAGTGAGTTGCCCTGCAGTACATTTGGGAACAATTTGGGTTCATGTTCTCCTCTCTCTTTCTCCCACTTGCCATGCTGCCCCCCATGCCTGGCCTCGGTCCTCTGGTTGGGTCCTCGGCCTCTTCAGCTCCCGGGGGAGATGCCCTCCGCCGACCCCTGCCTGGGTTCTGTGTCAGTAGCCTTGGTCTCATTAGTAAGTATGGGATGATCGGTTCTGGCTTTTTGCTTTTAACCAATCATAACCGATACTCTAATTATTTTTATCTGTTTTTACAGACAGCAGTTATGCACATCAGCCCCTGATGAAGCGAGGAAAGCTCGCGAAACGCGTCGGGTTAGAGATGTACCATGCATACCTGTATTACATGTATTACTATTACATTATGGCTATGTTTTAGGATTACTATGCAATGTTGCTGTTTTATGAACCTGTTCACCCATGCTCATGTCCTATTATGGATTATGCTGTTGCTTTCAATAAAATATTTGTACCTTTATATCTGTTTACCCTCTGATCACCATTTACACCTCATTTAAAGTCCCATGGGGGGGCGTGGCCTGGACATGGCGAGGTGAGGACGCTTCTCCTCTGAGCTCCCGACTCCGTCCCGGCTGACCGTGCCAATTACGATCTAAAACACACCCGATGAACGAGGCATGCACTCTAAGAGAAGGAGAACAGGAGGGAGAGCCAAACCAGCGAAAACAAAAGACACAGGAGGCACATTAGACCACTTTCTGACTCAGCCCCGGACCCCCCCTCTGGAATCTAAGATGGCGGGGACACGTGGAGGGGTGAGTGAGACCCGGAGGAGCCATCCAGCGTCCCCGGCTGCATCTATGGACTCGGACTCCTT
Source organism: Aquarana catesbeiana (assembly GCF_042186555.1). Taxonomy (NCBI): domain Eukaryota; kingdom Metazoa; phylum Chordata; class Amphibia; order Anura; family Ranidae; genus Aquarana; species Aquarana catesbeiana. The sequence continues at coordinate 264,952,201 of NC_133332.1, forward strand.
CTCGGACGTCCCAGCTGCCCTGCAGTCAGGCTCAGGGACCCCCCCCTTGCTGGGTTCAGGGGGTGCCGAGGGAAGTGCAGAGATATGGACACTTCTTAGAGCTCTCCCCACTAAAGCGGACATCGAATCACTCATTGATCGCTTAGAAGCACAACACCGCAGGGACATGCAGAAAGTGAACAGTGAACTGAGCTCACTTTCCACCAGACTGACAGCGGGAGAGACCTCGGTATCAGACCTAGAACGCAGAGTCTCCGACTTGGAACACCTCCAGGAAGCCCATGTAGACGCCGCTACAATGCTCCAACTGCACCAGGAGGAAATAGAGGACCGAAGTAGACGCAACAATCTCCGTCTACGCGGCCTCCCAGAGGCGACAGGGCAAGAAGATCTTGCCGCCACCGCAGTAGCCGTCTTCAGCAAGCTTCCAGGAGACCAGCTCCCGCAAACCTTGGAGTTTGATCGAATTCACCGAGCGCTGGGCCCTAAATCGCAGGACCCAAGCAGACCAAGGGATGTTATATGCCGCCTCCATCATTACTCCCACAAAGAAACGATCATCCGCCGAGCATGGGAGGCGGGGGACGTAGACTTTGACGGAGCAAAAATCAAGATATTGCCAGATGTTTCCCGAGCCACCCTGCAACGCAGAGCCATACTCCGACCGGTGCTTGAGACAGCCCGCCGGCAGGGGGCCACATACCGATGGGGATATCCCCTGTCAGTGCTCTTTAAAAAAGGGCAACAAGCATTCCAACTCCGCTCCCCGAGAGACCTTCCGGCCCTCTCTGCGTTCCTGGAGACACCCCCCTTTCAGATCCCGAACTGGCTGACATTCCTTCCACAAACAAGAGGACGATCCGGCCCACAGTCTTCACAGAGGAACCTCCAACCAAGACCACAAAGACAGCGACGGAGATCTCGACCACCTACTCCAGATGGGACACGTGAGTCATGAGGGATTATTCCCTTCCCCTGCTATCAGAGATTCTCTAACACTATATAGTTTTGCCTGGCAGAGGTCCCCCCCCCCCCCCCCCCCATTGACCCCCCTTTTTTTTTTTTTTTTTTTTTGGAACTACACTGCCAGAACTTTGGAAGTATCAGTTAAACGCCAAGACACCTCTCAGACTGAGAGAGGGGATTTCTCACTACCCTACCATTGTCGCTAAAGGAACTGTACTCCAGACATTTCTCACCCAGGATATAGCTACTGGTTACATGATGAGAACAGATATGGTTGTGGATAAGACTTCCGCCCCCACCCACTTCCCCTCTGCATTCAGGGACACTCTAAGCACGGTATAAGGACGATAATGTCCCAATGTTGATTTGTTTTCTCTTCTTTACTGGGTTTTTTAGAGATAATATATATCTGCTATACAGTGGTTTACACAGTTCATGTTATGTTGTCTTAGGAGGTATGTTAAACAAGATTACAGGTACATTGGGGATTTGCAGGCTATTGACTGGCCCCTGGCCTGTGACTTCCTACGCTGGGTCATGACGCACCGGCCCTCTCTCTCACGCCGCCATGCCCAGCGCGGATAATTTCACACATGTAGAAACGCTCCAAATGGAGACCATGGGTGTGGGACCGCTGTCCTCCCTCCCCCTCTCCGCCCTCCCCGCGGGCGCCTCCTCCGGGGGGCGTCTGTGGGGGCTTGGGTGGGGGGGGCGGGGGGACGCTTTCATGTTACTCCTTGGGCTCGGGCTGGGCGGGACGGGTCGGGAGCACCCCCCCTCCGCTGTCTCCAGTTACTCCCCCACATAGGCCAGCACGTCACGTGTCTGTTATAGGCAGCGACGTGCAACGCAAGCATCTCGCTTGTTGTAGTAGTTTTCCCCCCCTCCCCCTATTTTATTGTTTGTCTTTCCCCCTGCTCCCACCAAACCAATATACTGAGATAACTGCAGTTCCCCAGATATAAGTTAGAGGTTACTTTTACTCTTCAATCTAAAGCAGGTGCCCCCCTTCCCCCCCCCCCTCTCTCCTTAGCCTTCCCCTCCCGTGCTCTGGTTGAGGATGGGCAGCCTACAAATATTCTCGGTTAATGCGAAAGGCCTTAACACGCCAGAAAAAAGACGTATCTTGATGACTGAATTGAGACGAGCCCAGGCCGACATAGCCTTTATTCAGGAAACCCATTTTAAGGAGGACAAATTGCCAGTCCTTCAGAACAGATCCTTCCCGCTAGCCTATCATTCTACCAACAAAACTAAATCCAGAGGAACATCCATCCTCCTATCAAGTAAAATACAATGGACCCTCCGTGATATCTTAGTAGATAAGGAGGGCAGATATACATTCATCAAAGGTCTCATTGGAGAAGTGCCCCTGACGTTAGCGACCATATACGCCCCAAATGACGGCCAAGACGCGTTCATGCAACAAATTTTATCCAAACTAGCTAACTTCCAAGAAGGCCAACTGATATTAGGGGGGGATTTTAACACACCCTTAACCCCATCAATAGACACCTCCTCGGGATCATCCTCTATTTCGATTAAAGCCCGTAAACGCATCACCAAAGCCCTACATGAAAATCAACTGATCGACGTATGGCGCCTCCAACACCCAGGCGAACGAGACTATACGTTCTACCCCCCCCCTCACAAACTTCATACGAGGATAGATTACTTCCTTATCCCACATGGCCAACTGCACGCGGTTCGGGAATCAACTATAGGCCAGAGGACATGGTCAGATCATGCTCCTATAACCTTAACCTATGCGCTAAGCAATAATCTCACAAATAAAACCCCTTTCTGGCGACTAAACGAAAGCCTTCTACAAAGACCGGAAGTCCTTGAGGAAGTGAATAGGGAACTAAAATACTATTTCTCCACGAACAAGACAGCAGACTGCGCCCCGGGATCGGTGTGGGAGGCCCATAAGGCGGTGATCAGGGGGATATTTATAAAACACGGGGCACGCATAAAGAGAGAGAATAGGAAACAGCTGGACTTACTCCTCAACAAACTCCACATCACTGCATCACAACACAAAATCTCACCTGACCCCCTGGTGGAGGCTGAACTTAATACCATCCGTAGTCAAATAAATGACATCCTCGGATATAAAGCAAAAGCAGCGCTGCAAAGGTGTCGCCTCATTTCTTATGAATCAGGAGACAAATGCGGGCGGATCCTCGCTAGGGCAGTTAAGGACTTGAGGATGCAGACATACATTCCCCACATCAAAACTACCACAGACACGAAAGTCAGTCTGCCACGTCAGATAGCCAACTCTTTCAAAGACTATTATGAAACCCTATACAACTTACCAAACCTCCCCAATGCACAAGCCCGGATTGAGGCATACTTGTCATCCAGCCAGATACCTACCTTAACAGCTGAAAAAGTAGCGGAATTGGAGATTCCAATAACGCCAGAAGAACTGACAGTAGCCCTTAAGTCGACCAAGCCTGGTAAAGCTCCGGGACCTGACGGCCTTACCCTTACATACTACAAAACACTTTTCCCTTCCCTCAGTCAACACATGATATCCTTTTTTAACGAGATAGGGCAGAAGGCAGCCTTTGCAAACGACACCACGCGGGCACATATTACGGTCATACCCAAAGATGGCAAGGATCCATTACTTTGTAATAGCTATAGACCCATTTCCCTATTAAACACAGATCTCAAGCTCTTTACTAAGATTCTAGCGACCCGATTAGCCCAACATGTGCAGTCCCTAGTACATTTAGACCAAGTGGGCTTCATCCCCACTAGGGAAGCTAGAGACAGTACCACTAAAGTCCTAAACCTGATACACGTAGCCACTCAGACTCATACACCCTCAGTGTTTATCAACACGGACGCAGAAAAGGCATTTGATAGGGTCAATTGGGGATATATGTTTGCAGTCCTTAGACATCTAGGGCTAGGAGAGAAGATGATGGGATGGATCACCCAAATATACCAGACCCCCTCCGCGCAAGTTAAAGTGAACGGAATCCTATCAGACCCTTTCCAAATTACAAATGGGACGAGACAGGGGTGCCCATTGTCCCCCCTCCTCTTTGCCCTTTCACTAGAACCTTTTTTGTGTAAAATTAGAAATAACCCAGACATACAAGGTCTAACGGTTGGGGATACCCAATACAAGGTCTCAGCATACGCTGATGACATGATGTTTTCCCTCTCAAACCCGACTATATCCCTCCCAAACCTCCTCAGGGAATTCGAGGAATACGGTACTATTTCCAATCTTAGAATCAATTATAACAAATCGGAGGCCATGAGTGTAGGAGTTTCGCAACAGACACTACAAACACTCCACTCTAGTTTTAATCTCAAATGGACATCTACAGCCCTAACATACCTAGGAACCTTAGTCCCATCGGACCTTAACCTTACCTTTAAGTTAAACTTCCCCCCCTTATTAACCAAAACACGAAACCTACTGACATCTTGGGGCAAGGGTCTTCATTCATGGTTTGGTAGATGCAACCTGGTCAAGATGTGTATCCTACCTTAATTCCTCTATCTGCTACAAGCTCTTCCAATAACAATTCCCACATCATTTTTTAGAAAAATACACAGTCAATTTATCAAATTTATATGGGCTAATAAAAAACCGAGACTATCTCGAGCTCTTCTTTCCCTTCCGAAAGTCTCAGGAGGCCTGGCTATTCCAGATGTGAAAAAATACTACCAGGCAGTTCACCTTGGTAGGATTATAGACTGGTGCCGACACCGAGACTTTAAATTATGGACACATCTCGAACAGGCCCAAATACAAATACCACTGCAAGGGGCTTTATGGTGCTATGAACATCTTCGGGCACAAGACAAAAGGCACCCTTTGATAGGGACGTCGCTTAGGGTGGGATCACAAACTTGCTTCTCACAATCATTATCCACATTTAATTCTCCGCTATATCCCATTATAGGAAATCCACAATTTCCTCCAGGGCTAGACCCCCAGGTTAAGAATACCTTTATTAGCATGAAACGCACTCAAGCGCGACACTTCCTAATAAATGACTCCTGGCCTTCAGTTGAGACACTGAGCGATCAAACGGGTCCCTTCCGGTTGTCATTCTGGACATCTGTACAATTGAGACATTTTCTCGCGACCATACCCAACCCACAGGGGTTCGCCAGACCTCTGACCTTGTTGGAGAACTACTGTTCTGGAGAGGATGTGCTTACGAGAACGTTGTCCGTAATGTATAACCTTTTGATCACCCCGACGGACGACACACATCTGACCTTTTTAAGTAAGTGGGAGAAGGACCTGAACTGCACGTTCACTTCGAGCCAGGCTCAGCGTATGGTAACTTTAGCATTAAAATCCTCCACCTGTACAAAACTACAGGAAACCAATTATAAACTCTTAACGAGGTGGTACCTGACCCCTCAGGCGCTGCATACCTTCTACCCAAACACCTCAGCACTTTGCTGGAGATGCCAAATGGAGAGAGGTACGCTGTTGCATGTATTTTGGTCCTGCTCGAGGTTATCTCATTTCTGGTCCACGATCAGGGCCACTATCCAAAGGTTCACAGAATACAACATCCCAAATGACCCGGCCTTCTTCCTTTTACATTTAAATACGATATCAATTAAAAGATATAAAAAATCCATAGTATGCCATTTGGTTAATGCCGCTAAATCGTGCATCCCGCTTCATTGGAAAAGCCAAATTCCACCAACGGTGGCGGAGTGGGTTCGGAGGGTGGAGGAGATTGGTAGAATGGAGGACCTGGTGCTCACCGCGAGACACCAACAGGAACAATATCAAAAAACCTGGGCAATCTGGAATCAATTTATTCTATCCTCAGAGGGTATTGCTCTCAGGACTACGTGATGAGGTTAATTTATCAGTCACCGTGATACGTGGAGTTGCCCTGAATCAACCGGAGCACCCCCCCTCTCCCCCCCCCCTACCTCACTCTATCCTTGTCTCATCTCCCACCCCCTTCCCCCTCTTTCCCACCCTCCCTCTTTTATGTATTCTCTGGTTCTGTCTGCTGCCCCCCCCCCCCGGGCACGGAGGTTTGGCCTGGACGGGCCGGGAGGTGGTTGGGGTCGGTGGGGGGGAGGGGAGTGCGAAGATATCCTAGGTCCACTCCTTACTGAAAGAAATTATCTGATACATACTAATAATATTGAAGTGGAAATGTGCCCCCCCCCCTTCCCTCCCCTCCCCATGATGTTTGAGTGTACCCCCCCCCTTCCCTCCCCTGATTCCCCCCTATTGTGTGTATGTATTGTATTGTAATGTTTGTTGCAATGCCCAGGTTGGGCGAGCTGGAAAAAATAAAAAAACTATATTTGAAAAAAAAAAAAAGTCCCATGGGCGACATTCGTTTTTCTCTGTTTCTGATATTAGGGATGGAGGTGGTTTATGTTAGGGGTCATCTCCCAGACACTCTCTTTGCATTTTGTTGGTGCAAGAGTCTCTACTTTAGAAATCCCAGCACACCAATTTTCAACACTAGCTATAATTTTCTTTTTACACCAGAAAAATAAATATATTGAATATAAAATGTCATAGTCGCTTACCATGTGAAAAGCAATTCTGTTCTTTTAGGTTTTGCATAGTTAAACTACTGGACAATTTCTTATACAATATCCCTTGAGGACAGACCCTGCCCCCCCCCCCAGGCATGTGCTCAAGTCTTCTTTGAGATATGGAAATGATACATTCTATACATTATTAAGTTTTGTATAATTGAATTACTTTTTTTCTCCATCTATTCATTATATCGTGATCATAATATAACATTACAGTTTTTAAATCAATTTATTATTGTTCAAGTAAAAAGACTGCATTAGTCTTAGATCTGATCCAAGAGGGTCATCACAGTATCCTACCAGCCCCTCTACAATTTAATCTGTGTGCACAGAGGTGCCCTGGTCCATTAGAAATGCCCCTTCACAAGGACTCTTTTGAATAGATCTCTGCTCCGAGTGTTGACACTATACCACATGTGTCAAACTCCAGGCCCTCTCGTGTGTCCTCATGTTTAGGGGACTGTGGATTTGTGGAGGGAAATATGTGTAAAGGTGGGGGAGAGTGGAGAAGAGGTCAAAGTCAAGGACAATTGCAAGCGAGATGTGGACAGCCTGTGAAAGAAAGCTGAAGCCTGCACTCCATACATAGCACACCTCTAAACCCTGCACTCTGTATGTAGCGCACCCCTGAAGTCTGCACTCTGTGCATAGGGCACCCCTGAACTCCACACATAATGCATTCCTGGTATTGCCCCTTTAAGATTATCCCAATGTGTACAATTTGGCCACACCCATCATTCGATGCAGTTAGGCTGGGGTTGTGGTTGAGTTGATACACCTTTTCTCTGAGAAAAAAAGCCTTGGAAAGAACTGGACCCTTCTCAAGATATATAGTATATTAGATTAATGAGTTTAGCCATCCAGCAATTTTCCAAATACAAATACGTTATAATATATACTCTTGATCTGACAATTTATACTAAAGTTTGTATGAAACACTGTTAGTGTTGAACTTAATATTTAGGAAAAAAGCTAAAGTTTATTGACTGTCTTCGTTTCTGCTCACATCTGGCTACTGCTGTTCATTGTAATTAGTGCAGATTTTCAGGCTGTCGGAGGAAAATCTCTCCGCCCCTCTTAACGCCAGACCTGATGGCGTTGCTAATGTAATTAGGAGGAATATTACGAGGTCCAAGTGTCAAGGCAGATGGCGCCTAGCTGGCACTACTAGCTGGGCAGCCCCCACACAAGGGTATTGAAATAAGGAAGGTAGGAAGCCCCCAATGTGCGTCTTATCCCATCTGGTGCCACATACTGTTTTGCACTCCAGCTAGCAAATATTTAGTTAACACAAATTGATTAACTTCTACAACTTTAAATTATACAATATATTATTGGAAAAATCTTAATAAAGAATGAAAAAAAAAAAAAAAACAGTATTTATGTATTACATTTTTTGGTTCATCCAAAGTTAGTCATTACTCTATGGACTCTTTCACACATTTCATAAATATATTTACAGCGCTACCCCCCACCCCCCACCCCCACGAGCCGCTGGTATTTTGCCCAGGTCTTACCCACTCTTGCTCCGCAGCCAGGCACAAAATAGATTGACACAGCCAGATGAGCACACACTTCCACTTATTGTCTCAAATGACCAGTCTAGGGGTTTTGTTGTTTTAATAGAGAGCTTGGATAGGGAAGGGATATAGTAGGATACTTCAAAAACGGAACTATTTACAGGTGGACTCTAACTTTCTTTTCTTGTGAAACCTGGCTGAAGATCTTGCAGAAGACAGATACAGACATTATAGCAGCAGCAAACTGATTGCAGAACTGAGCAATATCCCTCAGTAAAGTAGTGAAGAGTCCTGGACAAAGCTCTAAGAAGGGGTTAACCGCCTAAGGCTCCTTAGGGTGTCTGTACTCACAAGGCTCCTGAAGCACCACCGGCAGCCTTCTGCCTCCATGATACCAGACCTGATGCACTGTAGACTCTCCCTCTGCCAGCTATGGTACGACCAAGGTCAGCCACAAAGACTTCAGGTCTCCCACCTGAGGCCGCATGCCAGCAATTCAGGCCCTCATGTCACCCACCTGAGGCCACATGGCAGCAAGTGCCACCAGCATGGTGCAATCCTCTCCTAGGAATTACCAAGAACCCCATGTGCTCCTTGAACCCAAATACAGGCACCCAGCATGCCTAGGGGCACCTCCCCTTATAATTGGCCAGGGCTGGATGAATATTCATGCTCCCATCTGCCTAATATCTAGCACTTTCTATAGTTGCCAGGATAGTGTGAAACTTCAAGACAGCATGAGCAGCACCAGAGCACACCGAGCAGACTACACTAGCTGGTCAATTGCTTTTTGTTAAGCAGACTGCAAATAAATTTACCTAGCTGTCTCTCTGGTAAGCAGAGAAACTAAAAACTATTATACATATATATATTTTTTTTTTTTAACCTGGGGGACAGGTAGGTGGTACAAAGCTTCCTGGGATAAGCAATCTTTCAGGCACAGATACTAAATCCAGTGAGGTAGTGATAAACAGTGCGGTGTTTATTGGTGATATATTCAAGTCTATATACAGGTGCTGTACAGTGTTTCAGAAAATAAACAGTACAAAAATAGTCGAACAAAAACCTAGCCGTGTCTTGGCACTAACTACACATCTCCTTTGCTGCAGCAGCTCCGCTGAGCCCCCCTTATACTTACCTGAGCCCCGTAATTCCCACAACGGGAACGAGCACACCAGCTCCGGCCCGTGTCTCGTGTCTTGATTGGATAGATTGATAGCAGCGCAGCCATCGTCTCCCGCTGCTGTCAATCAAATCCAATAACGCAGGTGCCGAGGGGCGGAGCTGAGTCCTGCTGTCTATGTCTACGGACACAGCAGCAGGACACATAACTGGTGTCCACAAAGGAAAGCACTTCTCCTACTGAGCACTCGAGAAGAGGAGGAGCCAGGGGTGCTGCGGACACCCCAGAAGAGGAGGATCGGGGCCACTCTAAGCAAAACCAACTGCACAGCGAAGGTAAGTATGACATGTTTGCTATTTTATTTGTATTTTTTAAACAAACCTTTACAACCACTTTAAACCTTCACAACTATATCCCTGACCTGTCTGGTGTGTTCCTTGGCCTTCATGATGCTGTTTGTTCACTAAGGTTCTCCAACAAACCTCTGAGGGCTTCACAGAACAGCTGTATTTATACTGAGATTAAATTATACACCGGTGGACTCTATTTACTAATTAGGTGACTTCTGAGGGCAATTGGTTCCACTACATTTTAGTTAGGGGTATCAGAGTAAAGAGGACTGAATACAAATGCACACCACACTTTTCACATAGTTGTAAAAATTTAGAAAACCATTTATCATTTTCCTTCCACTTCACAATTATGTTCCACTTTGTGTTGGTCTATCACATAAAATCCCAATAAAATACATTTACGTTTTCTGTGGCAACATGAGAAAATGTGGGAAATTTCAAGGGGTGTGAATACCTTTTCAAGAACTACCTGCTTCTAAGTCATACAAGCATTATTCAGGTAGTTCTGGCTGCTGCCACTTTAAGAACCTGTTGCTAAATAATTAGTTCTTGTATCAGGAAACCGGTGGTGATTAACACCATCCCTGAGTTGGCATACAGAGGTACACCAGTATTCAGAGCAGGCAGTGCCTGGGCTGGGAAGTTGTCATGTATTTGACATTATTCCTGGCCCATTTAGCTGTATGCCAGGAGACTCCCCAGTCTATATATATATATATATATATATATATATATATATATATATATATATATATATATATATATATACACACACACACACACACACTGTATATATAGGGGGCTGATTCAAAAGCCGCTATTAGATTAAATAACAGCTATGGATCCACCCACTGCTGTGCACTGTCAATCAAAAGTAAGGTGGATCTCATGGGGAACTAGTCTTTCAGTTCTCTGTCAACCTCCACCCACCCCCAGTATAAACCTCTTTGGCCATGCATCTGTCAGTGTGACGGGTGTGATGGCCAGGAGTGAGTGTTGACACTCCTTCCTCAGTGCATTCATGGACAGATTCATGTACCGGTCTATGACCGGTACATGAATCAGGCGCAAGCATGGGCACTGTCGGTGCTGGACCCCGATGCAATTCTTAAGGCTGGGCTCACACTATTGCCCCGCATCCAATTCGCATATCAGGAGACTGTGACCGGCTCTCTATAGAGCCAGTTCACACATCTCCGGAGCGGCTCCTGTGCATCCTCTGGTGCATTTCAGGTCCGAATTCAGCCAAAAATTTGGGTTGAGAATGGGACCTGAAACGGGGACGCACCGGACTCCTGCTGTGAGCCGCTCCGTGTTGCGGTGTGAACCCAGCCTTAGGCCTTTTATAATTCCCCCATATATCTAAAAAGCTGTACATACGTTAATAGTGTCCCAGCTAAATGTGTTTTTGCAAACTTTAGTAATTTATTGAGAAAAGAAGAAACAAAAATTAGTGAAAAATAAGGTGAAAATGATATCCTGTAAATATATTTATACACTTCAAATATCTAGGATACCTTTCAGCTGGGAGCTGCATTTGTCTAAGGGCCCATTCACACCAAAACTGCACGTCTACTGCATGTTTTTTTCATGCACATTTGCATGCAGTTGATGTGTATTTTTATGAGTGTTTATATGCAATTGATGCATGTTTACATGCAGTTGACACAAGTTTTTCCACCTATATTTGTTTGGTGAGGTCACTTCTTTCTTTGGGCTTTTTTGTGCACTGAGATGCGTTGTGGTGCCTTTGCGGTGGGGAAAATGTAGCATGCTGTACGTTTTTGCAATGCACTGCACTGTAAGATGAATGCCCATAGAAGAACCTGAATTTTGTACTGTCTATGTAGTTGGAATGCAGTCAAAAAACGCAACTGGTGCGACTGGGCCCTAAGGGCTGGTTCATACCTGAATTGCCGTCTGTGTTCCTATGTGATTCAGTGCGGTGCGTTTTTCAGCCTATTCATATGAATGAGCTAAAATCACACTGGATTGCACCAAAAGTAGTGGAAGCACTACTTTTAAAAACGCACTGAAACTGGATCATATGGTACTGCGGCACCATGCAATCTGGTGCAGGCAAACGCACTGCATTTGCAATCTGCATTTGAAGTGTTGTTAGGATTACATTGACACCCGCAGCAGATAACACACCCAGTATGTTTTGAATACGGTGTGGGAAACACGCATGGAATGTGGGTTTCCCGAACTGCATTCTAGTGTGAATGGGCCCTACACAGCTGCACACTAGTTCCAGGGCATTGCCCGCAGTAATACTGAAGAGGTGCTGCACTGCTCTGGAATTGGCTTGCAGCCTGCAAACCAGAAAATGGAACCCAGGTTATAATATGTTCTTCTTGCCACTGTTTTGTGAGTAACCAACCAGAAAAAAAAACTATATACATTAGAAGGGCTGATTCACGCCAGGAACACTCACATTCCTGCGTGATTTGAAGGGGCTGAAAATGCACTGCAGCAAATGTAGTGCATGCACTGCTTTAAAAAAAATGCACTGTAACCAGACTGCATTATACTTCTGTACCATCTGATCCAGTGCAGGCAGACCTACTGTGTTTATAACCTGCATTTGGGGTTTTGCTAGCATTGCATTGACATCCGCTGCAGATCGCAAGTGCAGTGCGTTTGGAACACGGTGCAGGAAACGTGCACGGAACACAGGTTTCCCGCACCACGTTCAGGTTTGAACTGACTCTACGGGTCAAGACAATAGATATGCGCATGTTTGCACTGGATCAGTCACTTGCTAAATAGGTGAAACAGAGAAACAGCCCCATAGGTTACACCTGATAAAAAACAATTCAGAAATGGCAGCACCCATATTTCTTCTGACAAATTACAACCATTACAGTGATCCTGTAAACATCAAATAGTAGCTAATTTTTTGTTGAGAAAAACAATCCCCTCTGGGTGATCAATGTACATTGCAGGGATTTTAACAAACTTTATAGTAGATTCTTACCTTATGTTGCTCTAGAGAAAGTAACTGTTTGCTATCTAAATGGGAGGGTCTGGTTCATTATAATCAGCTGATTTACTCAGGTGTAATAATGAGAAAAGCTGCAGGGTCCACCTTCCTTTAGAAGTATTTAACCACCTCCCATCCGCGCTGTAGCCGAAAGACGGCTACAGCATGGCTCTAATTTGCCTGGAGGGCGTCCATGGACATCCTCCCGTTCTCAAGTGACCTGCGCACCCACCGCAGGGAGCTCGCGGCTCGCTCTGTGATCAGCAAATCTATGAGACTCACTGGATCACAGATTGGAGTAAGGGTCGGTCCCAACCCCTTACCACGTGATCAGCTGTCAGCCAATGACAGCTGATCATGTGATGTAAACAGAGTCGGTAATCGGCTATTTTTTCTCCTCGTACTGATAGTGGAGAAAAAAAAAAGCTGATCACCGGCAGCTGTCATCAGGACATCGGTCCTGATCAAGGAGAGCAGCTGCACGCTCATCTCTGCCACCTAACAGTACACAACAGTGCCGCCTTTCAGTGCCCACCAGTTTCACCTACCAGTGCCCACAGTGCCACCCATCAGTGCCCACAGTGCAACCCATCAGTGCCCACAGTACCACCTATCAGTGCCCACAGTACCACCCATCAGTTTCACCAGTGTCACCTACCAGTGCCCATCAGTGTCACTTACCAGTGCCCATCAGTGCCACCTATCAGTGTCACCCATCAGTGCCCATCAGTGTCACTTACCAGTGCCATCTATCAGTGCCACCCATCAGTGCCCATCAGTTCTCATCAGTACCGCCTTATCTGTCCCCATCAGTACCGCCTTATCTGTCCCCATCAGTGCCGTCTTATCTGTGCCTATCAGTGCCGTCTTATCTGTGCCCATCAGTGCCGCCTTATCTGTGCCCATCAGTGCCGCCTTATCTGTGCCCATCAGTGCCGCCTTATCTGTGCCCATCAGTGCCGCCTTATCTGTGCCCATCAGTGCCGCCTTATCTGTGCCCATCAGTGCCGCCTTATCTGTGCCCATCAGTGCTGCCTTATCTGTGCCCATCAGTGCTGCCTTATCTGTGCCCATCAGTGCTGCCTTATCGGTGCCCACCAGTGCAGCCTATCGGTGCCCATCAGTGCCGCCTCATCAGCGCATATCAATGAAGGAGAAAAATTACCTGTTTGCAAAATTATATAACCAACTATTAAACATAATTTTTTTTCAAAATTTTCCATCGTTTGTTTAACAAAAAATAAAAACCCCAGTGGTGAGTAAATACCACCAAAAGAAAGCTCTATTTGTGTGAAAAAAATGATAAAAATTAAAAATTTCATTTGGGTACAGCGTTGTATGACCGCGCAATTGTCATTCAAAGTGCATCAGCGCTAAAAGCTGAAAATTGGTCTGGGCAGGAGGGGGGTTTAAGTGCCCAGTAAGGAAGTGGTTAACCCTTGGGGAGTATCTTGCTAAAACTTAAAATTCCTATTGTATGGAGTGCCTAAAAGTTGACTTGCATCTGAGACTTCTAGAAAAATCAGTGAGCCAATCACACAAGCAGGAAATTACATTTCTGGAGAAGTTCTGTACAATGCTTCCCGGTTGCCGTAATATATTGAATTTTACCAAAAAATACAGCGGCTGCAGATTTCAAAAGAAAGGCCATTTTTAATAATATTAAATTACGACATGGCTTGTGCAGCAATTGTATATGGTATGTTATTTTTTTATTAGCTATATTTTTTCCATGGATGGCTGAGTTTTCTGTGCTCAGGATGCACTCACTGCACACCCCCAACACAGTGACCGAGCTGTCATAGACAGCTCCCAATCTTTAGTAATGATCCAGAGCCAGTGGATCGGCTCACAATCATCATGTGACCACTGTGAAAGCCAATCATAGTGGCCATATGATTTGACAGTCCTTCTGTCATAAAGATCATGTTAATGGGACACAAATGTTTACCCCATTTGAGAACAACTGCCTGAAAGACCCCCATTTGAAAGCTTTGCTTTTGTACCTGAACACTTCCTTAACCAATTTGATAGGCTCTGTGCCTCTCACCTATACAGCACAATGGGCAGCTGGTTTAGGTAGAACCCCAGACCAGGCCACCTGGACCAAGATTTGGTTGGCTTCTTCAAAGTGTTCTCTGAATATCAGCTGATAGCCTCCCATGGCTTCCAATACCACCTCTACACTGACGACACCCAAATCTATTTGTCTACCCCTCAGCTCACTCCCTCTGTCTCCTCACGTATCACTAATTTACTATCAGATATATTGGTCTGGATGTCACACCACTTCCTCAAACTCAATCTATCCAAAACCGAACTTATAATTTTTCCTCCCCCATTTGCTCGCTCCCCTGATCTCTCTGTCAAAATTGATGGCACAACTATAAGCCTATCCCCACATGCCAAGGTTCTAGGTGTAGTCCTGGACTCTGAACTCCCCTTTAAGCACCAAGTCCAATCACTGTCCAAATACTGCCGCCTCAACCTCCGCAACATCTCCAAAATATGCCCCTTTCTAACCAATGACACAACAAAGCTCTTAGTTCACTCGCTGGTCATTTCTCGCCTCGACTACTGCAACTCCCTTCTCATTGGCTTACCTCTACATAGTCTATCACCTTTTCAATCTATCATGAATGCTGCTGCCAGACTCATCCACCTTACCAATCGCTCTGTCACTGCTACCCCTCTCTGTCAATCTCTCCACTGGCTTCCTCTCGGCCAAAGAATACAATTCAAAATACTAACAACTACGTACAAAGCCATCCACAATTTAGCCCCCAGCTACATCACTAGCCTAGTCTCCAAATACCAACCTACTCGTTCTCTTCGTTCCTCTCAAGACCTCCTGCTCTCTAGCTCCCTCATCACCTCCTCCCATTCTCGCCTCCAGGACTTTTCCAAAGCCTCTCCAATCCTATGGAATGCCCTACCCCAATCTGTCCGCTTATCTCCTACTCTATTAGCTTTTAGACGATCCCTAAAAACCCTTCTCTTCAGAGAAGCCTACCCCACCCACACCTAACAACTGTATTTTCATTTTCTCCATCAGCTCACCCCCCACAGTTATTACCTTTTGTTTCCACTTGACCCTCTCTTCTAGATTGTAAGCTTTAACAAGCAGGGTCCTTTGATCCCTCCTGCATTGATTTGTATTGTAAGTGTATCAGACATCCCAACCTGCTAAAACTCATTTCATTGAGGTGGCAAACTCACTTCAGGGAGGTGGCGCTTCGCACCCGCAAACGCCCCCCCCCCCCCCACACACACACACACACACACCGTGGCAAAATATTCTTTAAATCACTTTCTTAATATTTTTTCGCAGTGCTTCTGGCGAAGTGGGTGAGGGGTGGGTGGCAGTGTCAGTAGTTTTTTTTACTTCTAATAATTGATTTTTTTTTACATTTTAATTTGTTTTTAATTATTTTTCACAATGCTTTTTACACTTTTTCATTTTTCAGAATTTTTTAAAATATTTTATTTTTTATTTTTGGGGGGGCTTTGGTGAGATGTCAGGGGTCTAAACAGACCCCTGACATCACCCCTTTGAGACAGACAAAGGGACTGAAGACACATTCCCCAGTCCCTTTCTCAGCACTAAAGATGAATGAACAGGAGGCAGAGGCTCCTGTCCATTCATAAACTGAGCAGAGTAAACAGAGTTTACTCTGCTCAGTAATCACAGGACACAGGAATGATCTCGCTCACTGTGTCCAATTACTAGTCCCCCCCCGCAGCCGGCGGGAGAGGAGAGGAGGGGAGCCGGTTGCTGGGAACGAGGGGGGCGGAGAAGGACACGGAGAGGCATGGGGGAGGAGTACACAGAGAAGCTGGGCATGATCGGTGCGCAGCAGGAGGGACAGCCGCCTCACCGATCATTCCCGGGAGATGGGGAGGCACTTGCAGGTGTGTGGGAGCCACCGCAGAAATGCGGGAATCTCCTGCACCTTCCGGGAGACTTGAGATGCTGCGCAAACTGTTGGCACTATATAAATCCTGTATAATAATAATGTCCCTGCCCAAGAAAATGCCTATAAAACTTCTCTCACAGTGGTACTGTACATGACCCCAGATCATGAATCCAAGCTCAATTCCTCTGTATTCCTCATGTGTTTCTGCGGCTGCAAGGAACTTGGTACCTTATTTCATGTATGGTGGACCTGCCCTAAGGCTGTCCAGTTCTGGGCACAAGTTTACACCATGCTCAGGTCTATTCTTAAAGGGTTTGTTACCCCAACATTTCATATTCCTGATATGTCCCTGCTGTACCATGTACTTATATTATAAATTATCCTGTTCTCTTTGTATTGCTTCCTTTGTTTGAAATCCCCGGTGTTCCTGAAAGTCCCTCTGCTTTCCTTTTAAAAACTGACCACACTAAACGGGAGAGCACAGCATAGTCAATTCTCTAGCTATGCTGAGAACTCAGTCTCCTCTCCTCCAATGATCAGACTTGCCCCCGCACAGCCTTTTGCTCAGTGTGTATTTATAATGTTTCTCTTTTTATCGATACACAAATGTTTTGCCTTTCATTTCAATTTTAAACAGAATGGGTTGTTTTACAAGGTGATTGTTAACAATCACTTTAATGTTTCCTTACCATGTAACCCCTGGGAAGTTCTTCTATTTGAACCAATATTATCCCTCACTAAGCACCAGAGGAAGTAAGTGGGGTTTGCGTTTCTGGTTGCACGGCAGACTTTGGCTAGAGCGTGAAGGCAGCCATTTATTAATTTAACGGAAATTAAAGCGGAGTTCCACCCAAAAGTGGAACTTCTGCTCATTTGTCTCCCCCCTCCTCCGGTGCCACATTTGGCACCTTTTGTGGGGGAGGGGGGGCGGATGCCTGTCTTTGAAAGGTATCCTGTCCCCACTTCCGGGAGTCTGGGCCACGGCGAATTAGGTCACAGCTCGGCTCCCTCCTGATCCCTCCTCCTTCCCCTGCCACTGGGCCAGTAGGAGAGCACAGCTGTGCCTCGCACATGTACAGTAAGGACCCAACGGGCCTCCTCTTTAAGCATAATGGTACACAAGAAGCTCACCTCCATTCTGGATGATACCCACGCTAAGTTTTTAAGGGATCCCTGGATCAGATATAATGCCCAGGAGAACATTGATTGAACCCTACTTTCTGTTCTATCCTGTAGGCTATGTAAACCATAGCTGGGCCAGACCACAAGCAAACCCCCCACCCCCTTTCCCTCTCCTCTTCCTTTGCTCCCAGGCAAGTTCCTCATCCTTCTCTTCTCCCTCTGCTCTTCTAATACTACCCCGTTCCTCTTTCTTTCCCCTTTCGTCTGTTTTCTTGCTTCAACATCTTTTGCAAGAGCTGTCAGACCCTTCTCCCTCCTTTTCGCCTTATTCTTATCAGTTAGTGCACTATGCTAGACTTACTTGTTGCGAATAGTTTGGTTACCATTGGGTGGTATTGAAATGTCGGTCTCTACTGATGCACCAAGCCGTGCGCTTGAGTTTTCCAACCCTGTATGTTCCAGGCTCAATGTACTAATTGCACTTTTATCATCCCTAATTTTTTGTATACTGGCCTTTGATCTACTTTTAAAAAAAATCCAATAAAACCTTTTGTAAAACAAGTTAAAGGGACACCAGGGCTGGGTACAGAGGGCTTAACACAGCAATTTTGTTGTTTTGAGACCCCCTCTATAACATAGTGTTATTATCTTTGCCCTGTATATTTAGGAAACAGAATTTAGAGCAGAGCTCCACCTGATAGGCTTGTTGGCACCCCCCCCTACCTCCACTGCCACATTTGGCACTTTTTGGGGGGGAGAGGGGAGCGCGTACCTTGTGTTGATAGGTACTTGCTCCCATATCCTGGTAAGATCATCGCATGGTGATCTACGTCATGTCCAGCCTTCTGGGCACAAAGCAAGGTCCATAAAGACATGAATGAGCGAGTTTGGGGTGGAGGAACTTGACTAGCCTGCACAGAGTTCTGACCTCAACCCAATAGACTATCCTTGGAATGAATTAGAGCAGAGATTGCGAGCCAGGCCTTCTCATCCACATCAGTGCCTGACCTCACAAATGTGCTTCTGGAATAATGGTCAAACATTCCCATAGACACACTCCCAAACCTTGGTGACAGCCTTCTCAGAAGAGTTGAAACTGTTATAGCTGCAAAGGTTGGGCCAACTCAATATTGAACCCTACGGACTAAGACTGGGATGCCATTAAAGTTCATGTGCATGTAAAGGCAGGCATAAATAGTGTTTATTTATGCACAGCATGTATGTAGAGTACCTTTCTGCTGAAAGCTGCATTTGTCTGACTAAAAGGCTGTGCACTAGTTCCATGGCGTTACCCTCACTAATACTAAACCGGTGTTGAATTACTCTGGAATTAGCATTTCTTCCTAAAAGATATTCAACTTGATGATACATTTATTTTAAAAGGAACCTGTCAGGAACTTAAAGGAGAAGTATGAGGTGAAAGAAAACAAACCTCTATACTCACCTCTATGCTGTAGCATCTGTGTGATAATGCAGCTGTCCCACATTCGCTTTAAGACTGAGAACTGAGCAATCACATGACCGCCCAACACTCAGTTCATGGTCTGCTCAGAGCAGAGAGCAGTGACTGCTTTCCACTCTGCTTCTTCCACACTCACTGGAGTTCTGGGCAGGGGAGGGGGTGGGCGCAGCTTCTCTGTGTCAGGATCACTTAAAGGGGTTGTAAACCCTTGTGTTTTTTCACCTTAATGCATCCTATGTATTAAGGTGAAAAAACACCTGGCAGTGACCGGCCCCCCAGCCCCCCATTTTACTTACCTGAGCCCTGGAACTTCATCCGGCGGGGACACGCTCTTCCTCTGCCTGGGGGTTCTCGGCTCTTGATTGGATAGATTGATAGCAGCGCAGCCATTGGCTCCCGCTGCTGTCAATCAAATCCAATGATGCGGGCGCCAGGGGGTGGGGCCGAGTTATACATTCCGCGGCTATGGATGCAGAATGATGGACTCGGAAGCGCGCCCGCAAGGTAACCCCCCGGGAGAGCGCTTCTCCTAGTGGGGTTTTCTGATGTGGGGAGGAGCCGCAAGAGCCGCCATGGGACCCCAGAAGATGGTGTTCAGGACCATTCTGTGCAAATCGAGCCGCACAATGGAGGTAAGTATGACATGTTTGTTATTTTTTTTTAAATAAACAAAGCTTTACAATCACTTTAAGTGCTCCTGCTCCACAGTCCAGCATCCAGTTTTTGGCTATTGCATTCTCCCTGTCTGTGTCCACCTGCAAGGTGATTGATGTGGTCAGTCACCTGTTATAAGCAAGCCAAATGCTCCGTCCTTTGCTTGTGATAGCGAATGATACCTGTGTTGTTCCTGATCGACCCCCCTGTCTGTCTGCCCTGCTTTACTAGTTTGGATTTCCTTGTGTATGACTTTGAACCGTATTATTGGACTATTCCTTGAACTCAGCCTACCAGTTGAAATGTCTGAGACAGAGAAAATTCCCCTAGTGGACTTTTGAGGCACATATAAAGGAATATTTAGGAGAGTATGTAGAGTAAAACGCCAGTTTATTCGTTACAAAAAAGTTTCTCAAGTAAATATCAAACAAGTGACATAAGTAAAAACAGGGAATGCAGTTCTATAGATATAAAACTAGTGATACCAATACGCTTGTACCCGACGCATTTCGGAGTTGCTTTTTGCCTCCTTCTTCAGGGGTGATTGTAAGCTTTAAACAGAGATTTCTGTGTAGGAAATGGCATATATAACATATATATAGTAAATATGCGTAAAAATCAAACCAAAGAGCGTAGAAATACATAAATATACATTTCTTCGTTTACACTTACATTGGTATCTATAGTTATTGGTTATGCATTCCAAGAGGTTTAAAAGAAGACAAACATGTTGACACATACTGCCCATCAGACGCGTCCCCTGAGCATGGTGTATAGAGCTTTGATGGAATGTCTCCAAAGTATTTATATAGCCTCCATCGAGGTAGAGGTAAATAGGTAGACAAATATGGGGTAGTTTTACTTCCTTTCAATAGGAATAAAGGCCCATTAATCAAGGGCGTATAAGAGTTTGGATCTGAGATCACACTGAGGCCAAATGCGGATCCTGTAGATTATGAAAATATATAGATAAGTACATGTAGGTAAAACATATAAGTGGCTGGGATATTGGGTAGGAAGTCCTAAAATGTATCCTACCTGGTCAGCCTACAGTATAAGGATCAGCAGCTGGTGATGGAACTAGATCCGGTGAAGCCCAAATCTGGAGGGTCGACATGCAGAGAAAGAGGGGATATATCAAAGCCCTAATTGTGTATTTCTAAAAGAAGGGGGGGGGGGGAAGTGAGAGGAAAAAAGGGGGGGAAAACAGAGAGAAAACAAAAGCAATGAAAAGGGAAGGGGAGGGAGGGGGGGGGGGGATAAAGGGGAAGGGGGAAAGAGAAAGTTGAAATGTCTGGCAATGCAATTTAAGCAGTCACTACGCACGGCGATGCTATCCAAGCAGTCACTATGCATGGCGATGCGATTCCTTCGGCCACTGCATCAGTTACACCTGTTCAGCCCATGCCCATTGAGCTTCCTCGTTTTTCTTATTCAGGACTTTCTGTAACCTGGCCTCACCCTACTTCTACTACACCCATTCTAACCTGTCTAAGAGGTTCAATCCATCCTTTGGATAAACTACCTCATCTGGCCAGGTGGGGCTTACAACCTTTTTTCAGGGCTCTCTGCATTCTGCTTGTGTTTCAGCTATCCGGCTTGACTCCCATGACACATCCCCTGCTAACCAATCTGACCTCAGTCCCAGGCTGATGTTCCTGTGCTGGATGTCCAGCTTGTCTTTGAGGGTCCGGGAGCCTCTCCTCAGAGCGGGGGTAATGTCAGGATCACTTAAGTGCTCCTGCTCCATATTCCAGCATCTGGTTTTTTGCTATTGCATTCTCCCTGTGTCCACCTGCAAGGTTTATTGTGGTCAGTCACCTGTTATAAGCAAGCCAAACGCTCTGTCCTTTGCTTGTGATAGAGAATGATACCAGTGTTGTTCCTGATCGAGCTCCCTGTCTATCTGCCCTGCTTACTAGTTTGGATTTCCCTGTGTATGACTTCGGACGAGATTATTGTACTATTATTGGACTATTCCTCTTACCTGAACTGTCATTGAACCACGCTACCAGTCTGCTAACTGCAAGTATCTCTTGGCTTTGCTCAGATCACATCTGCCCTGGTGTGGTGGCCAGGCACTATAGTGTACCAAGCTCTACCAATAGGTAGGTAGGTAGGTTTTTCAGCACAGGTAAATTTAGGCAGGCCTATGCTGCAAACTAGGCCTGTCTGTTTTGATCTGGGGGCTGGGAGTGGTCAGAGTAGCAGTGGGTGTGACCACCTGTGCTCTAGTTCTGGGGCGCCTCCCCTGCTTCCAGAGAGAAGATTCTGGAAGAGGGGCTGTGCCTGGAACTGGAGTGGCATGCAGTTCATGTGGGAGCCCTGACCAATCCCCAATCAGTATTGGCAGGGGGCGGGCCTCCTATATAAGCTGAGGTGATATGCCACTGGGGAGAGAAGTTGGCTGAGTGAAGTGAGGAATGGAATGCTAGGCAGCAGCAGGAGGACATGTCCATCTGGGGGGGGGTGCCGATCGCAGGAGGAGGCTCGAGGAGAGCTGTGAAGGAACATTGCCTCTACACGGTCATTGGCAATGTCTCTGCCACCACAGTGGTAGGGAACTCCTGGAGCAGAGGGGCAGGTGAAGCCGTCGGAAGGCATGATCCGGTCAAGTTCCTCTTCAAGGAAGGTCGGTGAGTGTTACCACAGTGGAGGGCTGGATGTGCCAGGAAGTCTGTGAGGGAACTCTGCTTTTACACGGTCATTAGCAGAGTCTTCATCATACACACGGTGGATGATGGGGAGTCCTGGATCAGAGAAGAGACTGTGGGGATCTATGTCAAAAATCGATGTGGCCTGAGGGCACAGGATTTGCAAGTTGGGCCGACTGGGAACAGTAGTCCACCATCTAAGTTATGCTTTTAAACTACTAGGCCTCCGGAGAGAGGTTCTGCAGGCCTCAGGCCTAGTAGCAGTGAGCAATCAGAGCCTATAAAGGGACTTATTCAGTGTGGGCCCCTATTACCCAATAGAAGAAGATGTGACATACTTCAATTCAGAAACTATAAGTGTATGCAGGAGGAAACCAGTGTGGGTAGAAGGAAGCAAGTTTGTGCAGGGGGAGTAACAGTCTGCATGGAGATGCAGGAGGAGTAACAGTCTGCATGGAGATGCAGGAGGAGATTTACATGTCATGTCCATGCACATCTAATCTTTTGGCTCTAACATTGTGCTTTGGTCCTTCTATTATAAATATTATGGCAATGATTAATCCTATGGGCATCCCATATTCCAATCCCTATCCAAGTTGTACCCCCCAATAAAACAACAAAAAAACAAAACCAGCAAAAGACTGCTCATTGTCTCTGGAAGTGATGTATGAAGTCTGGCAGTGGGGTGATTTGGTGGATTGTTTGTTATTAGCTGCAACACCATGGCTACAATAGCATTGTGTATAAGTCCTGGGGGCAACCAAGTACCGGAAGGCCTGCTTGCCTTGAGGGAATGGGGGCTGCTATAGGTGAAGTACACAGTAGCTAGTTATAGTGTCTGACCACCTGCGTTGGGGTAAACGTGACACGCTGACTACCAATTGCACGCTGAAAAATGGGGCCAGCAATCAGTCAGGCAGGGGGGTGGATCCCAACAATATTGTTGGGATCCTTCCATAGCCTGGAGCAGCTTTGCCCCGTCAGCTTATTGAGCACTAATACTGACTGTGGGTCACAGGAGTCCAGAAGTAAATGTACTCCTGTGACCTAATAAAGAAGTATGGCCAAAAAATCTTTAGCTATACTTCTCTTTTAATACAGAAGTACCAGTGCTGTTCAACTTACCACTATTTTGTGGGTCACTGACCTGAAACACGAATGTGCATACAAGGGTTGAGATAATGGATGTGGATATGTGTGTATCGGGTCAGTTACTTGCTAAGTAAGTGAAACAAAGATAAAGACCACAGGCTGCACCTTATAAAACAATTAAAACAATTAAGCAGTGGTAGCACTCATATTTCTATTCTGACAGGTTGCCGCCATAACAGTAACCCTATAAAAATATGGAAGTTGCCATTAATGGCTTATTTCAGGTAAAGGGTGTATGCTCTGGGTTTTGATCTTGGCTTCAATAACTAGTGAGTAGGGATGAGCCCAGGTTTGTTCAGATCCTAGCATGAACCCACCTGGGAGATCCCGCCAGGAAGCCGTCATCTGTAATGTGCCAATCATAGGTGGCCGAGGCATTCACCCAATGACATGTATATATGCAGGTTCGAGGCAGGGAAAGATTATTTATGATTGGCACGGTACAGATGACAGCTTCTTGTAGGGTTCTCTTAGGTGGTTTTGGACTAGGATCTGAACACGCCAGAGCTCTTCTGTACTAGTGAGCTAATTACCAAGTTGCACCTGCCCTTTAAATGCTCCAGTGCTGTCTCAGACTTCCTCCTCAGTGACCCTTACCTGGGTAGAACAGAAATGTGTCCAGTGGCGTCGTTAAGGGGTGGCTATTGAGGCTGGAGCCCCGAGTCCAGGGCTGGCCCTACAATGAGAGTGTCCCGGGCTGTCTGACACAGCACTTCCCGCACAGCCGCGGCACTCTCACTGAGTACTTTGGACTCGGTGGTTCACTGATAGCCAAAGTAGGGAGATCAGTGTGAGAGTGAGTCTTCTCCCTTGCTCCGCCCATATCATAGAGGTGGGAGGAACTTTCTCATACAGAGCTCCTGAGCAGGTGAGTGCAGACCTAAGGGGAGGGGGGAAACTTTGTATACCCAGCCTCTCCCCTCTCTGTACACCCAGCCTCTCCCCTCTCTGTACACCCAGCCTCTCCCCTCTCTGTACACCCAGCCTCTCCCCTCTCTGTACACCCAGCCTCTCCCCTCTCTGTACACCCAGCCTCTCCCCTCTCTGTACACCCAGCCTCTCCCCTCTCTGTACACCCAGCCTCTCCCCTCTCTGTATACCCAGCCTCTCCCTTCTCTGTATACTCCAGCCTCTCTTTATACCTAGCCACTCTCCTCTCTGTATTCCCAGCCTCTCTGTATACACTAGCCTGTCTTCTATATACACTAGCCTCTCTGTATGTAACAATCTGCATCTTGTGGCAGGTAACATGACAAGCTCTTTGGTGACCCCGATATAAGGCGGAACTTTCTGGGGACCCTGATGTAATGGGGGGGCTTTGGGTACCCTGATTTAATGATAATATATAATGTGACACACACACACACACACACACACACATATTATATTTGTGTGTATGCCCGCTCAAGCATATGACTTTCTTTACTTTGCTTCTATGGGCTCTAGCCCCAGATCTTTTGTAGACCTAGCAATGCCCCTGAATGTGCCCATCATGTTCAACCAAAATTTCAATTAAAAACCTGCATCCTCAGACCCCTAAACCCACAGTTGTTCTAGAGAAAGACAAAAACCCCTTGGGAAGTATGGTTCAATTTGCTCAGAGAGTAAAAGCAGACATCGGCACAGTAGGTAAGGGCAGCTGGAACTGGAGGAGCAGGGAGGATGTTAAATTTATCCTAAACTATTGGGTGTAAAGGCAAAACTACCCTTTCCTCACAGTTGAGCCCCTCCATGCCCCTAGCTCCCCAGGCCCCTCTTAAGTGTAAGTCACCCTGTGTCTATTAGGGGCACAGAGTAACCTGAGTAGTCCAGTCTGGTCTGATCTAACCAGACTCTGTACAACCACCCTGGACTCAGCATTTCCTTTTACCTCTGAACCAGTCAGGTCGTCTACACTATGTTTGGAACACTGACATTGGACATTTGAATTGTGTGCATAGGAGAGGAGAAGCTCCTTTAACAGGTCTCTCCATGTAAGAAGTGATCTGCATGCCCAGTTACTGAAGGACTCTTGAGCCCCTATATGGAAAGAGAGCCTTGACTGATGGGGGCATGGCCAGGTGCCAGACAAGGTCGGTGATCGGTCAGAAAATATTGGTGGAAATATGGGAGATAGGCTGTGCCTGAGCTCAGAAAAGTATTGCCCCAGGGAATTCTGGGCCTTTTGAATAATGTGGCTGGAAGAGCTGGGAAGAACTGAAGACCCTGCCGACACCCTCTACCATGGACACTGAGCCCCTGCTGGCCAGGGTCCATGAACTGGCACTACAAGGTCAGGCTGACTGGCTGTTTGCCCTCCTCTTCCCTGAGGTGGCTTCCTCTCCTGCTCCCTGCCACCTGCGGAATCTGCTACGGGGCCCCCTGCACCCAAGGACCCGGAGGCGTGCCCGCCCACCATCCCATTTGAGTCACAGTCCTTCCAGGGCCACTTACCATGTCTCCGGTTCTTCACGCTCCCCCAGGGTCACTGATGATCCCTCATAGGGCGCACAGAGCTTCTGCCCGTCGCCACCGGGGTCCGCCCGGCGGGCTCCCTCCTCGCCATTGAAAGCCGCGGTCCATGCTTCCTTTCACCATACACGATCCCTGAGCCCTAGAGTAAAAAGGAGAGCCGGCAAAACTGTAATCCTTGAAGTGTCGTTTATTGGTACAACAGAGTGACAATAAAACAAAGCTGACGCGTTTCGGCAATAGCTTTAGTCGTAGCCCCTGAGCCCTAGAGCCATACCCGGAGATCATCCCGTGTGTCTGCTTCCCAGTCTGCCAGTTCCCTAGCGCAGCTTTCGGGAGCCTTGGCAGTGTCCCCCTCAGCAGCCTGTTCTCATCTCCCTGTGGGGGATTCCTCCGCTCTGCCAGCATCAGCGATACTGTCCTTGCCGGCCGCTCCTTATCTCCCTGCGCCCAGCCGTGTGGGAGATTTGATTGTGCCACCAGTGCTCTCTGCCCCTCATATGATGTCTGCTGCTCTGCATCTCCCTGCACCTGGCCTGGGAGATCGCCAAGCTTCACCTGCTGGTTACCCCTTGTCTCTGACTCCTGACTACCCGGGTCTCCCTGCGCTAGCCTGGGCGGGATTTGGCCAATCTGCCCCTCACCCCATGCAGCTGACTCCTGCCTACCCGCATCTCCCTCTGCCCGGCTGGGCGGGAGATGGTCGATTGACACCTGCTGCCCACCCTTTGCCGCTGACTACTGCATACCTACATCTTCCTGCGCCCGGCCGGGTGGGAGATTCACGTATGCTGACTGCCACCACAGCCCAGCCTCGGTCTGCTGCATGGCCCCATCTCCCTGCGCCCCGCAGGGTGGGAGATTCCCACTCCACTCCCTGGATGTTGCCTACACCTGCTATGGGTCCCCCAGCTGGAGTCTCTGGTTGCTCTTGCTGCTGCACGGCTGCTGTCCTCGGCCACCTGGGCTCATCTGGGTCGGTGGCCGGACCTCCACCCCTGGACCTCTCCTTCCGTCATCACCCTCCTGCCTTGCCAGGCACCACCATTCCTCTAGGAGATGGATGTCGTGGGCCTCTGCCAACCCCTCCAACGGAAGATCCTGCTCCGGGCATTCCTCCTGGACCTGCTGCTGGTCGCCCTTCTTCAGCTCCACCACCGCACATCAGTGAGTATAACGTGAGTTAATTTGGGGTAGGTCTAGTGACGCTGCCATATTGGGCCCACCAGATGAATGCATAGTTAAATCTGTCCTGTCCCGCATGGGGGCGTCGAGTACTGCGGTTAGTTCGGGCTCCGTTGCAGGTGGCGCTTTGTGGGCAGTTTTGCCGATTGGCACGCACCTGTCGGAGGACGTAAAGGACAAGATCTTGCGTCGCAAATTTATTGATTTTCTCGCGCTAGTCCCTCCCGACAGGCAGAGCTTCCTCGGACTTCGGGAACTGGCTGCAGGGGTTCTGTGCTGCATTTTCACTTAGGGGTGTACTCACTTTTGTTGACAGCGGTTTAGACATTAATGGCTGTGTGTTGGGTTATTTTGAGGGGACAGCAAATGTACACTGTTATACAAGCTGTATACTCACTACTTTACATTGTAGCAAAGTGTCATTTCTTCAGTGTTGTCACATGAAAAGATATATTAAAATATTTACAAAAATGTGAGGGGGGTGTACTCACTTTTGTGAGATAATGTGTGTATATATATATATATATATATATATATATACACACACATATATATATATATATATATATATATATATATACACACATATATACACACACACACATATATACACAGTAGAATACCAACTAGAGGATAAACTGGAGGGGTTGTAAGGAATCCACTGGTTAATGCAATATGATACCACACTAAAGGGGGATCCCAGGCTGGCCTATTCAACCTTCATATCCTAATGAGAGACCAGATAGAATAGGAGTAGGATAGGCCCTTTAACAGATAGCAACAGCAATGTCCAGAATGCAGGCCTGCAATGGTCTTCACCGGCAGATGGAGCTCATTGAATTTTATCCAAAATATGGCACAGTGAGGTGATGGCATGCAGGACAGCTTAAACAGACTAGTGATATTTCTTATAGTAGTTCGGGATATGGATGTCTAATGTAGAGTGTCTTATGTAATGCAATAAAGTGTTTCCATGGGCAAGGTGTCTGTACACAGTGCTCAAGCAAGATAACCAGGTAAGGTTTGTGAACGATGGGCGTCCGCCCTCTCACCAACTGTAGAACTGGATAGGAGCCTCCTAAACAGCAACCCTGGATAAGATGTCCTTCAGGGAGACGAACAGTGATGACCCACCAACTGCTAGACACGGGTAGTCATTGGATCCGTCTGATGAAGTGGTGCTGCGGAGATGTCTTATTCATCTGCTAGCTAGAGATCATATCATATCACACACTATACCATGCTTATTCTAAGCCCAGACTGCACCTATACTGCATTATACCAAACCTTTACTGCAACTGGACAACATCTACCTTGCACCTCTGCCGAGACTATACTGCACATACACTGTAGCTATACTGCATGCAAGTTAACTGGGACTGTTGTTAAGTTCAAAGACACACTTAAAGGGCCCCAAGGATAGCCAGCAGAAGAACATCTTAAAAGGCTGCCCCTCCTAATATAATTATTCTGGAAACCTACTTTGCTCCCTCTGCTCTCCTCCTCCTTTTCTTTTGGGCAGTGTATAAAACCACAGCTCAGCTGCCCTGCTTTTACCAATCACCCCCCCCCCCCCTAGCTGCACGTCTGAATGAGCCCTTACTGATATTTGATATGCGAATAAATACATTTCGAGATATACCTTTGGGGCAATCGGAAATTATATATGCTCTTGCCATACATAGACTTTGACCCATGTGACATACAGTAGTTTACAGGGTGCATTACACTTTAATGAAGCTGTACTATTAACTGATGGCTGAAAAGCAATCCTTTCCTATTATATACCCTCTTTAAAAACCTCTCTCTATATTGTGGTTACACATTTGTCTTAAGGTTAGTCATTTAAATTGTGATTAGGTATGCAATTCATTTCATTCTTTATTATTAATAGCTCAGGCTGGTACATTTTTTCTAAGGGCAATGGCAGCAGCAATTTGTTTTTATAACCATCAGACCATATTAATATATTAGGTCCTAGCAGATTTTATTTATTGTATATGATTAGAAAATGTCAAAAAATGACAAGAAAAATCTCCCAGCAAAAACAGGAATTCCAAAATATGATTATGAATTCATTGTCTAGAATAAATGAATCATTGTTGCTTTTGACTAATCAGATCCTAGCTGTAAGTTTTTGTAAATCCAATCAAGGAAAGATTGTAGCTGCTTTGCACAACATCTCCATTAACTGATACAGTAATAGTATAGGCCTGTGAGCTTTTCCAAGCCTTAGGCTCGGTTCACACAGGGGCAACCCGACTTACAGCGCGACTTTGCAAGGAGATTTGGAGGCGACTTCAGCACGACTTTGAACGACTTACAATGCGACTTTAAGTCGCCTCCAGGACAGACGACTTTGCCTGTGGCCAATCAGAGCTAATCAGCTCTTGTGACATAATTGTTGCTCCTGTTCTCTTCCTGGGTAAATTCTTTCTTTTTCTTGTAAAGTCGCTTCACTATAGATGAGGATCCGACTTGGAGGCGACTTCCATTGAAATCTATGGGTACAAGTCGCCTAGAAGTCGCGTTGAAGTAGTACAGGAACCTTTTCTGAAGTCGGAGCGACCTCAGTAGTGTACATTAAGACGGCTCTCATTAACTATAATGGAATTTCTTATGTCCAGCGACTTGGGGCGACTTGAGGTTTGACGAGTCGGATCCCAAGTCACTGTAATGTGAACCGGCACTTAAGGCTTTGTTGACAAATCCAAATCCCAGCCATAATACTGATTCCTGCAGCTGAAATTTACAGCTACTACAAAACACCTCCCCCTGTTTTGGAGATGAGAGGTAGGTGTTTTGTAGTAATTACACACTCCCTATTCTAGAGTGACAACACTGCTCAATATTATTGTCTCCCTATAACAGGAAGTGAGTTAATGGCAGGATTACCAGGTTAAAATAGTAGAAATAAGGGAAAACGTGTGAAAAAAGAAAACAAATGAAGCTATCACATCTAAGAAATGCAGGACTATCAATTTTTGTTTTTGAGTTCAGATACGCTTTAAGGGCCTATTCACATCAATGTACTTTAACACACCTCAATGTACACAGGTCAGTCATTGTTTTGAATGGTTCTATTTAACATCAGTATGATGATGTAACATATTCAGCACATGTCCTGGTAAAAACTTTCTTCAATCTTGCCATTGTTATTGAATTCTTGTTTGGGGCTAAAGCTCCTAGTATGCAAGGCACCAGGGAATTTAGAAACCATTGGAGTTTATTTCCTGTACTTAAAGATTGTAAGCTCTCATAAGGCCTTCCTAACTTTTTTGTCTTGAATTGGTTTGTAGCACCCCCCTGGGGATGTTGATAAGCCAGTTCTCGATCTTGGGGCCTAAGTGGATACTTTCAGACAGGGGGTTAGAAACCTTCCCTGAGCCATGGCAGTTACTCCATGGCCGGTATGCTTTTACCAAAGAGACTACATGAAGAGAGTTTTGGGGGCTCCTTTTTAGCGGTACTCGTTTCCTGGCATGTAGTCCAGACGCAGGAACCTGTCACCACCACTGGGTGGACAGACACTAATTCTCCCAGCTAGTTGCCTGATCAAACCAGTGTCCACACTTACTTCTTATTTGTTAACTATAGGCCACTGAAATGATGAGGATCAGTCTTCTTATTGATGCAACTCTTCTTTACATGAAACAGGCATCATAGCAGTCCATCCAATATGTGATTCAATGGTTCAGCGCAACATAACTTGCAAAAATACTTCATGGTTTCATAAAACATGATTGATTCTTTACAGCACTATATACACACTCCAGGGTTTTCTCTAACCCAACTTTCTGGCTTTCCTCCATAGGGAACATACTGTAGGTGGCATTCTCTCGATGAGGAAGCCCACAACAGGTACTTAATTTCTAGCAGGAATAAGCCCTAAGGATCCCACAAGAGTCTCCCTGTGTAATGTCCTTATCCCTCCACTGGAGGCTCTGAATTCTCTCCTGTAATGTCTTTATCCCTCCACTGGAGGCTCCGACATTTCTCCTGTAATGTCTTTATCTCTCCACTGGAGGCTCTGATATTTCTCCTGTAATGTCTTTATCCCTCCACTGGAGGCTCCGACATTTCTCCTGCAATATTCTTATCTTTCCACTGGGAGCTCTGATATCTCCACAAACTCCGTTGCAGATTGATGACGTCACAACGACATCACCCGGCTCCTCCTCTTGTCCCTACTTAAACAGCCAACGCCATTTGCTTGACGTTCGTGCTAAGAATCTGATGCCAGTTAAAGATCTCCAACAGAAGACTGTCGTCATCTCTCTCTATTGGGCCGGTCAGAGCCTTGACTATCATCTCTCTTTTGGGCCGGTCAGAGCCCCGACTACCATCTCTCTTTTGGGCCGGTCAGAGCCCCGACTATCATCTCACTTTTGGGCCTGATAGAGCCCAGTCTTCCACCTCACTTTTGGGCCAGACAGAGCCCCTCCACCTTCCACTTGTTGGGCCGGACAGAGACCCTTCCTCTCTAGTAGTCAGAGACTCTCCTCTGCCCTACGCACATCTACTTACTTTGCCCGAAGAAAACCTTACCTGTTCCTTTCCACATAGGAGACCTGTACATCTCTCAAGAAGCCACTGGGTGACCCCATCTCCAGGAATCCACTCACTGCAAGTATCTTTATGTTTCCTATAAACTTTATCCCTGTGTAGTGCTACTAAGCTTAAGTTGCCTCTGAAGCTCCCCGTTGTGGCTGTGTATTACCACTCTAAATAAAACCAATTGTATTTCTAAACTTATCTGAGTCCTACCTGATAACTGTTAAGGTTCAAGTTAACTGTTAAGAATATAGTATTCATAGACTTCTGAAGCTGTGATCCACACACTCCAATATAGTTCACTGCCTGAAGCATTACACCATGCTCCACACAAGACACCAGCCATTCTCAACTAGGGTTTCTTCAGAGGATGAGCGGGGTTTCTTGACCGGTCACCGATTGGCAACCCCCCCCCCCCCCTTTTTTTTTTTTTTTTGCTGGTCCCTGCACTGTTCTAGGACCAACAAAACATGATACCAATGACCTTTTTAGCTTTCTGTAAGGATGGCACAACTGCATGGGTTGCATTATTCCCATTGACCACCAATGTAAAGAGAATCCCTCCCACAGCTAGCCAATGTAAAGGGCACTCTTTCCACTGACCTCTGATGAATTGGTTTCAGCAGGAGTTCCTTGAGTCCCAAAAAGGGAAACCCCTACACTTTTTTGCATGTGAGTAAAACCCTTGGCTTTACCCAACTGCCAACCAAACACCAATGTACCACAAGAGCACAGCAGAAGTTGGTCTCCATTCTAATGCTACAACAGTTATCCAAACCAGTGCCCCAGTGGGTATTTTTATTCCCTGATGTGGTACCTATGGGTATTACAATCCCCAATTTATATAAACCATTATCTATGGAAATCCTCTACACTGTAACTTGTCTATTTATGCTATAACATGAGAGCTAGGTGGACAGACCATGGGCTTGCACATACACATCACAGATCATATGGGTTCATACACAGTATCTCACAAAAGTTAGTACACCCCTCAAATTTTTTGTAAATATTTTATTATATCTTTTCATTTGACAATACTGAAGAAATTACACTTTACTACACTGTAAAGTAGTGAGTGTACAGCTTGTATAACAGTGTAAATTTGCTGTCCCCTCAAAATAACTCAACACAGCCATTAATGTCTAAGCCGCTGGCAACAAGAGTGAGTACACCCCTAAGTGAAAATGTCCAAATTGGGCCCAATTAGGCATTTTCCCTCCCCGGTGTCATGTGACTCGTTAGTGTTACAGGGTCTCAGGTGTGAATGGGAAGCAGGTGGGTTAAATTTGGTGTTATCGCTCTCTCACTCTTTCATACTGGTCACTGGAACTTCAACATGGTACCCCATGGCAAGGAACTCAGTGTCAGGAGCAGGTTTCACCTGCTGGTGGCACTGTATGCACCCAGACCTATGGTCTGCATTTCTAGTGTCCATCAGCAGGTGGATCTCGGCAGTCAGGAGCTGACATTATCTTCCACAATCAGACATCACCTGATGCCGATTGCAGGAAGCATATTTAAACCTGGTGATCACTTGCACACCTTGCTTTGGTATTGCTTCCTTGTGCCCTGACCTGTGTTTGCTTATCCCAAAACAATGTATACTGTGTTCCTGAACCCTGCATCTGTTCCTGGAACCCCGCCCTGCAGCCTGATCCCTTCCGCCTGCTCTCTCTGTCTCTTGTTACCCCTTCCCTGTCCTGTCTTGCTCCCAGCTCTGTCTGCTTGACCTCCTGGGTATGACCCTGGCTTGTTACAATTAGATTCCACATCTGTATATAGATTTAGTTTTGGTATTTACTTGCTGTGTGTCACTGTGGTTGGTTGGTGTGGAGGATCTGAAAAAAAAAAAAAAAAAATGTTGCTCCACATAAAGATGGCCTAGGCTATAAGAAGATTGCCAAGACCCTAAAACTGAGCTGCAGCACAGTGGCCAAAACCATACAGTGGTTTAACAGGACAGGTTCCACTCAGAACAGGCCTTGCCATGATAGACCCAAGTAGTTGAGTGCATGTGCTCAGTGTCATATCCAGAGGTTGTCGTTGGGAAATAAACGTATGAGTGCTGCCAGCATTGCTGCAAAGGTTGAAGGGTGGTGGGGTCAGCCTTTCAGTGCTCAGACCATATGCTGCAGACTGCATCATGTCCTGTGGTCTGATGAGACAAAGATAAACTTATTTGGTTCAGATGGTGTCAAGCATGTGTGGCGGCAACCAGGTGAGGAGTACAAAGACAAGTGTGTCTTGCCTATAGTCAAGCATGGTGGTGGGAGTGGGAGTGTCATGGTCTGGGACTGCATGAGTGCAGCTGGCACTGTGGGGGGGACTCCTGGTGTGAGGGGGGGGCTCCGCCGGGGACTCCTGGTGTGAGGGGGGGGCTCCGCCGGGGACTCCTGGTGTGAGGGGGGGGCTCCGCCGGGGACTCCTGGTGTGAGGGGGGGCTCCGCCGGGGACTCTTGGTGTGAGGGGGGGCTCCGCCGGGGACTCTTGGTGTGAGGGGGGGGGCTCCGCCGGGGACTCTTGGTGTGAGGGGGGGCTCCGCCGGGGACTCTTGGTGTGAGGGGGGGGCTCCGCCGGGGACTCTTGGTGTGAGGGGGGGGCTCCGCCGGGGACTCTTGGTGTGAGGGGGGGGCTCCGCCGGGGACTCTTGGTGTGAGGGGGGGGCTCCGCCGGGGACTCTTGGTGTGAGGGGGGGCTCCGCCGGGGACTCTTGGTGTGAGGGGGGGCTCCGCCGGGGACTCTTGGTGTGAGGGGGGGCTCCGCCGGGGACTCTTGGTGTGAGGGGGGGCTCCGCCGGGGACTCTTGGTGTGAGGGGGGGCTCCGCCGAGGACTCTTGGTGTGAGGGGGGGCTCCGCCGAGGACTCCCGGTGTGAGGGGGGGCTCCGCCGGGGACTCCCGGTGTGAGGGGGGGCTCCGCCGGGGACTCCCGGTGTGAGGGGGGGCTCCGCTGGGGACTCCCGGTGTGAGGGGGGGCTCCGCCGGGGACTCCCGGTGTGAGGGGGGGCTCCGCCAGGGAATCCTGGTGTAAGGGGGGCTCCGCTGGGGGCACCTGATGCAAGGACAAACTCTGCTGGGACACCTGATGCAAGGACAAACTCTGCTGGGACACCTGATGCAAGGACAAACTCTGCTGGGACACCTGATGCAAGGACAAACTCTGCTGGGACACCTGATGCAAGGACGGACTCTGCTGGGACACCTGATGCAAGGACGGACTCTGCTGGGACACCTGATGCAAGGACGGACTCTGCTTGGACACCTGATGCAAGGACGGACTCTGCTGGGACACCTGATGCAAGGACGGACTCTGCTGGGACATCTGACGCAAGGACGGACGGCTGGTGGCAGGCGACGTGGTTAGTGACACGCTCAGGGATCCCACTGATTCTGCATTATGGTGAGTTGAATGATTTCATTTTATATTACAATGTAATAGTAGAAATAATGCACTTCAATCATCCTGACACCATGAAAAGGAGACAAAAGTGGGACCAATATAATCCTATAATATTAAACCATTTAATGCCAATTGATGTCCTGTGATGCTTCCACTTAACGTTTTTGGTTCTGCTCTATTTTTTGGCTACCTGCCATGTTTATGTTTGTGGTGTTGTCTCCTGGAGTGCATGTTTCATTTAAAATCCCACTTTTGTCTCCTTTTCCTTGTCCAAACTATTGGGGATGGAGGCGCTTGGCTCTACACACCTCGCGCTTCATTTAAAGTCCCACCTTCCTGTTCAGTTTTTTAAGTATATTGTATTCATCCGGACACCATAACAACCATGGTGCCGGGATGATTGAAGTGCTAACACCAGGTGCTTGGAGTATCTTTATCTGCTGATTGTTAAACTTTCTAGAATACACATATTTTTATTGTGTAGGATCTGGGGCTGCTGTCCGATCATTTCCCTCTCCCCCTTTCCCTCTCCATCCCTCATTCATCTCAGACTCTAACCACACCCTCTTGAGCCACGCCCACTTAAGCCACGCCCACTATTTCACGTAAACCACGCCCTTCACGTGCCGCACTTGTATATTTTTACTAAACCACGCCTACAAACGAATGCCCGCCCCCTAATTATTGTACGGCTCCACCTACAGCCACAAAAGTGTCCCACATTTTTTTTTTTACAATGTTGGCAACTATGCTCATATAATATATATATATATATATATATATACACCCATGGTCAGCCTGCTGTGGGAGGAGTTGTCGGGTGGAAGAACTGAATGATGGAGTGTTAGACTGTCATGGTCTGAGGGAACCCCCTTTCTGGGGGGGAGGTTGAACTCAGGCCTGGAGCTCGGGAGCTGGGAGGGAGCCTCTCTCTACACAGTCATTGAGAGGTGTCCTGAAACAGAAGCAGGAAAGAGGACAGTTGGGAGCACTGCCAGGCAAGTCATTCAGGAGGGATCCATGCCGGGGTCGGCGAGTGAGAAGCACATTGTGAAGCTCTGGGAGAGACATGCCAGGAGTTGGATGTAGAGCCAGAGGGAGAGTCTGTGTTGTTGTTTGGAGTCATGTCGCTGCAGCCACGAGGGCTGGCAGGATTAGCACCGGACGTGCTGGGATCAGTAGTCCACCAAGTGTCAGTTAGCACATTTATTCTTCTCTATTAAAATGGTTGCTACCTCAAAGGGGATTGCAGACCCCACCTGTAAAGGGCTATTAGGAAAACGTTAGGACTTATTCAGAGTGAGACCTAGCCATGTGCTAATGGTGACAGTAACCTAGATTTGGACAGTAAAGTGAAGCAAGTGATCTCAAGTAGTGTGCTGAAGGAGAAGTGCAGAGGAAGAGACTGTCAAATCTAGACTCAACCAACATTCATTTCTTAGAGTATTCATCATTTGGGCATCCCATGTCCCTTTTTCCCATCCAAGTTAAATCCCCTAATAAAAACAGCAAAAACAAGCAAGAGACTGTTCATTGTCTGGAAGTGTGCCAAAATGGATGTCTGACCAGCAGGGTGAAATGTGTGGATGCTAGAACATGCACCGACCCCACGGGGGCACCACTACACTGGTGTCGGTCTTTTAAATGACAGAGTTGACTCACCTACAGTGAATGCCACGCTCATTGCTTTAGAAATATGCCCCTAAGTGCAAAATCAGTACCAAAAAAACACTTCACATTAGATCACTGACATACATTCACAGCACCCTCCCTATACCCACAGTAAAAGTTAGGCAAAAAACAGTTGGGACTGTTCTATATGGTTCCAAGCTGTCCTGCTGCAAGCCAATTTTTACACAATTTGAATCTGAGGGTTTACTTTTTTTTTGGAGGAAAACATCTAACTGTGTTTCCATTGATGTGAAACTGTCCTGCCACTGGCCAGTTTCTGTTAAACCATTGGGCAGGTCCTATTAGTCCACTAAAGCAGATCTTGTACCCACTTAAAGTGGTTGTAAACCCACTTTTTGGACTTTTACCTATAGGTAAGATTAGAATAAGGCTTACCTATAGGTAGTGGAAATATCTCCTAAACGTGCGCCGTTTAGGAGATATTTTACTTGTAGTCCGCTGGAAATTCCAAGGGCGCATGCGCGGGGAAGAAACAAGACTAAGTGCCGTTTCTTCCCTAGCCTATGCCATTAGTTGCAGCTCCCGTGCCCATGCGCGTTAGTCACGTCATGTGGCTCTGGCGAATCACAGAGCCAGAGTCCGCAGCCCGGAAGGAAGAGGGCCAGAAGATGGACGCTGCCTACACAGGGGACATCGCTGGATTCTTTTGCAGGTAAGTGGCACATAATGGGCTAGTATGCGATACATACTAGCCCATTATGCTTTTCATTTGCAGGCTGCAGCAGCGAGAAAAAGAGGAAGTAAAACTCATCAGGGTTTACTTCCTCTTTAAGAAAATCATGTATTGTTGCATAAAATACTTTGAAAAAGCTATTTGTTTAAGTGATATGATTCAAAAAATTGTGTATTGAGGTGCCAACTGCTAAAGAAATAAATATTTCGACAATCAAATATGCTCTGTCAAGGTACAGTACATGGTCTTTGAGGCTTTCTCTAATAAATGTGCTCTTCCATAAGATTGCATACAGCTTCATCCTTCAAACTTGTACTTTAAAGCATTTATTTTCCATGTTACCCAAGCCATATCAAGAAAGCCCTTCCTCCTGTGCATTTTTTTTTTGGCACTGGTCCTCCGTTGTAGTGCCTAGCTTTTCATGCCTGTTTTTTAATAAAATGTACTTATTAGCCCTACTATTGACCAAAAGTGGTTAGTTTCATATAAATGTTGACGCAAATTACCTGAAACTTTTTCAAATTTAATTTCACAGGACTCTTTACCATCCAAAGGAGTGTGTCAACATCACTTTCTCAGAGATATGTCATCAGTTCACTGGTTGCTCATGTGACCAGAGTCAACAGTATTGTAGTTATCAATGAAGATATGTTGGTACACAAGTATGCTAGCCACACTATTTAAATGGGTCATGTAGGAGGGGTGGGCTACGCTAAGCACCTGAAACAGGGCCACTTGCCTGGCACAGGGGGTACCTTTACTCGTGCTGTGCACCATGTGCACTTGAACAAATAAACTGGACTCCATGCATGCACTTAATTCCCTGCAGTGCAGATGTTCAGACATCTCACCTGCCACATGAACACCCTTAAAAGTGGTTGTAAACCCATTTAAAAAAAAACAAAAAACTGCAAGACAAATGCATAATGAGCAGTGCATACTAGCTCATTATGAAATATTTACCTTACCTACCTCATTCTACCCCATCTCTCACCTCACTTCCTCCTCTCTAGAGAACTTCATTACCTTTCGCTCTCTCTCCTCTTGCCCACTCTCTTCTGGGCCATAGCTAGAATTACATGGCATGGCTAGTTTCTACTTTTTTCTTGGCGTACGGATGGAATCTCTGTTTATGAGCTCAGTCTCCCCGGATTATATAACTGCACTCCTGATTAGAGAGAGATATAGATATATATACACACATACACATACATACACACACACACACACACACTCTTGTTCCAGATCTCACCCCAGTTCAATTACTTGTATTACATAGCAGTAATTCATTCAATAAGGCCCTAGGATATGTATCAGCCCCAAATACTTCCTCCCCCATTTTTTAGGAGGGGACCCATGGCAGTGTTAAATGGTCGAGGTGGTTGAGGCTCCCCCATCCACAGCGTGATCCCTTTTGGGGTGGCTGGTGGGACCCTCATCTACCCTCTTTTCCCCTGCTGACTAATAGATACTGTTGTGACTCTCCTACACTGTTATAACTCAATGTTATGGTTTCCCCAACAATGCTTAACCATATCTGGGCTGAGATCAATTACCGTTGGAGGCACGTATTTAACCATCCATGGTACACTAACTAAGGTGTTTCCAGAGTATGTATTCTGTTCTTCTGATGCTTTACAGGCCATGTTGGCCAATACATAATTTTATTCTCTGAAAGTTATCTTTTTGAATGTAACTTGTATTCTTGTCTGTTAAAACCAATAAACATTATTGAACGAAATACTTACCTTAGATGGAAGCTGGGAAAAAAGCTGCCTTGAATAAGGCAACCTCGTATGCGGAGGAACATAATGAGCCCAATCCAACAAAAATGGCCTGTGAATTACTAAAGGACACGAGCCACCTAACGTCCCTGCGCTTATGTGACTTCTGATATCCTTTTACCACCTGATGAACCAAAAAATCTTTTGTTAAATCCAGCCAACCCTGCAACTTAAAGAAAAATGCCAAACCTGCCAGTTTCTGCTCCAGGGCAGACACCGACGCTCCTTGCTCCATGTTCCTAGAAACAAAGTGCAGAACCACCAGCCGTACTTCCAAATCTCCCTGCTCCACCCCAGCTAAACGCAACACCTCCAACCATTCCCGCCATACCTTGGAGTAGGCGTCCATGTAGCTTCATTCAAAGACCTAATCTATCCTGTGACGACTCCAAGGCAATCTCCCACAACCACCTGGGACAAGGGACCCCCTTTTGCTCTGCCGCTGGTGCAAGTTCTCGAAACCTGTCCCACTGAAACCGAGACAAGGAGTCAGCTAACGTATTGTCTACTCCCGGGAGCTGTGCAACATACAGAAAAATGTTCAACTGAAGGCAGCGTAGCACCATATGCTGCAACAGCCTGATGACGGGTTGTGACGATGCTGAGATGCGGTTAATGACTTGAACCACTTCCAGGTTGTCGCATATCAAACGAATTTTCAAGTTTTGAAATGACTCACCCCATATTTCCATAGCCAATACTACTGGAAAAAGCTCCAGGAGCACCACCTTACTAAGAAAACCTGCGTCTTCCCAGGAAAACTACCAAAGTTCTGTACTCCAAGGACCCTGGTAGAAGGCCCCATAACCTGATGACCCTGCTGCGTCCGTAAACAGCTCCAGGTCAAAATTACTCACTGGACCAGACATCCATACCGATTTTCCATTATAGTGTTCCAGAAACGTGTGCCACACCCTCAAATCCTCCCAATGCTCCCGAATGAGACAGATAAAATGGGTAGGGGACTTAACCCCTGCTGTGGCAGCCGACAGCCGTCGGCAAAAAACCCTGCCCATGGGAATAATGCAGCATGCAAAACTAAACTTATCCAACAGGGACTGCAGCTTCCA
The DNA here is from genome assembly GCF_042186555.1 of Aquarana catesbeiana. Classification (NCBI taxonomy): domain Eukaryota; kingdom Metazoa; phylum Chordata; class Amphibia; order Anura; family Ranidae; genus Aquarana; species Aquarana catesbeiana. The sequence goes on from NC_133332.1 coordinate 264,992,485, forward strand.
CAGCTGGATCTTGCGTAGTCCCAATATCCCACATATCTCTGTCTTGAGGGCCAACAATTTATCCTCCGGCAAAGGACACTCCATGGTGTCCGAGTCTAGAACTATGCCTAAGAAATTTAGCATGGTAGTGGGGCCCTCCGTCTTGTCCGCAGCCAATGGAATACTGAACCTACCTGCAATGTGCTATGACGTGAAAAAAAGGATCGCACACACCTTCGAAAAAGGCGGCCCGACGCAAAGGAAATCATCCAAATAATGGATGACGGAATTTACCCCCGATACATCACGGACCACCCTTTCCACAAAAGAACTGAACTTCTCGAACAGAGCGCAGGAAACCGAGCAGCCCATAGGCAAGCAGCGATCTACGTAAAATCTGTCTTGCCAACAGCACCCCAGGAGGCGGAAATTGTCCGGGTGGACAGGGAGTAAACGAAAGGCGGATTGAATGTCCACTTTTGCCATCAGAGCCCCTTTTCCGTAATGGCCAACCCAGCCAACCGCTGCGTCAAAAGAAGTGTACAAAACCGTACATGCCTCCGGATCTATGACGTTGTTGACTGAACCTCCCTTCGGGAAAGACAGGTGGTGTATAATGCAAAATTTGTTCGGTTCCTTCTTAGGAACCACCCCCAGTGGTGAGAACACCAAGTCCGGCAGTGGCTTAACCGCGAACAGCCCTCTCATGCGACCCAGTGCCACTTCCTTAGCCAGTTTCTCCTGGATGCTGTAACGCGGAATGCAAATTCCGCGCCATAGGTGGCACAGTAGTCAATGAACATGGGATCCTAAAGCCCTCCAAGAAACCCTCCCCCAGCAACCACGCAGCCTCTCTGTCTGGATATCTATTTAGGAAAGGTTGCATCCTTTCCCCCTCACTGGCATCCTACCTATTGTTTGCAAACTCTCCGGACCAGCCCTTACCTTTTTTCAAACAACGGGACACTGGATGGGCACCTCCACACCCGGAGCACTTGTGTTTAAAACGGCAGGACCCCCAAACTTACAAGATCCCTTGTTGTACTGCCAACAGAGACACCACTTGTTAGCGGCCGGTTTTCCCAGGGAAGATCTCTACGTAATCAACTTTGCAAATCTTATCCCGGGCGTCCTGTTTTAAGTGTGGGCCCCCAACGGCCCTTCAAAACACACATAAACCTCACATTTTGCTGCGTCGGCGATCCGCACCACATCCACCTTTTCCAGGGCATCCTGCGATGAGACGGCCTTAGCCCCTGACTTCACAACTGCAGCCCCTTGTGCTGGTGGAGATACTACTGGCCCCGAGGTAGAAGTAGCAACCTCCGTAACCAGTGGGAGGGGGTGGGGTACCACACTGGGTCCCGTACCTGCACTGCCCGTATCTGCTCCACTACCCAACTAGACCCACGGCGACACCTGCGGGGTTATCCCCAAGTTACCCCTGGCAAAGCACTGCACTTAGTCCCGCAGCCCCCCTAACAAATCTGTTATTTGCACGTCTGTACCGGACCTGGCAGGTGGCATACCCACCACCTACCTACCTACCCGCCACTACCCGCTGCGTGGCTCCACCCGCTACTGTCGCGTTCCCATCCACTACCCCAAACAAGCTTCCCACAACATTATTACCAGAATTAGCAAATAGGTTAGCAGACTTACCGGGCTGACCAGGGGTGCTCCCAACAGCCGCAGCTCCAGAATCCCTTGGTGCAGGCTGGCTCTGCGATTCCTCCTCCTCTGAGCAAGACAGCTCACCCTCCGACCGGACGTCTAGCAATTGCAGATCATCAACTTGAAGCAGACCAGGTGATGGGGGCCTGGCCGCCGTGGATCCTCACTTGGCTCCGCCTCCCAGCACCACAGCAGGTGACGATCCGGCAGCCGTGACTTGGCCTTTCCCTCGCTTAGACTCCCCTGTCCCAATACGTCAGAGGGGGAGGATTCAGCGGACTCCATACAGTGCCGCCGGGCGGAGGAGGCGTGCGCACTCTACCTGACTCCCGGCCTGACGAGCTCCACCTCCGATGAGGATTCTGTCCAGGCCTGCCACCCGCGGAAGTGGTGGGTGCTTCGCTGGTGGGCCTGACGGGTCCTGTATGGGGCTCCTAACGTGGCGCAAAGCTCGGGGAGGATTCGGGCTAAAAACGCTCCGGCGGCCTAGACCGCCACACGCGTGGGATGTCCCGCCCCCCCGCAGCTGACTCAGATTGCCTGGTCCTCTAACATGGCTGCTACCTGGCTATGCAGCAATTCGGACCCCTTGGATGCAGCAGCCTGCCCGCAGTTGGGCCAGGATCCTGTTGACGTCGCCCATCTTCTCTGTGGATGTGACAAGAAGCAGCGTGGAAACTGCCTGATTTATCACCTGTCCCTCCACTGATGCCTGGGAGACTACCCCTTAAATCAACTACCACTCTCCTCCCCATCATGTTGCCATAGCTTCCAACTGTCCCTGATTTCGAGGGACTGTCCTTGATTTGGAGCAATGTCCCTCATTCCTCCTCATTTGTCCCTCATTTTGGTCTGATCTATATAGCTGTATATAAAATGCACCTTTTATCTATCAAAAAGTGTTTTCCAGCACTAAATCTTTCATCTGATTTCTAAATTGCTGCATTTGTAAATTCCAAAAGCCAATATAAAGGAATAGTAGTGTTTAAAAAAAGCACTTGTGGGTTTAACCAATCTTGTTTTTTTTGTACAATTCTCCTTTAAGGGGGTGTGGCCAGGGGTGTGTCCTATGCCTGCATACTTTTGCTGATAGGTGTCCCTCATTCCCATCTCAAAAAGCTGGGAGGTATGCTGTTGCACCTGGCACTACAATACAAACTCTCCCCATTTCTCCACCTACCCTTCCTTAACCCCATAGTTGCTAACCCTTATCACCCTGTCATGCCAGTCCTTCTCTTTCCTTTCCATTTTATTCCTCTCGCTCCAGGCCTTACTACATGTTGAACCTTGAAGAAGATGGGCTACAGCGGCAGAAGACCACACCGGGTGTCACTCCTGCCAGCTAAGAACAGCAAACTGAGGCTACAATTCACACAGGCTCACCAAAATTTGTCAATAGAAGATTGGAAAAACGTTGCCTGGTCTGATGAGTCTCAAATTCAGCTGCAACATTCCGAATTTGGCATAAACAACATGAAAGCATGAATCCATCCTGCCTTGTATCAACGGTTCAGGCTGGTGGTGGAGGTGTAATGGTGTGGGGGGGGGGGGGGGGTACTTTCTTGGCACACTTTGAGCCCCTTAGCATCAATTGAGCATTGTTTAAGCCTACCTGAGCATTGTTGTTGACCATGTCCATCCCTTTGAGTACAGTGATGGCTCCTTCCAGCAGGATAATGCACCATGTCACAAAGCTCAAATCTTTTTAAACGAGTTCCTTGAACATGACAATGAGTTCACTGTACTCCAATGGCCTCTACAGTCACCAGATCACAATCCAATAGAGCACCTTTGGGATGTGGTGAAAAGGGGAGATTCACATCATTGATGTGCAGCCGATAAATCTGCAGCAACTGCGTGATGCCATCATGTCAATATGGACCAAAATCTCTGAGGAATGTTTGCAAAACCTTGTATGCCACAAAGAATTAAGGCAATTCTCAAGGCAAAAGGGGGTCCAACCCTGTACTAGCATGGTGTACCTAATTAAGTGGCCGGTAAATGTAGATCTTTTATACACAAGGTAGGCAAGCTAGATAGATATGTAGGAGGAGGGAGGGCGAACATTTTAAAGAAGTTAGTAATAGGCAGCCCATATATACATACATACATAACAGCGGGTTGAAAAATAAATAAAAATGACATGATTCCTCCATCCACACACTTGATATGGATGGGGGAATCCTTCCAGCCATCAGAAGGCACTGATAAGTGCTGCCTGCTATAGCCAGCGGCACTGATCGATCAGGAAAAATCCAACCGGGTGGCTGTACAGAAGTCAATCAGTAGACCAAATTCTGTACAACCAGACTGCACATACATAGATGGAAATATATCCGGTTCAGAAGGCCTTAGGTTTTAATACCACTTTAATGTCAATACATCTCTGGGTCCATTGCGCCCAATACATTTTTCTAGGAAAATCTTAATGGTTTTTGGGACTCTCCCCTTTTATAAAAAAAGAAACAGTCGTTGTCAACGCATTCATCTATATGAGGAGAAGACTGCGGCAGGTCCTGGCAGTAAAGGCGAGGCACACAAGGACTGGCACCGCCAGCAATAACCAGTGGGGCATCTCCAGTGATGCATCTGTCTTTCTCTAGCTGGCCTTTCTTCTTTAACTATTATGTAGTGGATGCTTAATATTCATTAAATACTGTAGCTAATAGCATTGTATAGACCTGATAGCTTGAGCCCTGAGAATTGTTCACGGAGCAAGACAAAAGATACCATAAACTGAGGCCCAGCTGCTCTTTTAGGGCTCATGCAGATGGCTGGCATTAAGACCGAGGGTTGTTTCAGGATTAATCTGTACAGACAAAACTGTAATTCAGAATACATTCTAACAATATTAAGCCATAGGAATCATATTTTGTCCTTTTTTTTTTTTTTTTTATCTCTAAAGCCCAACTCTAGGCTAATCATACATTTACAGATAGAGTAGGGAAAGGTTATTATTGACTATTGAAAATAAATTTAACTTTTAAAAAGTATACAAGGAGTCTACATCAGTGGGAAAACATTTAAAAACATCATTGATGTTATACAGTACAAAATCATTTGTATATAAAAAAAGGTAAACATTAAAAAAGTGCTATATATAAAATGTACTTCAAGAACCCAATATAGGGCCCCTAACAACATCTCCGATAGTCACAAGGACATTGTCATGCTTGCAAAATAAATAGGGTTAATAAGCAGGGTTGCTTCTAAATTTACCTGCCAGGTATAGCTACAGTGCCTTGCAAAAGTATTCATTCCCCTTGGCTTTTTACCTATTTTGTTACATTACAGCCTTTAGTTCAATGTTTTTTTAATCTGAATTATATGTGATGGATCAGAACACAATAGTCCAAGTTGGTGAAGTAAAATTAGAATAATATATACATAAAAATATTTTTCAGAAATAAAAAATATGATAATTGGCATGTGTGTATGTATTCACCCCCTTTGTTATGAAGCCCATAAAGAGCTCTGGTGCAACCAATTACCTTCAGAAGTCACATAATTAGTGAAATGATGTCCACCTGTGTGCAATCTAAGTGTCACATGATTTGTCATTACATATACACACCTTTTTGAAAGGCCCCAGAGGCTGCAACACCTAAGCAAGAGGCACCACTAACCAAACACTGCCATGAAGACCAAGGAACTCTCCAAACAAGTAAGGGACATGAGACGTACAAGTCAGGGTTAGGTTATAAAAAAAAATATACAAATCTTTGATGATCCCTAGGAGCACCATTAAATCTATCATAACCAAATGGAAAGAACATGGCACAACAGCAAACTTGCCAAGAGACGCCGCACACCAAAACTCACAGACCGGACAAGGAGGGCATCAGAGAGGCAGCACAGAGACCTAAGGTAACCCTGGAGGAGCTGCAGAGTTCCACAGCAGAGACTGGTGTATCTGTACATAGGATGACAATAAGCTGTACGCTCCATAGAGCTGGGCTTTATGGCAGAGTAGCCAAAAGAAAAGCGCCTGTAAAGCGCCTTTTCTGTCACTCCAGTGTGAAAGCCCAATGGCTTTCACACTGGAGCGGTGCTCTGGCAGGACGCTTAAAAAAGCATCTTTGCGGGTGCTTTTAACCCTTTTTAGGCCACTAGCGGGGGTTAAAAGCACCCTAAACAACGGTAAAGCGCTGCTTAAAATAGCAGCGCTTTACCGCCAACGCAGCAGCGCCTCAGTGTGAAAGTGCCCCAAGTCTGTAAATGCTGCACTTCTCTCTTTTTCCACTAGGTGGCCGGGCACTTGGTGGCATTAGATAAGACAAGGGCAATACAAGGTCAGATTATAAGTATATGAGATATATCAGCCAATGGGCTGGGGTTTTCTTTAATCCCTTGGCCTGCTGGGAGAACCTATATATTTGGGTAAAGACAGGTGATTGCTGTTCTGTGCCACCCGGATGGCTGTCTGGGTGGATGTGTGTTGTATTGCCCAGGCTGCTATGCCGGAGTTTGGGCCTATCCCGGGGACATCTGGCTGCTAGGCTGTCTGAGGGCCTATCCAGAAGCAAGAGAGCAGCGCAGGGTTGAGATTGCGGCTTGCGGTCCAACCAGAATTGATGATTCTGATGGCCGGAGAACCTTTCGTGATCAGAGGTAGAGGGGAAGCTGTCGCCACTAAGGGACCAACCGCCTTATTACCAGGGACCACAGTGAGAAACTGAACCAAGTACCGGAGCAGAATTCTCACCAACCGGGGACGATGAAGAATCGGGAAACTTCAGTCGGGTATCAGGCCAAGGACCCAGCCAGTGGAGGTGACGCTTGCAGAGCAGCCTTGTGTGTCAAGCTAGGAACCGAGCAGACCAGTGGGGTGAAGCTTGATTAGTATCTGGAGTGCCAATCTAGGGACCCAGCGGAGAAATGGGTGTGACACTTGAGAAAGATGCTACCTTGAAGATTGGAGGAGCTCAAGGGATTCAGTGGCAGTGAATCATCTAGTATAGTGAGAGAGACTGGGAGCTCAGTGAGTTGAACTACAAGGAGTAATTGTAGCGGAAGTGAAGGAACCGTTACACTTTGTGTTAGAAACTGTTAAAGACTGTTGCCAAGGAGATAGCACTCCTACACATGCAGCTGTGGTGTCTTGCTGGATGCCTTTCCCTGCATGGCTGTCTGCCTATAGAAGTCTCAGAGTCTGCCAATTAACATTGCAACTACCTAAGGTTGTCCAGGCCCTAAACCCTCTCTCCCAAATTTCTGTTTAAGAGAAATAAAATCTTTGTATTCAAGAAGTGTCTGGCGCCCATGAATCTATCTTGCATTACACCCACTCTGCCTTACAAGCCACTCTGTATGGAAGGTTGTCAGCAGGTTTTGGCTCTGAAGGTTCTCAGACTAAAGGAGGCCAGGGATCTTGCTACACACGTGTACAGACATACAGACCTAAGATCCCACGATGTGTTTTGTGAACAATTCCACTACTTAAAAGGAATCGTCAAAAACTGTCTTTTGTGGTTCTTACTTTTTGACACTTTTTTGGGGTGAATTCATGGGGGGGCTGGGATCTACAGCCCCCTTGTTAAAGGGGGCTTCCAGATTCTGATAAGCCCCCCGTCCGCAGACCCCCACAACCAATGGCCAGGGTTGTGGAGATGAGGCCCTTTTCCCCATCAACATGAGGACAATGCGTTTTGGGGGGAACCGCAAAGCACCCTCCCCATGTTGAGGGCAAGCAGCCTGGTATGGTTCAGGAGGGGGGGGGGGCGCTCGCTCATCCCCCCCTTTCCAGGCCTACCAGGCTGCTTGCTCAGGGTCTGGTATGGATTTTGGGGGGACCTCACGCCATTTAAAAAAAAAAAATTGGTGTGGAGTTCCCCTTAATATTAATACCAGACCCATAGGGCCTGGTATGGACATATATATATATATATATATATATATATATATATATATATACACACACATTTATATGTATATAAAAATCTTTTCATAGATTTTTATCTATATTGCCGGGAGCCCGCAATACATTACAGTCGCAAGCAATTTTAAATGACATTTTTTCCTTTAGAAATGTCATTTTGCTGCGGCACAGTAAAACACATGAGAGAGATGGGCCACTTTACAGGCAGACTAAGGGGACCTGTTTCACTTTAAGCATTATTAAAATCACTGCTCCTGAAAAAACTTTTTTTTTGCATTGATACATGTCCCCTGGGGCAGTACCCCATACACTTTTTATGGCAATAACTTGCATATAAGCCTTTAAAATTAACACTTTTGATTTTTCCCGTTTGTGTCCTATAGACTTTAACGGTGTTCACACAAATTTTTTGCCTGTTTGCGGTGCTGTGGTGCGAACCAAACCCGGAGGTGTTCGGCTCATCCCTGGTGGTCAGTTTTCTGGCTGTGCTAGGATAAGAACCTGTCTATCCTCCAATGATCAGACTTGTGCTGACGAACATTTAGCTTCTTCTCAATGAATGCAAAGCGTTCTCTGATTGAACAAGGTGGGGAAGCAGAAGCAGGGCCGATTATGTCCACCTTGTACAAAGGTAGAATGCTGAGATAATGCAAAGCATCCTCTGAATGCCAGGCAAGCGACTCACTGTGTTCAGTAAGCAGCAGGACAGCCACTCGGCACAGAACCCTAAAGCTAGTGTCATCCCTGTAGTAGTGGTGCTTACTACCTTGACCTTCAGTTTCCACAGGGTTTGGTCAAGCATGGCATATACAGTACATACTTTTAATGGTCCAAGCTGGATCAATGTAATTATGCAATAAAAGCCATACCTAAACTTTAGCTTCAGCGTTCCCCTCCATCATATGACCATAGCCTTCAAATAAAAGCTGGATTTTGCAAGCATGAGCCAACCATCAGTTGACACCTTTTGGCCATGGTTGTGTCACCTGAGTGCAAGCCACAGAACCAGTGGAAGGGGATTAGGAAGAAGCACAGACAAACATCTCCTGGTGACAGCTTTTTTTGGGGGAAAAACAATAAAAAAAACGGTTTTCGAACTAGTCCAAAAGTTTTTCAACCCCTCAAATTTTTCACCTAGTCCTAGGGATATCTTCTACTGCCCACAGGCTTGAACTTATTATATGAAATCAGGACAAAATCATTACAAGCCTATGGCTAATCTTGAGGGTCTTCGTTAGAAAGCATCCTGCTTTGTTGTGATGCTAGTGTGATTGCTGACTTTGAACAAAGAAGAATTGAGCCTGGGGTGTGTAGTCACTACCATGAATAGGATCTCTCACACAGCCCCAGCCCCCACAGATGGCCCTATAATAGCTTAGAGAGATTTCCTGCCGTTCAGCCTACAAGACTGGACACTGTTAACTGCTTCTGCTCTAGAGGGACCATAAGAACTTTTCTTGTGACCTTGACCACCACTGGAAAATGTGAGTATAAGCCGAAATATTGAGGATGGGTTTACTTTAGAAGTTTAGACTATCTTTTCTTTAGTTACCAAACCTGGAAAATCATTAGAACACAAAGAAGGATTGATAGACCGAGATTAATGTATCCTGACAGGTCTAGCTTCATTTCGAGACCATACACTGTAGAGGTAATGACTTCATCCAATCCTACACAAGGACTGTCAGAACTTGAACTGCATATATTAGAGTATAAAGCGTCTGTCCAGTTCCAGTGTTAGCAATCATTTCTAATCTAGAGAAAGTTAGAATCTGATTGATATGCAGAGCAGAGTTACTATGATATCACATCCTAGGTTTTTAGAATAGAAAGAGCACCACAATATATACACTGTAGATTGAGGACTATTGCATTAAGTACCATTAGAAAATAATTAACCTCCCACATATACATGCTTGAGTGGATAATTCACAGATACCCAATTTACTTGCTTCATGTTTTAGACAGACCTCAACTATTTAAGATATAGGGGCTGATTTACTAAAACTGGAGAGTGCAAAATCTAGTGTAGCTCTGCATAGGAACCAATCAGCTTCCAGGTTTTTTGATCAAAGCCTAATTGAACAAGCTGAATTTAGAAGCTGATTGGCTACCATGCACAGCTGCACCAGAGTTTGCACTTTCTAGTTTTAGTAAATCAACCCCCTAGAGTAGATATTTGTAGCTACTCGTAGTAGAGTAGTATATGGGTAGAAAAAAAGGGCAAACTAAACCCGAGTCAAATGAAGCCAGTACTCCAGTGCTGGGTATGCACAGCTCCCAACTGTCGCTGATTTCGAGGGACTGTCCCTGATTTGGAGCAATGTCCCTCTGTACCGCGTTCCCCCTCATTTGTCCCTCATTTTGGTCTGATCTATATAGTTGTATATAAAATGCAATTTTTATCTTTCAAAAAGTGTTTCCCAGTGCTAAACCTTTCATCCGATTTCTAAACTGCTGCATTTGTAAATTTTAAAAACCAATATAAGGGAACAGTAGTGGTAAAAAAGCACTTGTGGATTTAATAAAACTTTTTTTGGTTAATTCTCCTTTAAGTGGGTGTAGCAGGGGGAGTGTCCTATGCCTACATACATTTTCTAGTAGGTGTCCCTCATTCCCATCTCAAAATGTTGGGAGGTATGGGATATGTGCTGTGGCTTGATAGGTTATTAAATATCTAATCCCAATCACCCCTTGTCAGGCATCAAAAGAAGGCATTTGACAGAGTCGCAAAGGTTGCACTTGCGACTGGGCCCTGGCGTTCCACGACCGTGGGGGCGCCCAATACAGAAGGCCCACTGCAAAACATGGGCTTGGTTCACACTGCTGCAACCCTAAAGTCATGCAACTGGCTTGTGATTTTCTTGTGACTTCCTTGCGACTATTGTGATTTAAAATTGCAGTCTACAATACTCAAATCGCATCAAAGTCACAAAAAAGTAAATGCACCAGACATCTGGACCGGTGCAGTGTGGGGGTGCAGACGTTGTAGGGACTGGTCTAGCTGTGGGGAGGAGCAGAGGATCGGGTAAGTAAATCACCCTTTATTTTTCCCCAGGCATAGGGGCCAGTTTACACCATATGCAGTCCAGTGCGTTTTTAATCTGCATCAATGCATGGACAGTGGTTAACATGGATTCCAAAGGCATAGTTCACCCCAGTGTAGTGCATTCCAGTGCAGTCAAAAGTAGAACAGGCTGCATATTTTCTGCATGGAGTGCATCTGGGTCATGGCAAAATACTTAAAGTTACTGGAATACATAATAGGGAAAAACAGGAAGCTATGGCAAAAAAAAAAGAAGAAAAAAAAATGCACTGGAATGCATTGAAAACACATAAAAATGCAAACAAAGCACACTAAAATGCATACAAGCAAAAAAAATAAAACCTGTAAACTGGAACAAATTAAAAATGCATCAAAAACGCACTGGAATGCATAGAAAATTATCAAAAAAATTGTGTGAACCGACCCTAAGGTTACGTTTGTGATTCAACATAGCACTCGAACCGCATCATAGAAAAGTCATAGAAAAGCAAAGGGTTCCACAACGGGAGTAAAAGGCCCCCCGGGATCAGTGGGAACTGGGAAGGGTCTCCAGCTTGGAGAGGAGGACACCATGGATCTATGGAAATGGCCCCTGGGGACCAATGGAAAGGGTCCCAATGGTCGCGGAGGTCGTTCATGGTTTCTTGCACCAGGGCCCTGAAGGTTCTAGTTAGACCTCTGGTGGTTGAGATGCGTTTTTATCTTGTTTCAACCACTTGCCAAAACCAGGCAATGGCTCTCTGACAGCAACCTGTAAGCCTGATTTTTTTGCTGATCGCCCCAAAAAAAATCAGGCATGTTGTGTTACACAGGCAATACCACCATTAAAAATAATTTAGGGCCCTGTCCACATCTGGGTGGTGAAAATGTGGGCCGAAATATGCATTTCTGCCCACATTTCCACAAATGCAAGAAAAATGTGTTGAAACCTGCGACACACTTGCAGTGCCAGTATTTCCTAATGGCACCCCAAATGCAAGTAGCAGTTGTGCATTTTCCATGAGAAAAATGCACAAAATTGCACTTAACAAAATGCGCTTGATTCAGTGCCAAAGTTTGATACATGAGCTTCTTTGGCGCATTTTTAAAGCAGAGGTAGGCTCATTCAAATTAATTGTGCTGCTCCAAAAACACGCATAAAAAAACAGGAAAAGAACGCATTGAGGGCCTTAAGCCTGAAGACTAGTTAAAACTCCCAAAATATTATGTATTATATATTTTCTGAAAGCACTCTGGAGAATAAAATGGTGGTAGCTCTAATTTTTTTATGTCAATGTCAACGATATTAGCATAATCGTTTATCAAGCGCAAAATCTCAGTAAAAAATACATTTTTTTGCAACACATTACCAAATTTGTTGGTAGAATATAAAAGGTGAAGTTATGCTGATTAAATAGATACCAAACATGTTGAGCCTTATGAAATGTGCCACGATACCCTAAATTTTCTATAAGCAATGCTTTAATTAAAGCCCCTACAGGTCGTTAGTTTAGAGTTAACTGTGCATTAGAGCTGGGCGATTTTCTCCAAAAAAAAACATCTGCGGTTTTAAAAAAAAAAAAAAAAAAAAAAAAAAAAACTCGATTCACGATTCGAATCAAGTTTTTTTTTTTTTTTGATGGACACCGCACCAGTCCTGAGGAGCTGCGGGCAGGAGTTTTTAGGCGAGGCCGTGGCTTGGGCCTAGTCCACGGTGTCTGGCCTCGCGGACTAGGCTGAAGCCTCGCCTAAAAACTTCTGCCCGCAGCTCCTCAGGACCGGCGCGGTGTCAGCGCCGGTCCTGGTGAAAAAAAAAAAAAAACCCTCTAAAAAAATTAATTTGCTGAAAATTTGAATCGATTTGACCTCTCAACTCGATTCAAGATTCAAATCGATTTTTTCCCCAGCCCTACTGTGCATAATGGCCCTAGAATTATTGCTCTCACTCTGGCATGCACAGTGATATGTAAAATGTGTAGCACAATCACTATTTTTGTGCGTAGGAACCCTTGATGCATTTGTTTATGGTCATATGTAGGGGGGGATTTGAATTTTTTTTGGGGGGGTTAGGTGCTTGGGTGTAACTATTTTTATACTTTTTTTTCCACTAAACCCTATTTTCCATCACACGGACAAAAAAAACCTTTTTTTTGGTGAAAGTTTGTCTTTAGAGAGACATCGGGGTTATTTTAGATGTCTCATTTGCCCTCTATTGAAGCTAATGGAGCACAGATTGTGCTCCATTGGCTTCTTCTCTCATGAAACTGGCCGGGGAAAGTGACAGAAGTGATCTTTTAAACCTAGATTCTGGGTTCTTAGTAGGAAGGGGGAGATCAGCAAAAGATGTTTGCTGATCTCCTTCCGCTCCACGAAGCAGCACCCGCCATACTGGTCCCAGGTCTGGTGCAGGGCCCTGGAAACATGGCAGGGATGCGCGGGGGAAAGGACTGACCGTTGCCATGTGGGGGTTTGTGGAAGTTGCCCCTTCACTTCCATCTGACAGCTGCCAGTCATCCAATGTGTTTAAAACACTCCACAGCTAAAGGGTTTAGCTGTCTGAACACTAGTAGAATTTTTGGAACATTCGTTTAATTTTCCAGTCATTAGTGAGGTCAAATCGACAGAGCTGGATTTACATCTCAGGAGCCTATAGGCAGAGAATTCTGAAGTGCCCCCCTCCCCCCCCCCCCAAAAAAAAAAAAAAAAAAAAAACCACAGTAAGACCTACTTTTTATTTCTTGATTAATTACTGCAAAAGTCTAGCAAACACACAATTTCAGTAAAAAATGTGAATTTTAGGGCAAACGAGCGCATTACCCAAATGTTTGGTAAAATATGAAAAACGAGGTTGCACAGAGTAAATAGATACCCAACATGTCAAACCATAAATTTGTGTGCACCCGTGAAATGGCGACATACAGTATTTCGCAAACCTCACATTTTTGTAAATATTTTATTATATCTTTTCATGTGACAACACTGAAGAAATGACACTTTGCTACAATGTAAAGAAGTGAGTGTACAGCTTGTATAACAGTGTAAATTTGCTGTCCATTCAAAATAATTAAACACACAGTCATTAATGTCTAAACCATTGGCAACAAAAGTGAGTACACAGCCAAGTGAAAATGTCCAAATTGGGCCCAATTAGACATTTTCCCTCCCCGGTGTCATGTGACTCATTAGTGTTACAAGGTCTCAGGCGTGAATGGGGAGCAGGTGTGTTAAATTTGGTGTTATCGCTCTCACTTTCTCATACTGGTCACTGGAAGTTCAACATGGCACCACGTGGCAAAGAACTCTCTGAGGATCTGAAAAAAAGAAATTGTTGCTCTACATAAAGATGGCCTAGGCTACAAGAAGATTGCCAAGACCCTGAAACTGAGCTGCATCACTGTTATACAAGCTGTACACTCACTACTTTACATTGTAGCAAAGTGTCATTTCTTCAGTGTTGTCACATGAAAAGATATAATAAAATATTTACAAAAATGTGAGGGGTGTACTCACTTTTGTGAGATACTGTACATCAGTACCCTATAATTTGAATAGGCAACGCTTCAAACGCCCCATATAGGTCACCAATTTAGTGTTACAGAGGAGGTCTTGTGCTAGGATTACTGTTCTCACTGTGGCATGTGTGGTGATATGTAACATGTATATCATAAATTAACACAAAAAAAAAAAAAAAAAACCATACTGAAGTGAATATTAGTACAATAAACTTCCCAAATTTTGGTAAAATATGAAATACAAAGTTGCAAATGTCAAACCTTAAATTTTTGTGCGCCTGTGAAAAGGCGACAAACTTCAGTACCCTGTATTTTCTCTTTTTTTTTCTTAAATTGTATTTTTTATTAAAAGATTTCAAAAATACAGAAGAGAAGGTAACGTCAAACAGTTGTTAGTACAAAATAAGTACAATCATTCAAAAAGTATCTAACATAGGTCGAAGCCTTAAAGGTAAGATTACAATGCTGTCAACTTTGCAAGATTACAATATGGCAGTTGTGTAGGTCAGAGGATGGAGGCAAAGAGAGGGGACGGGGTGGGGGGACCCAGGGAGTGGGCAATCCAGGTATATTGGTATATCAGGAAATAGGAATGTGGCGCTAAAAGTGTAAAAATAATTAAATAACTAAAACGTGTAACAGAAAGCAACCTGAAGTGACCCTCCAAAATAAAAAATAACATATAGTGAAATATATACCAGTCTGCAAGAAATGCGACTGGGTCAAAGACTCAAGTCGCACAAATCTAGTAATAAGTGCAATAGGTGACCTCAAATATAGATGTAAGGGTATAGTGATATTAACAAAATAGCTAAAGAACTAAATCAAAATGAACGTGTAACCCTTAATATAGCAAAACGCCCACATATACATAGATAACGTGACCAAAAATGGGATATACAGTTGCATATGTATACAGCATAAAGGTTTACATATTACAGTGCAAGAGTGTGTAAACATGAACAAAAAATATATAAATTATAAGCACCGATCAATGAGTGCAAAACTAAAAAGTCTGTGTAGCGAACATCAAGGAGAGTTCATAAAAATACAGATATTAATATGCACAGATCTCTCATATGCTTCTCAAACAGCTCTGAGTGGCAAGATGATATTCAAATGGTTTCCTTCACAGTGGTAATCCCAAACAATAGAAAAGGATGAGGTACTCTTACCAGCAATGGTGGACTCACGGGCCATAATTGGTGAGTCAAATACGCTTAAACCGCCATATAATGGATGACGGTGCAGATCTGGTCCAAAGCGATGGGATATTCCTGCTGGAAAGGGGAGCTTAAACCTCCGTCCAGTTATCTTGTTTAAAGTCCAGAGCTGAGTAGCAGATTGACCAGCTGGAGACTGAGATCAGCCTAGAGGACAGAGGGTGCTGCAATTAGCAGTGAGCATTCTGGTGTTTACTAGACAACCCAAAGAGGAAGCTACCTCTGACCTCACCTGCACGATAGTTTATAGCAGGGGCGTTGCTAGGGGGTGGCTTTTGGGGCTATAGCCCCGAATCTGGGGCCAATAGCCCCGAGTCTCTGCAGGGGTCCCCAAAGGGGAGGGGAGGCTCTCTGGGGACCCTTATGTAAGTGGGGGGCTCTCTGGGGACCCTGATGCAAGGGAGAGGCTCTCTGGGGTCCCTGATTTTAAGGCAGAGGCTCTCTAAGGACCCAGATTTAAGGGGGAGGCTCTCTGGGGACCCTAATGTAAGAGGGGCTCTCTGGGAAACCTGATGTAAATGGGGGGCCCTCTGGGTACCCTGATGAAAGAGGGAGGCTCTCTGATGACTCTGATGTCAGGAGGAGGCTCTCTGGGGACCCTGATGTAAGGGGGGCTCTCTGGGGACCCTGATGTAAGGGGAGACTCTCTGGGGACCCTGATGTAAGGGGGGACTCTCTGGGGACCCTGATGTAAGGGGGGACTCTCTGGGGACCCTGATGTAAGGGGGGACTCTCTGGGGACCCTGATGTAAGGGGGGACTCTCTGGGGACCCTGATGTAAGGGGGGACTCTCTGGGGACCCTGATGTAAGGGGGGACTCTCTGGGGACCCTGATGTAAGGGGGGACTCTCTGGGGACCCTGATGTAAGGGGGGACTCTCTGGGGACCCTGATGT
Organism: Aquarana catesbeiana; assembly: GCF_042186555.1. Classification (NCBI taxonomy): domain Eukaryota; kingdom Metazoa; phylum Chordata; class Amphibia; order Anura; family Ranidae; genus Aquarana; species Aquarana catesbeiana. The sequence goes on from NC_133332.1 coordinate 265,008,671, forward strand.
AAGGGGGGACTCTCTGGGGACCCTGATGTAAGGGGGGACTCTCTGGGGACCCTGATGTAAGGGGGGACTCTCTGGGGACCCTGATGTAAGGGGGCTCTCTGTGGACCCTGATGTAAGTGGGGGGCTCTCTGGGGATATATATACACACACACGTATATTACTGTATATACATGTGTATGCCCGCCCAAGCTTATGACTTTCTTTACTACGCTGCTATGGGCTCTAGCCCCAGATCCTTTGTAGACCTAGCAACGCCCCTGGTTTATAGATTGGTATATCACACCATGGAAGTTGTTGCTCACTGGGTATAGGGTTAGTGGGGTCTCAGGAGCGCCTAAACCAGACCGAGGCACTCTATGGGATTCCCACATAGAGGGGGCACCATGGAATCTTTAAGGAAATATGTTAGCGGAATTGAGGGAGTAAAACATTCAACATACATGTTTAACCACTTAAGGACAGGTCACTGTATATATACGTCATCATTTTAAAGATGGATATCTCGGTAACGGCAGCAGCTGCTGCCACAACCGAGGTATCCATCTTTAGGGCCGGCGATTCTGTACACGATAATGGTCGTCTCTGCAGCAGGTTCACCGCGAGATCACCGTTATCGGCAGCGGGAGAGGTGCCACCCCCCCCCCTCCCGCCGCTTACCGGAGCTGTCGGTAGCGGCGGAGGCGATCGGGTCCTTTCTGTGCCTGGGTATAGAGACGAGTGAGGCTAAGATGGCGCCCACCCGTCTCTATACCATAGGACGGCCGGAGCGACGTCATTACGTCGGCTCCGCCCACTTCTCTTAAAGGCACTTTTTTTTGTGTCATTTTAAATGACTTTTTTTTTTTTTTTTTTTTGCATTTTAGTCTAAATATGAGATCTGAGGACTTTTTGACCCCAGATCTCATATTTAAGAGGACCTGTCATGCTTTTTTCTATTTCAAGGGATGTTTACATTCTTTGTAATAGGAATAAAAGTGATCCAAATTTAAAAAAAAAAAAAAACAGTGAAAAAATAAAGTAAAATAAATAATAAAATAAAAAAAAATTTTAAAGTGCCCTGTCACGACGAGCTCATGCGCAGAAGCGAACTCATACGTGAGTAGTGCCCGCATATGAAAACGGTGGTCAAACGAGGTATCGCCGCGACCGGTAGAGTGAGAGCAATAATTCTAGACCTAGACCTCCTCTGTAACGCAAAACATGCAACCTGTAGAATTTTTTAAACGTCGCCTATGGAGATTTTTAAGGGTAAAAGTTTGACGCTATTCCACGAGCGGGCGCAATTTTGAAGCATGACATGTTGGGTATCAATTTACTTGGCGTAACATTATATTTCACAATATAGAAAAAAATTGGGCTAACTTTACTGTTGTCTTATATTTTTATTCAAAAAAGTGAATTTTTCCAAAAAAAGTGCGCTTATAAGACCGCTGCACAAATACGGTGCAAAAAAAAGTATTGCAATGACCGCCATTTTATTCTCTAGGGTGTTAGAAAAAAAACAATATATAATGTTTGGGGGTTCTAAGTAATTTTCTAGCAAAAAAACATGTAAACACCTAAAATCCAAAACAAGGCTGGTCCTTAAGTGGAAGGTATTATGTTATTGGAAGGTAATGGGAGGGTCCCAGGGTTGAGTTCTGGGTGGTCCCACAGGTCCCGAATCTTTGAAAATTGAGGAAGTGTGTCATGAATAGTAGCAGTGAGGTGTTCCATTCTGCGGATCTGCTCCAATATTTGCAGGACTTGTGAGAGAGTGGGTGAAGATGAGGCTAAACATCTCAAGGGTATGGCTTGTTTTGCTGCCAGAAGGATAAGGTCAGCTAATTTTTGAGCGTGTTTAGAGATGCCGGGGAATGGTAAACCAAAAAGAAATTGGATTGGATTTAAAGGAAGATTGGTTTCAAAAAGATTTTGCAAGTACGTATGTATAGAAGACAAAAAGGGTTGAATAGTGGGACATTCCCAAAAAATATGAACGTGGGAGCCAATGTCACCCCGGCATCTCCAACACACCCGGGGGACCCCGGGATCGTATCTATGTAGGACCTCTGGGGTTCTGTAACCCTGTATTTGCTATAGGCAACATTTCAAAAGCCTCTTATAGGTCATCAGTTTAGTGTTACAGAGGAGGTCTTGTGCTAGAATTATTGCTCTCACTCTGGTGTGCGTGGCGATATGTAACATGTGTATTACAATCAACGTTTTCACATGTAGGAGCCTCCGACATGAGTTTTTTGCTTAACTTTTTTTTTTTCACCACATAGGGGACGAAAAAGTCCCCCATCCATAGCTCCCAACTGTCCCTGATTTGGAGCAATGTCCCTCTGTGCCTCATTCCTCCTCATTTGTCCCTCATTTTGGTCTGATCTATATAGATGTATATAAAATGCACTTTCTATCAAAAAGTGTTTCCCAGTGCTAAACCCTTCATCTGGATCTGTAAATTGCTGCATTTGTAAATTCCAAAAGACAATATAAAGGAATAGTAGTGGTAAAAAAAAAAAGCACTTGTGGGTTTAACCTATCTTGTTTTTTTATACAATTCTCCTTTAATGGGGTGTGGCAAGGGGTGTGTCCTATGCCTGCATACTTTTGCTGATAGGTGTCCCTCATTCCCATCTCAAAAAGTTGGGAAGTATGCCCATGTGATTGTTAGGTGGCACCTCTTTTAGACCCTGCATGCCTCCTTTGGGCTCCACTGAATGTATTGCAATGCATCCCTTCCCAGGGAAAGTGACAAGGTGCCCCGGAGGTGACGTCATACACAATGCTTTCCGGGTCACCAAGAAGGATGGTAGAGCTGATGTGTGTCCACTCCTCTCCCTCCCCTCCACCTGCCAGCACCCGCCATGTCAGTCCTGGGCCTGCAGATGGGCAGAGCCTGGAATACATGGCACGAGGGGGGGTGTGGAAGCAATCAGGCAGCCACCCGAATGCATCCACTTGACAAGCAGGGCTCTGCCTGTCCGTTTTACACACAGTCCTGCTGGTTGCAGCCACCAGATTGTGTGCGAAACCCCCCCCCCGCTGTCAGTGAGGAGGTGATATGTTGGCAACTCAAAACCTGATTTACCCCTGTAAATGCAACACCACCGCTCCGCAATCGTGTGCATTCCATGCAGGTGCGGTACTGTTTTTTTTTTTTTTTAACCCTTTTGCTGCCAGGTCCGTATGTCATACGAACCTGGCAGCAAAAGGGTTAAAAAAAAACCTCATACTGATGGGCACCCCTCTAGGAAGGGCGCCTGTAGGCTCATGCCCACACTGCCTAGTGGAAAATCCGGCCCTACAAACTGATGATCGCTTACGGCTGTATTGATGAGAAATTTTGAAAGAGCAGGATGGAACATTTTTCTTCAACAAATTTCTAACCGTAAATGTGGTTTTTGCTTAAGATTATCAAATTTCCTGACCAGATTTTTTGTAAAAACGTTTGTACGAAAATTTGCTAGTGTATAGCTAGCTTCAAATGTGGTGACTGCATTCGTTTTCTTTTTTTAGGCTTTTTTTCTCCTTTTATTTTCACCTGGTGAAATGGGCAGTAACAGTTATTTCTCAACTTACATTAACTGACCAAGCTGGCTGGCAAAAGTGACAGTTAGCGCGTTAAGACAAACCATATACCACTACAGAGGTGCCTACAATGATCAGCACATATGCATGTTATAAGCATGTGCATGCTGTAGCTTCTTATAAAGTGTACAGTACATAGGTTGAAAAAAGACAAAAGTCCATCCAGTTCAACCATAAAAAAATAAAAAATAAAATAAAAAATATTGTACAATCCAATATACCCAATTTTAAACCCACAGTTGATCCAGAGGAAGGCAAAAAACCCCAGCAGAGCATGCTCCAATTTGCTACAGCAGGGGAAAAAAATTCCTTTCTGATCCCCCAAGAGGCAATCGGATTTTTCCTGGATCAACTTTACATATAAATGTTAGTACCCAGTTATATTATGTACATTTAGGAAAGAATCCAGGCCTTTCTTAAAGCAATCTACTGAGTTGGCCAGAACCACCTCTGTCGGGAGTCTATTCCACATTTTCACAGCTCTTACTGTGAAGAAACCTTTCCATATTTGGAGATGAAATCTCTTTTCCTCTAGACGTAAAGAGTGCCCTTTTGTCCTCAGTGTTGACCGTAAAGAGAATAACTCAACACCAAGTTCACTATGTGGACCCCTTATATATTTGAACATGTTGATCATATCCCCCCTTATTCTCCTCTTCTCAAGAGTGAATAAATTCAGTTCCTCTAATCTTTCCTCATAGCTGAGCTCCTCAATGCCTCTTATCAGTTTGGTTGCCCTTCTCTGCACTTCCTCCAGTTCCCCGATATCCTTTTTGAGAACTGGTGCCCAAAACTGAACTGCATATTCCAGATGAGGTCTTACTAATGATTTGTACAGGGGCAAAATGATCTCTCTCTCTCTGGAGTCCATACCTCTCCTAATACAAGAAAGGACTTTGCTCGCTTTGGAAACTGCAGGTTGGCATTGCATGCTATTATTGCTTCCTTTCCCTTTCCTTTCCTTTTTTTTTCCCCTGCATGCTATTATTGCATGCTATATTATTATATACTGTCCTTCTGCACCCTCACGTTCAGTGCAGGGCTATGGACCCTGCTTTAGTCCTGATGACATCAAGACCCTGGATCAGTGGAGTGTGGGGTGCAGACATTGCCGGGACAGGTCTAGTCACAGGGAAGAACGGAGGATCGAGTAAGAAAATCACCTTTTATTTTTCCTTGGGCATTAGTGAGCAATTACCCCTGAAGTGTGAGCACAGCCCCCAAGGCATAGTTTTTTTTATTTGTCCTGAGTTGGATTGTAAGAATTGGTAAGCTGCAATGTATTCACTTTTGGGTTCTGGTTTTCAATACACTTTAAATCTCGTGTCTTGAGGGTGTGAGGTTGGAGTAGATGTTCTCCAGTAAAGTGATGATCATTAGATTTGCAGATCTTCAACATAAGTGTGAATGAAGTTCAGGGAGCGCTCCTCCTTGCTACTCTGGAGAGATGAAATGCTCAGTGACTATAGGAGTTTGCATTATAAGATCCTCCTAAAATTAAATATTGTACTTCCAAGACGTCCCAGAGTCTATAACAGACTGTCAGCAAAGCGCTATTTACAGAAAGAGTCTTCACTTGGTTTTCTAACGCGTCCTAATGAAAATGACGGCTGGAATCTAATTGGTTTATAGAGGCATCACTACTGTTTTTTCTCCATTTTAAATTGGTCTCAATGGGACTTATTTATCAAACTGTCTGAATAAAGAAAAGTCTGGTTATCCAAATAAACTATCCATATTTTCTCATTAGTCTTTCATTCCAGCGCAGTACGAATGTGTAAAGAGAAAGACCAGATTGGTTGCTGAGGGCTGTCTTTATAAAAAAAATATGCTTAGTAATTTGCTAAGTGAAAGTAAATGTACACTCATTTTTATGCGTACTGGGACAAAAAAATATATATATTTTTATTTGACTTATTCCTGTGCTGGATGAAAAAAAAAAACCCAGAAAATACCGGATTCAGTCATTAGATGGCGCTAAATATGATAGAAAACTTCTATGAAACCGAGAGCCATCTAGTGGCCAAAGGTGATTATTTTAAATTAAATATATGTTACCTTAACCACTTACAAAAATTTTCCCCCTTAATGACCAGGTCGTTTTTTGCGATACGGCACTGCGTCGCTTTAACTGACAATTGCGCGGTCGTGCGATGTTGTACCCAAACGAAACTGACGTCTTTTTTTCCCCCACAAATAGAGCTTTCTTTTGGTGGTATTTAATCACCTGTGCGGTTTTTATTTTTTTGCGCTATAAACAAAAAATGAGCGACAATTTTGAAAAGAAAAAAACAATATTTTTTTCTTTTTGCTATAATAAATATCCCCAAATAAAAAAAAAAGCCTTCATCAGTTTAGGGTAATATGTATTCTTCTACATATTTTTGGTAAAAAAAAATTGCAATAAGCGTATATTGATTGGTTTGCACAAAAGTTATAGGGTCTGCAACATAGGGGATATATTTATGGCCTTTTTTTTTGTTTATTATGGCGGTGATCTGCGATTTTTAGCAGGACTGTGACATTGCGGCAGTCAGATCGGACACTTTTGACATTTTTTTGGGACCATTGACACTTATACAGCGATCAGAGCTAAAAATAGTCACTGATTACTGTATAAATGTCACTGCCAGGGAAGGAGTTAACACTAGGGGGCGATCAAGGGGTTAAGTGTGTTCCCTGGGAGTGTTTGTAACTGTATGGGGGCTGGGCTGACTGGAGGAGGAGAAAGATCGCTGTTCCTAATCACTAGGAACAGTAGATCCCTCTCTAACTCCCCTGTTTACATTGACAGATCCCCGTTCTGGCTCTCGTTCCTGTGACCGCGGATGGGCGGCAGACATCGTGGCCGTTGGCCACGCCCATCGGGTCCCCCCCCCCCCATGTGCATGCCTGCTACGGCTCCTTTAAGGAGCCGACATACACCTACGGCAATTTGTAGGAACGTGCCGACCTGCCACCGTATAACAACAGCAGCTCGCCGGCAAGTGGTTAACCACTTGAGGTCCGCGCTATAGCCGAAATGACGGCCACAGCGCGGACCTGAATTTCCGGGAGGCCGTCATAGGACGTCCTCCCCTTTGCACGCGCTGTGATCACCGAGTCACCGAGACTCGGGTGATCACCGATCCGAGTAAGGGGCGGATCCCGGCCCCTTACCACGTGATCAGCTGTCAGCCAATGACAGCTAATCACGTAATGTAAACAAAAGCTTGGTAATCTTTTTTGTTTCTCCTCACGCTGGTAGCGTGAGGAGAAAAAAAAGCCGAACACCAGCTTATGCTCAAGGGACATCGGTCCCAAAGAGGAAGGAGGCACATCTGCCTCCTCCTCTGTGCCTGCTAGTGCCACCTGCCATTGCCACAGTGCCCACCAGTGCCACCTATCAATGCCCACAAGTGCCACCTATCAATGCCCACCAGTGATGCCAATCAGTGCCACCTAGCAGTGCTGCCTTTCAGTGTGCCCATCACTGCCACCCAGTGCACATCACTGCCAGCTATCAGTGCCACTTCTCTGTGCCCACTAATGCCACCTATCAATGCCCTTCAGTGCCACCTCTCAGTGTCACCTCTCAGTGCACAGCAGCTTTCCTCATTAGAGCCCTGCAGGTGCTGCAGCTGATTGATAATTATGAAACCGCTGCCATTAGATTCACTTCACGCATGGACACAGACAAACACACAGGGATTTCTTCAGGACAACAAAAGGTAGGAATCTGCAACAGTTTGTTAAAATCCCTGCAATGTACATTTATCGCCCAGAGCGGGAATATTTTTTTTACTCAACAAAAGTGGAGTTACGCTTTAACATTTTATATTCCTCACATGTGCCTGTTGCACCATGTACTTGTGTTAAAAAAGTATCCTGTTCTCTTTTTGTATTTCTTCCTTTGTGGGATCCTGCCAGTTCCCCAAATTTCCTATTGCAAACTGACCACGCTAGGCATAGAAGCACATCCTTCTGAGGCTCCTTTCACACTGAAAGCGCCAGCCTTTAGCGCTAAAGCGACGCTTGTTTTAGCGGCACTTTACTGCTGTTTAAGTGGCGCTTTTGCGGCGCTTTTCAGCCGAGTGGTGTGTTCAGCACTTTTCAAGCGCTTCAGAAGAGCAGCCCATTCATTGTAATGGGCAAGGGAGTTTTGGGAGTGCTGTATACAGCGCTCCCAAACCCCCCAAAAGATGCTGCTTGCAGGACTTTTCCGAACGTCCCGCAGGCGCACCGCCCGGGTGTGAAAGCAGTCATTGCAGAGAATGGGAGGCAGTTTTCAGGCGCTAAACAGGTGCTATTTCTACCGCTAAAACGCCAGAAAACTGCCTCAGTGTGAAAGGGGTCTTAGTGTGGTCAGTTTTTTGGCTGGGCTGGGAGTATAGCCTGCCTGTCCTTCAGTGCTTTTTGTCCCCCGTGTGATGACAAAAAAAAAGTAAAATAAAAACTTTTTTTTTGTAAATTGTCAAAAATGAAAGTTACACCCGAGCACATAAAATCCCCCCCAAATCGTTTTGAGGCCCCCCTACTTAGTTTTTTGACTATGAAGGGAGCATAGCCTGCCTGTCCTCCAGTGGTTAAGACTTTTGCTGACACCCCCCCCCCCTGCAAGTCATTCAATGGGAAGATCATTGCTCTGCTGTTTCTCCTCCCCTAGCTCTCACCTAGGTCCTTTAGGACCCCGGATGCCTCATTAAAGAAAACCTATCACCAAAAAATCATTACATAGGGGACTTTTTGTCCTCCATGTGATGACAAATAAAACTGAAAAAATCTGTTTTGTAAATTGTCAAAAATGAAAGTTAAAAACGCACATGTCGGGGGTGCCTACACATAAAAAAGCTGATCGAGATACACATGTTACATATTGCCCCATGTGCCTGAAGTGAGAGCAATAATTCTGGCACCAGACCTCCTATGTAATATTAAACTGATGACCTGTAGGGGCTTTTAAAGCACCCCCTATGAAAAATATAGGGTACTGAAGTTTTTTTGCTATTTCACAGGAGTACGCAAATTTAAGGTTGACATGTTGGGCATCTATTTACTTGGTGCAGCCCCATCTTTTATATGTTACCAAAAAATTGAATATATTGAGATTGTGTGCCCTAAAATTAACTTTAGTGTATTTTGTACTGAAATTTTGCATTACCTAGGCCTTTGTGGTAATATTGTGTGACATAAAAAAATGGAACTACCACTATTTAATTCTTTAGGGTGTTTTCTTTCAGGAAATATATAATGTTTTGGTGGTTTATGCAATCTTCAGGCCTAAAATTATATTTTAAATGTGTGCAAACAACAAAAAAAACAGCTCTGTCAACAAAAAGATTAAAGAGGAAGTAAAGCCTCTTAAAAGAAAAAAAAATACACCCTGCAAGGCAAAGGCATAATAAGCTAGTATGCGTATGAATTACTTACCTGAGATCGAAGCCCCGTCATCGGCCCTCGTTCGCCTCCTCCGACGCCGCCATCTATCCCGGAATGACTTCGGGGTATCGCGGCTCCGGCGCTGTAATGTCACTCCCGGATGCGATGATGTCACTCCCGTGCATGCGAGCTGGTGTTGCCACTAACGGCATGACCGCCGTTAGAAACGGCACGCTCGGTGCGCCTGCGCCAGATGTCTACGGTGCAGGCGTCGTAGACATCGGTGCGCTATTCCTGCAAATATCTCCTAAACCTTTTAGGTTTGGGAGATATTTCTTGCACCTACAGGTAAGCCTTAATCTAGGCTTACCTGTAGGTTAAAGTGGTTGTAATGGGTTTACAACCACTTTAAAGCCCAGCTTTGGGAAATCTGAAAATTCTCCCTTGCAATGAGGCTGCTCCTGCACTGCGAGGGTTAACTACTTGTTAATTATAGGGGAGAGTAAAAGCATTTTTTACATACCCGATCCTCCCCTCCCCGGTAGACGGTGCTCCAGCGGTGGACTCACTTAGCACTATCACATCTTATGCAGATGATATTGGTGACATTAAGACCTTTAGAGCACTGGAATATGGGGGAGAAGATGCCACGGGGACCACTCTAGCAGCACAGATGAGCAGAGAACTTGGTAAGTAAATCTTCTTTTCCATGCCCCTAGACCTAAACATGCAGTTAACCCTTGCCATGCGGATGTGGCGCCATGATAAGGGTGAATTTTCCAAGTTGGCCTTTATTTAAAACAAAAAAAATGCGCATGCAGCCACTAGATGGCTCCCGGCATCAGAGGACTTATCGATGATACTTACAGCCATCTAGTGGCCAAATGCAGTACTTTCCTTTTTTTTTTTCCACGTTTCCCAAAGTTGGGCTTTAGGCTGGTTTCACACTAGTACAAATTGGATGCGGATTTCTCCACATCCAATTCGTATGACAGGAGATTGTGACCGACTCACAATGAAGCCGGTTCATATATCTCCGTGGCGGCTCCGGAACGGCCTGCACAGGAATGCTCTGCGTCTTGTGCCGTGTACACACGGGCGGACCTTTCGACCAGACTGGTCCAACGGAATGAATCCGTCGGACATTCCAACCGTGTGTGGGCTTCATCGGACTTGCAGCAGACTTTTTTGAAAATCAGACGGACTTTAGATTTAAAACATGTTTCAAATCTTTCAGACGGATTCAAGTTTGGTCAAAAAATCCGCTCGTCTGTATGCTAGTCCGATGGACGAAAACCGAGGCTAGGGCAGCTATTGGCTACTGGCTATCGTGTGTAGGCAAGTCCGTTCATTCAAAAGTCCGTCAAAAGTCCGTCGGAAAGACCGTCGGACCTTTGATGCCGAAAAGTCCGCCCGTGTGTACAGGGCATAAGGCTCAGTTTCAGGGCCGAATTCAGGCAAAAACTTGGCCCCGATTCGTCCCTGAAACGGGGAACAGGGACACACCGGACCCCTGCTGAGAGCCGCATCCGACTTACAGTAGCTGTGAGCCCAACCTAAACCAAAGACATTCATCCAGCACAGGGAATTGCTGTATAACATTGTTTTTTGAGGGTTCATTTTGCCCCGTTCTCATAGAAGGAATGTAAATGTACTTTCACTTAGCGAATTGCTGAGCAAATTTCTTATAAATACATCCCTAAGGGCTCATTTACACTTGCTTCGACTTTAATACACAAAGCCTACCACTTCAACATGCTTTTTTGATGTGTTTTTGATTCTTCTGCAATGCCTTGGTGGTGCTTCAGTGCTTTTTTGAAGCTTTAACCCTTTCATGACTAAGCCTATTTTTGAAATTTGGTGTTTACAAGTTAAAATCCGTATTTTTTGCTAGAAAATTAAAACATTACCCAAACATTATATATATATATATATATATATATATATATATATATATATATTTTTTAGCAGAGAATCTAGAGAATAAAATGGCGATTGTTGCAATATTTTTTATCACACGGTATTTGTGCAGCGGTGTTTTAAACGCAAATTTTTGGAAAAGGGACACTTTCATGAATTTTAAAAATCCAAACAGTAAAGTTACCCCAATTTTTTTGTATAATGTGAAAGATGATGTTACGCCGAGTAAATAGATACCAAACATGTCACCCTTTATAATTGCACGCACTCGTGGAATGGCGACAAACTACGGTACCTATGAATTTCCATAGGCAACGCTTTAAATTTTTTTTACGGTTACCAGATTTGAGTTACAGAGGAGGTCTAGGGCTCGAATTTTTGCTCTTGCTCTGACGATCGGGGCGATACCTCACATGTGTGATTTGAACACCGTTTACATATGCGTGCGCGACTTCCGTATGCATTTTCTTCGCTGCGCGAGCTCGCGGGGACAGGGGCACTTTAAAAAATTTTTTTTTTTTTTTATTTATTTTATTTTTTTTTTTTACTTTATAAATTGTGTTTTAAAAAAAAAATTTTTTTTATTGCTGTCACAAGGCATGTAAACATGCCTTGTGACAGTAATAGGTGGTGACGGGTACTCTTTATGGAGGGATGGGGGGTCTAAAAGACCCCCCATCCCTCCTTTACACTTCAAAGTATTCAGATCGGCGAAAACGGCGATTCTGAATACTGTGTACTTTTTTACATTCGGCGCCATTGGCAGCCGAGTAAACGGGAAGTGACGTCATGACGTCGCTTCCGCGTTTACAACGAGAAGGCTGGAACGAAGCCGCTCACAGCTTCGTTCCAGCCCGCCCCCAGCTGCCGAAGGTACCCGATTGGACACCGGGCCTCCCGATCGCATGGGAGGCCCGGTAACAGCGGCGGGAGGCGGCGGGAGGGGGGAATGTCCGCTCCCGCTCCTCCGGTATAACAACCGAGCGGCTTTTAGCCGCATCGGTTGTTATACTCGGGTAGCCGATCGCCCGCTGGAAACAACGGTACCGGGATGATGCCTGCAGCTGCGGGCATCATCCCGGTATAACCCCGGAAAGCCGAGTACGCATATCTGCGTACGGTCGGCGGGAAGGGGTTTTAATGTAGCTTGGCAAATGCTCTTTGTGAGTTGATTTTCAGTTTGTTTGAAAGGGGCTCAGTAGTACCCCCACTCAGCAGATCCCCAGCTCATTAGTACCCTCGTTCACCTGCTCAGTAGTACCCCCAGCTCTGTTGATCCCCCACTCATTAGTAACCCCCCGCTGTGTCGATTCTCTGCTCAGTAGTACCCCCCAGCTCCGTTGATCCCCCACTCATTAGTAACCCCCCGCTGTGTCGATTCCCTTCTCAGTAGTACCCCCAGCTCTGTTGATCCCCCACTCATTAGTAACCCCCAGCTGTGTTGATTCCCTGCTCAGTAGTACCCCCCAGCTCTGTTGATCCCCCACTCATTAGTAACCCCCCGCTGTGTTGATTCCCTGCTCAGTAGTACCCCCCAGCTCTGTTGATCCCTCACTCATTAGTAACCCCCCGCTGTGTTGATTCTCTGCTCAGTAGTACCCCCCAGCTCTGTTGATCCCTCACTCATTAGTAACCCCCCGCTGTGTTGATTCCCTGCTCAGTAGTACCCCCCAGCTCTGTTGATCCCCCACTCATTAGTAACCCCCCGCTGTGTTGATTCCCTGCTCAGTTGTACCCCCAGCTCTGTTGATCTCCCACTCAGTAGCAACCCCTAACTCTGCTGATCCTCTGCTTTGCTCCTTTCTCTCTGGTCCCCATTCACTTCACGCTATATTGCTCCCACACTGCACACCACGTGTGACATTCCTAATTTCTCCTGTCCCCCAGCTCTGCTGGTAGTTTGCCCCTCAGTCCTTTATCTTCGGACCCCGCTCACCTTCTACTATAGCGTTCTTATGTCACACACCACATGTCCTGTCCACTAGTTGATCCGCTCCAATCTGGACCCCACTCACCTTCCTGCTGCACCACCCTGCACACCAGATGTGACGTCTGCACCAGACACTTCCAGAAGTGACTGCAGATGTTGTCCTTCCTGTTCGCTTGTTGGTTTCCCAGTGCATTCTGGGATATCTCATACCTGCGATACCTCCAAAACAAAGCAAAGCTAAATTAAAGCCTCTGAAAAGCTACAGGTGCTTTAACTACTTGCCGACCAGCTGCCGTTGTTATACAGCGGCAGGTTGGCCCCCCCCCCCCGCACGAATCGCTGTAGCTGTATGGTGGCAGCTTTAAGGGCTATAGGGATCACGCGCACGACGCCAGAGCCGATGCGTGTAGCCGCCATGTCCGCTGGCGACCCACGAACGCTCCCCAGAGAGCCAGAACGGGGATCTTTCAATGCAAACAGACAGATCCCCGTTCTATCAGGAAAGTAGAAAGATCTGCTGTTACTAGTGATCAGGAACAGAGATCTCTCTCTATTCCCAGTCAGTCCCCTCCCCCCACAGTTAAACACCTCCCAGGTAACACATTTAACCCCTTGATCGCCCCCTAGTGTTAACTCCTTCCCTGCCAGTGACATTTATACAGTAATCAGTGGCTTTTTTTTAAGCTTTGATTGCTGTAGAACTATCAGTGGTCCCAAAAAAAGTGTCAAATCTGTCTGCCGTAATGTTGCAGTCCTGAAAAAAAAATTTGGTGATCACCGCCATTACTAGTTAAAAAAAAAAAAAAAAAAGAATAATAAAAATGCCATAAATATATCCCCTATTTTGTAGACGCTATAACTTTTGCGCAAACCAAGTAATATACACTCATTGCGATTTTTTTTTTTTACCAAAAATATGTAGAAGAATACATATTGGCCTAAACTAATGAAGAAATGTTATTTTTTTTTTTTGGATATTTATTACAGCAAATAAAAACCGCAGAGGTGATCAAATACCACCAAAAGAAAGCTCTATTTGTGGGGAAAAAAGGATGTCAATTTTGTTTGGGTACAACGTCGCAAGACCGTGCAATTGTCACTTAAAGCGACGCAGTGCCGCATCGCAAAAAATGGCCTGGTCATTAAGAAGGCAAATTCTTCCGGGGCTGAAGTGGCTAAGCGAGCTGTCACAGACTTCTATGGAGGCTCTGAAGACACTTTGAAGCACCAAGAAAGTGACATCGGGTATAATTTTTGAAAAAAAGTGAAGCAAATGTTGATTACTATAAGTGCAATACCTGGAGGCTATTTTAGGTAGCACGGAAGCCAGGCTCACATACTACCATACTTGTTGACATTCCCATCCTGGCTAGTTTGTGGGACACACCATCCATCTAAGGTTGCCACCTGTCCGGGATTCACCCGGACAGTTCGGGTTTGGAATCATGCGTCCGGGTTTCAGACTGCCTGAAACCCGGACACATTATTCAGACCAGACTATGGCTTCCTAGCAGGGTTGCTGGCTGCAGTTGTCTAAGCTGAGAGTGTCCGTTACACTCTCTTTCACACTGCCCAAAGCCAACACTAACAGTCCCCCCCAAACACACACAGACGGGAGAGGAGAGAGGGCTCGATCTGCACCTCTTCCTCCCGTCCCTACCCCTCTGTGTCTGCCCACACTCCAATCCCCAGGGCTGTGCCTCAGAAAAGGAAAGTGGGGGCCGGAAATTTGAAGTCCAGTAGCCCTTCAGATACATCTGGATGAGAGGTGCTGACTGCCAAGGGGTGAGTGAGCTCACCATCCATCCCTGTCTGTGACTGAAGTCTGCCCCCTTCTCTCTTCTGCCTCTGAGTGAGTACATTAAGGTAAATGAGGGTTCTCAGAACACCCCTTACATCAGAGCTCTCCTTTACACCAGAGGCCACAGTGTTCCCCCTTACACAGAGTCCTCTCCATACATCAGAGTTCCCCCTTAAATCAGGGTCCCCAGAGTTCTCCCTTACATCAGAGTCTGCAGAGTCCCGCCTTACAGTGAAAGGGAACTCTGCGGATTCAGATGTAAAAGGGGAACTCTGTGGACTCTGATGTAAAGGGGGGACTCTTGTTATTAACTTCATATCATTAGAAATGTTATTTATTAGCAAAATATATGTAGAAAAAAAAATTGCTGTGCGCCTCTAAAGTGTTCGGGTTTGACTTGAAGAAAAGGTGGCAACCCTACATCCATTAGACCAGGGCCCACTAACAGGCCAGGTTTGCAGGATAACTGAAATACATGACAGGTGATATCATTTGCTGCTCAGTGATTGCAGTATTCTAGTCTGCATCTCCCCAAGGTAATACATAAAACCTGGCCTGTTAGTGGGCCCTGAGGACAGGGTTGATGACCACCGCATTAGACGCTCGCCCCTAAATTGTTTCATAAGCTGCGCATATGATGATTGAGAGAGGAAGAGAGAGTACACTGCCAATGCAACGCTCGCTCTTGTGATGCTGGGGGCAAGCGTCCAATGGCTGGAGAGTCCTGCAAAGCAGCAAGGATGGGAATGTAAACAGAAATGGGAGTATTTGAGCCAGGCTTCAGTGCTACCCAAAATGGTCTCCGGGTATGGCACTTCTACTAATCAACATTTATTTTTTAAAGCTGAACAATTAGGGCTCATTTACACTTGCTTAAAATTCAACACACATTAAAGCACCTACCACTTCAACATGCTTTTTGATGCTTCAGTGATGCTTTTGGTAATGCTTCAATGATGCTTTTTTGAAATTTGGCAAATGTCCTGTGTGTTGATTTTCTATTTGTTTTAAAGGTGCCCATTTGAACCCCAGCTCATTAGTACCCCTACTCAGCAGATCTCCAGCTCATTAGTACCCCTACTCAGCAGATCTCCAGCTCATTAGTACCCCTGTTCAGCAGATCATCAGATTATTGGTACCCTCATTCAGCAGATCCCCTACTCAGTAGTACTCCCAGCTATGCTGATGCCCCACTTAGTGGTAGCCCTCAGCTTTACTTATCCCCTGCTCAGTAGTAACTCCCAGCTCTACTTATCCCATGCTCAGTAGTAACCCCCAGCTCTGCTTATCCCATGCTCACTAGTAACCCCCAGCTCTACTTATCTCCTGCTCAGTAGTAACTCCCAGCTCTACTTATCCCCTGCTCAGTAGTACCCCCCCAGCTCTACTTATCCCCTGCTCAGTAGTACCCCCCAGCTCTGCTTATCCCATGCTCACTAGTAACCCCCAGCTCTACTTATCCCATGCTCAGTAGTAACTCCCAGCTCTACTTATCCCCTGCTCAGTAGTAACTCCCAGCTCTACTTATCCCCTGCTCAGTAGTAACCCCCAGCTCTACTTATCTCCTGCTCAGTAGTAACTCCCAGCTCTACTTATCCCATGCTCACTAGTAACCCCCAGCTCTACTTATCCCCTGATCAGTAGTAACTCCCAGCTCTACTTATCCCCTGCTCAGTAGTACCCCCCAGCTCTACTTATCCCATGCTCAGTAGTAACCCCCAGCTCTACTTATCCCATGCTCAGTAGTAACCCCCAGCTCTACTTATCCCCAGCTCAGTAGTAACTCCCAGCTCTACTTATCCCATGCTCAGTAGTAACTCCCAGCTCTACTTATCCCCTGCTCAGTAGTAACCCCCAGATCTACTTATCTCCTGCTCAGTAGTAACTCCCAGCTCTACTTATCCCATGCTCACTAGTAACCCCCAGCTCTACTTATCCCCTGCTCAGTAGTAATTCCCAGCTCTACTTATCCCATGCTCACTAGTACCCCCCAGCTCTACTTATCCCATGCTCAGTAGTAATCCCCAGCTCTACTTATCCCCAGCTCAGTAGTAACTCCCAGCTCTACTTATCTCCTGCTCAGTAGTAACTCCCAGCTCTACTTATCCCCTGCTCAGTAGTAACCCCCAGCTCTACTTATCCCCTGCTCAGTAGTACTCCCCAGCTCTACTTATCCCATGCTCAGTAGTAACTCCCAGCTCTACTTATCCCCTGCTCAGTAGTAACCCCCAGCTCTGCTGATGCCCCACTCGGTAGTAACCCCCAGTCCTTCTGATCCTCTGGGTTGCTGATCCTCCTCCCTCTCTGATCCTCGTTCACCTCCTGCTGTGTTGCTCCCACGCTGCACACCAAATGTGACATTGCTAGTTTCTCCTGCTCCTGTCCCCCAGCTCTGCTGATCCTCTACCACTTAGTCCTTTCTCTCCGGTTCCCACTCATCTTCTGCTATAACGTTCCAAAGTTGCACACCATGTCTGTCTGCTAATTGCTCCCTTCCTGTCCAGATCTCGTTCACCTTCCTGCTGCACAGCTGATGTGACGTCTGCACCAGACACTTCCAGAATATACACGCATGAACTGGAAGTGACTGCTGATGACATCTTCCTGGTTAGATTGTTGGTCTCACAGTGCATCCTGGGATATCTCATACCTAAAAATACCTCCAGCAAAAAAGAGATTTCACCATGTCAGACAAGTGTGTTGTTGCCATATCCCTGGTGTATAACAAGAAAAGAAAATCCCCCTTTGTTGGGACTTTGTAGGTAACAACCACACATTGGTAGATTAGAAAATATATTTATTATGTATATATAAAATCGTTCGCTCATGAAATGATCGTTGGTTTAAAAAGACATATCAAAAAATACAAAATCAAAAAAGAAGAAGAGACAAAAAACACAACAGGTTACATGATTTGCATGACAATTAATTTTACTCTCCGGTATCCGACGCGTTTCTGGTTCAAGCACCTTCGTCAGGGGTATTTGGTAAGAGTATATGCAGTCATATTTTTATCTTGCATGCAAAATGTTGTATCATGCAACTTGAAAAAATAATAAATGAAGCACTGCCAGCAGGGGTGTCGATAGGTGCACACCAAGAACACCAGCATCACACGATAATGTCAAAGGGAAAAACTTGCCTATTTATTCTGCCTGGTGATCACAGGGAATCATACGTAGCAAATTACCAAAAAGGTCTGTAGATTTGAGTAGTAATGCTATCCGAAGCCTCAATGTGGCTTCTTATCCATATATAGCACACTTTGAATATTAGACCTCCCTATTAGAAAAGGAACCTCTGTCTAAGCATCACTCCGCTCTGCAGTACTGCCAGAGCGGGGAGAGTACTGCAGAGCGGGCTGGTGCTTAGACAGAGGTTCCTTTTCTAATAGGGAGGTCTAATATTGATTCAAAGTGTGCTATATATAGATAAGAAGCCACATTGGCTTCGGATTAGCATCACTACTCAAATCTACAGACCTTGTTGGCAATTTGCTATGTATGATTCCCTGTGATCACCAGGCAGAATAAATAGGCGAGTTTTTCCCTTTGACATTATCGTGTGATACTGGTGTTCTTGGTGTGCACCTATCGACACCCCCGCTGGCAGTGCTTCATTTATTATTTTTTCAAGTTGCATGATGGAACATTTTGCATGTAAAGACAAAAATATGACTGCATATACTCTTACCAAATACCCCTGACGAAGGTGTTTGAACCAGAAACGCGTTGGGTACCAGAGACCACTCTGTACCGGAGAGTAAAATTACTTGTCATGCAAATCATGTAACCTGTTGTGTTTTTTGTCTTTTCTTTTTTTTTCTTCTTTTTTGATTTTGTATTTTTTTGATATGTCTTTTTAAACCAACGATCATTTCATGATCTAACGATTTTATATATACATAATAAATATATTTTCTAATCTACCAATGTGTGGTTGTTACCTACAAAGTCCCAACGAAGGGGGATTTTCTTTTCTTGTTAAAAATACCTCCAAAACAAAGCAAAGCTAACGCTGAATAAAAGCCCCTCAAAAGCTGCAGGTGCTGTTAGCGAGCTTTTTCATAGACTTCTATGGACGCTATGGAGATGCTTTGAAGCACCAAGAAAGCGACATGGGGTATAATTTTTGAGACTAAGCAAAGCAAACACAACGTATAAACAGGACTGTAAGCTTATCATTTTATTTAGTGACAGGTGCTTTGATTGGCATTCAGAGCGCTTAAAAAAAGTGTGTCCAATGCCACATTTTGAAGCAATTGTAAACAAGCCCTAAAGGTTCTGTTTATAAAACATCCATTGGATGAATGTCTCAAGCACTTGTGCAGGCTAGATGACATTTCCCTATATTTTTTTAAAAGATTAATTCCGGTGATCATCTGCACATCTAATGGCCAGAATGTACAGTAACAAAGAGAGAACACCAAGAGAAGAGAAAAAGGTGCTGCTCACCCCTCAAATTGAACAAAAAAGAGAAATGTTCCCCCAGGGTGAGGTTTTTAGGCAGCAAATAATAAAGTCAAAGATGTATGAAAAAATTACCGTTTTTATTTCACAAAAATAGTATCACATGAATTATTAAAAAGAAATGAGCTCCAGTAGGAAGTACTTTGAGACTTATTGGGCTAAACATACATTTACAGACATAATTCCATAACAACATTGACCAACAAATGTCGAAATTAGGAATGTAAATTTGACGCGTTTCAACCCTTAAACCATGGGTCTTCTTCAGAGGGTCAGTCTGCCGAGAGATACATAATGTAGGTACACATGTAAGAATCTACACACAGTAACATTAATATATGGTACACATATTTGATACAGTTCCCCGACAATATGTCCGGCAAGGAAAAAAAGGCCTCCTACATGGAGATTTGTTTAAAAACTACTTTCTCTCTTTCCCCAAGAGGTCCCGGAACACTTCCACCGCCACAGCAACCAGGCACGGGGCAGTATCCCAAAGAAGTGACTTACGAGAAGCCACACTCATAGGTCGCCAGTATGTACAGTAAAACCTTGGATTGCAAGCATAATTCGTTGCGGAAACATGCTTGTAATCCAAAGCACTTGTATATCAGAGCGAATTTCCCCATAAGAAATAATAGAAACTCAGATGATTCGTTCCACAACCATTTATTCATAGGTCTTTCTGTTTATAGTCCAAATAAAAAGATTATAGCAATGTGATAGGTTGTGTACACATAAAATGTCCATTCACAAATGGAAGCCTCCACAAGGGGATTAGAAGCAAAATCCAGCAGGAGCTCCAGAGTATAAAAGAGAAGAGAGGCGCCTCTAAGTGTAGCAATATGGTTACATTTAATGAAGGTACAACATTTAGCAACTCGCATGATTAAAAGAGGCACATCTAAGTATGCAGGCATCCAGGGTAAAGCTGTCCACATAGACCATCCCCCACACTGCCGGCTCTCACTGCTGTCTGCAATCGTGACCGGAAAGACTAACCTGCAGTAGAGCAATCTGATAGCGAGGCTTGGAGCGCAGAGTGGAAAGCATGACTTAGATGGAGGTGCGGAGGTTGATCTATGTGGACAGCTTTACCCCGGATGCCTGCATACTTAGATGTGCCTGTTTTAATCATCAACCATGTGAGTTGCTAAATGTTGTACCTTCATTAAATGTAACCATACTGCTACACTTAGAGGTGCCTCTCTTCTCTTTTATACACAGTTATGATGTGACGCTACTTGTATATCAAGACATTGCTTGTTTATCAAGTCAAAATTTATTTAAAAATTTTGCTTGACTTGCAAAACAATCTCCAACCAACTTACCCTAAAACCAAAGTTTTACTGGAATATATTTTTTTCATTGATATATTTCAGAAAACTCTACCACATTTGGACACTAGATGGAGCTGATGAATGAATTTATTAAAGAAAATACAGTGGAACCTCGGATTACGAGCATAATCCATTACAAGAGTATGCTCATAATCCAAAGTACTCGCATATCAAAGTGAAATGGGAAAAAGCGTTTTCCAATTTAAGTCAATAGAAACTAAAATAATTTGTTCTGCATTGACTTCGATGGGATGCAATACCGCATGCGGCCAGAAGCGGGGGGGGGGCGCCGGAGAGCCTCGGAAACGGCCATAAAAGGCCCAAGGACACTTCGGCTGACCTCGGCAAACCTCGCAAAGACTTCCTACCCGAGATTTGCCAAGGTCAGTCGTGCTGTACTTGGGCCTTTCTGTGCATTACCGAACGTCGCCGATCTGCGACGTTCGGCTCTGCCCGGCTCCGGTGCCCCCTCACCTCAGGCCAAAAGCAGTACTGCACACCGCTTTGGCCTGAAACATGCTCGTTTTGCGAGACAGCACTCACAAACCGAGGTACGATTTTTAAAAATACAGTGCTCGTATTGCGAAACGCTCGTTAACCGCGTTACTCGCAATCCGAGGCTCCACTGTACAGGGAAATTTCTTCCAGCCTGCACACATTTGTGACATTCGCCCAACTAATAATTTGTAAATAGACCCCATAATAGATTAAATTCCTATTTATAAAAAAATTGCAGATCTATTCGTTCTGCAAAACTGCATTTACGTATGTTCTGCAAGCAATTGTGCTGCAAGTTTGAAAATGATTTGCTAAGCTATTAAAAGACTTGCCAGGCTTCACAAGTTTGTTGCACAATTGCAGCAAGTCCGCATTGCATGACTCCAGATCAACTTTCTTTGCAAACATTTTGCTGCAAGTTCTGGTTCAGTTATGTTGTGCAAACGTCATCCCACCACAGGGGTCACTATGGCTGAATTTTCATGCTGTAGACTGGCAGAGCTCTTAGGCTACTTTCACACTGGGGCGGACGGGTGCCGGCGGTAAAGAGGCGCTATTTTTAGTGCCGCTTTACCATCATTTTAGCGGCACTATTCGGCCGCTAGCGGGGAGGTTTTAAGCCCCGCTAGTGGACGAAAAAGAGTTAAAACCGCTTTGCCGGCGGGTTTGCGGCACTGCCCCATTGTTTTCAATGGGAAGGGGCGCTTTAGGAGTGGTGAATACACCGCTCCTATAGCGCTGCAAAGATGCGGCTTGTAGGACTTTTTTGACCGTCCTGCAAGCGCACCGCTCCAGTGTGAAAGCCCTCGGGCTTTCACATTGGAGTGAATTGAGCGGCTCTTTCAGGGCGCTTTGCAGGCGCTATTTGTAGCGCTATAGCGCCTGCAAAGCACCTCAGTGTGAAAGTAGCCTTAGTGTAGACTCACCACTGCAACTTTGCTTTTGCTAGAGACTTGGGTAAATGAGAGCAAGGTTTGGGACTTTATATGAAACATGCAGCCCGGGAGGTAACACAGCACAATGATGTCTGGTGGATAACCAGAATTGTGACCATTTATAATGCATAGTGACAAAATGCATACATTATAATACAGTAAAACAAGGAAACCTCCATAACTGAATATATATAATGGCAAGAGGTTGGCTGGGGTGTGCTGGAGGGTCAATTGATGTTGGCTACTGAGGAATCTATTGCTGCTGTAGGGGATCTATTTTTATGGATGAAGGGGGTCTATTGTTGCTGGGGAGGTCTTCTGTTGCTCATGGTGGATTTATTGTTGCTGGGGTGGGTCTTATGTTGCAGGTGGTCAATAGTTGCTGTGAGGGATCTACTGTTGAGGGAGGGGTCTAATGTTGCTGGAGGGTCTATTGATGCTTGCTGCTGGGCAATATATGTTGCGGGAAGGGATCTATATTTGCAGGGGGGTCTATTGATTGCTGCCGGGGAGGTCTATTGTTGCTGGTGGCAGATCTATTGTTGCTGGGGGTGGGTCTTATGTTGCAGAGGGTAAATCATTACTGAGAGGGATCAACTGTTAAGGGAGGGGTCTAATGCTGCTGGCTGCTGGAGGGTCTATTGATGCTTGCTAGTGGGGAAACTATTGTTGCTGGAGGGGATCTATTTTTTCAGGGGAGGTCTATTGTTGCTGGTGGCAGATCTTTTGTTGCTGGGGGTGGGTCTTATGTTGTAGGGGGTCAGTCGTTGCTGAGAGGGATCTACTGTTGAGGGATGAGGGAGAGGTCTAATGTTGCTGGCTGCTGGAGGGTCTATTGATGCTGGTTGTTGGGAGTCCATTGTTGCTGGGGTGGATCGATTGTCGCTGGGGTGTCCATTGTTGCTAGATCTATTTTACTGCCTTTCTTGTTATCATTAACAAATTTCATACAGAATAATTTAAAGTAGTCGGATCATCTAACTCCTGTCAAAATGATACTTGGTTCTGTATTCTCTAAAAGGGGTGGTACTGGGAGGTGGGTAAGGGGGTGGAACCAAGTAACGGTGCTCGGAGGTGGGTAGGGATGGAGCCAAGGGGAGTTCCTGCACCTATTCTCTGAGAAAAAAAGCCCTGCATAACATAATACATGATAGCTCGGCGCGTTTCCTGGCTACATTGCCACTCTTCAGGAGCAGATGTGATATAAATGTCTATAGAAGTATTAAAGGTAAGTATTAGGTAGGATAATAATTAAAATAGTACAAGAGTAAATCCCCCACTCATACTTACAGACCATGATTCTGGGGCACGGGTAGTGGAGGCCAAGGGCCGGATCGTTACCTTCCGGGCTGAATGTTTCATATAAAGACCCAAACCTTGCTCTCATTTACCCAAATGTCGGGATGGAGGTACAATACAATGTCCTCATATAAAGTCCTAAACCCTTTTCTCCCTTGCTAGCGACTTGCCACACAAATTTGCTACAAAGTGTAAAAATGTGCCAACTAGAACTTGTGCTTCAAGGGCTCTGCAAGTGTACAACTTGCCAGTGAAAATGTGCAGCAAGTTAACAGTCTTACAATTCAACACTGCCATAAATTTGTGGCAAGTTATCCTTGCTATCTGGGGTGGGATTGCTGACTGAATCAAATGTTACTTCAATCCTCTCCCGCCCAGCTCCGACATTTCTTTATTGAGCTAATATGTCTGGAAACCTGATTGGCTGTCACAATGGTCACATAATCAAGAACTGATCCCACCAGCTTCCAATCATTACTACAGACCGGGAGCACGCTCTAAGCACAGAAAGCGCTGCTGCTCTCGGACGCACATGTGCGACTTGTGGGCATAAAAGCCTGCTCTCTTTGCTGACGCATTTATGCATTATGTGAGCAGCAAGAGGTTAAGGAAAATACTGCATTTTGGCCACTAGATGGTGCTGACGATCACAGTAAATAAGTATTAATTTCCTATGATCACCAGCTCCATCTAGTGACCATTATGCAGTATTTACCTTACTCGTGCTATTCTTATGAAGTACATGCAACATAAAGAGAAAATTACTTAGTACCATTTGATTTTGCCAGTGAATGTACACACAGCTCCACATGATAAAGACTGCTGATTTTTTTATATATATACTCCACGAGGGCCCCTAGTTTGTATGGCCACTTTTATGAAAAATGCCTGCCAAAGGTGAACTTAGCCTTTGATTTGTATATACATGCCTTTTTTTCTCTTTTAACTTCTGCTTTTTGATACGTATAAACATAAAAAGGGAAGTGAAGATGTACAGATAAACGAATCTAAGACACAGAAAAGGCGATCTTTATAGACGTAAGTGTAAGCGTATTATAAAAATTAAATTTTTTAAAATGACATATTCCAAACTTTCAGGAGTTTAGTTTGAAAA
The DNA here is from genome assembly GCF_042186555.1 of Aquarana catesbeiana. NCBI lineage: Eukaryota > Metazoa > Chordata > Amphibia > Anura > Ranidae > Aquarana > Aquarana catesbeiana. Next base: position 265,032,911 of record NC_133332.1, read on the forward strand.
CCAGGACTAGAGCTGGGGTGCAGGGACAGCGGTCGTCTATGTTCTCAGAGTTGATGGGGGAAACCTGCATGAGCTGACATGTTGCATAAAGAGGAGGCAGCTCTGTACTTGTCTACTGTGGTTATTCCCAAATAGCAAGCAATTGTGCTGCAAGTTTGAAAATGACTTGTTAAACTGGTTGTGAACCCACTTAAACAAAAAAAAAAAATAACTAACACCTGCAAGACAAAGGCATAATGAGCTAGTATGAATACTAGCTCATTATGTAATACTCACCTGAGATCGAAGCCCTCGCTGCGGTGCCTGTACACCGCTCCGGAGGCCGACATCACTCCCGGGGGTTACTTCCGGATATCGCGTCTCCGGCGCTGTGATTGGGCAGAGCCGCAATGGCGTCACTCCCGCGCATGCCCGCGGTAATGGCACACTCACTCACATACGTGCCATTGCTTCAGTTTGTGTCAGTTCGCATGTGCCGATGAGTGAAGACAGTGAAGTTCCACTTTAAGGAGACTGTACAATCAGATTGTATAGTGTAGGGCAGCCTAATGGTGCGAGAACCTGAACGATTGATGGCAGGTTTGACAAAAAGGATAAAATCAGACATCAAATAAGCGAGACAAAAATGACATGGTGAGCGGCGGCGGCGGAAATAAAATGTTCATACAGGGTTGATTGATGCCATTTTTTGCACCCTATGGGACATATTTATTTCCAAGTAAGATCAACCGCAAGTGATTCAAAAGGGTGCTTAAAAATGCCAATTAATCGACCTTGTGCAATCGATTTTTTTTTTTTTTAGCCATAATTGATCAACTTGGGTCAATTAAAACGGTATTTATCTGTTGCTCATTGTTCGGCAATTATATTTTTGTCTTGCTCAATTAATATCCGATTTGATAGTTTTGTTGAATCAGAATTTGCTCATTCCATTTTTTTGTCCTATGTATAGACATAATAAGACTGGCGACACATGGGGGCCTCTGCTGCTACCATCAGCAGGATTGCTTAAAAAGCCGCCATCTGTAGCCACACACAGATAATATAGGCTTGTCCCAATACATAATTATTACAATATTACATAGGAAATGTGAATGAGATTGTACAGATTGGCCATGCACGCTACAATCCGATTTTACAATCTCATTTACATTTACCAAACGTATGTGGTATTGGGTCAAACCTGTACAGCCCAATCAATTTCTATCCAAGTGCACAGGCCTCTATATTACATGACATAGTAGTTGGTAGATCTAAAGCTGGCCATACACTATACCAGTGGTCTCCAAACTGCGGACTGGGGGCCGGATGTGGCCCTTTGCCTGCCCTTTATCCGGCCCTTGGGGCAGTAATCCTTCAACTGACACAACAATGGGGCACAATTTCTCCCTCTGAAACCAATGATAGGGCATTGTTTATTCCCAATAACATTGGGGAATTTTCTAATCCCACTGGCTGAAGTCTGGCGCCCCTAAAGCATGACAGACAGTAAACCCATAGCTCCCAACTGTCCCTGATTTCGATGGACTGTCTCTGATTTGGAGCAATGTCCCTCTTTCCTCATTTGTCCCTCATTTTGGTCTGATCTCTATAGTTGTATATAAAATGCACTTTTTATCTTTCAAAAAGTGCTAAACCTTAAATCCAATTTCTAAATTGCTGTATTTGTACATTTTAACTGCTTGCCGACCGCCTCACGCAGATATACTGCGGCAGAAGGGCTCATACAGGCAGAATCGCGTGCCTGTACGTTCCCCTTTAAGAGGCGGCCAGCGGGCGCACGCGCGCCGGCGGCAAGCTCCGTGAGACGAGTCGCGGGTCCCGCGGACTCGATCGGCGCGGGGATACCCGCGATCGCCTCACAGGGAGGAAGAACGGGGAGATGCTAATGTAAACAAGCATCTCCCCATTCTGCCTAGTGACAGTGTCACTGGTCTCTGCTCCCTGTCATCGGAGCAGAGATCAGTGATGTGTCACACACAGCCCATCCCCCCTACAGTTAGAAACACGCCCCTAGGACACACTTAACCCCTACACTGCCACCTAGTGGTTAACCTCTTCACTGCCAGTGTCATGTATAAATGACAATGGTCCCAAAAATGTGTCAAAAATGTCTGATGTGTCCGCCATAATGTCGCAGTCACGATAAAAATTGCCATTTAAAAAAAAAAAAATTATTAATAAAAATGCCATAAAACTGTCCCCTATTTTGTAAACACTATAACTTTTGCGCAAACTGATCAATAATCGCTTATTGCGATTTTTTTTACCAAAAATATGTAGAAGAATATGTATCGGCCTAAACTGAGGAAAAAAATAGTTTCTTTATATATTTTTGGGGGATATTTATTATAGCAAAAAGTAAAAAAGAATGCGTTTTTTTCAAAATTGTCGCTTTTTTTTCTTTATAGCGCAAAAAATAAAAACCGCAGAGGTGATCAAATGCCACCAAAAGAAAGCTCTATTTGTGGGAAAAAAGGACGTCAATTTTGTTTGGGAGCAACGTCGCATGACCGCGCAATTGTCAGTTAAAGCGACGCAGTGCCGAATCGCAAAAAGTGCTCTGGTCAGGAAGCGGGTAAAATCTTCCGGGGCTGAAGTGGTTAAAAGCCAATATAAAGGATAGTAGTGGTAAAAAATGCCCTTCTGGATTGAATTAACCTTTCTTTTTTTGGTTAATTCTCCTTTAAGGGGGTGTGACAGGGGGCGTGTCCTATGCCTACATAGGTTTGTTAGTAGGTGTCCCTCATTCCCATCTCAAAATGTTGGGAGGTATGTAAACCCTCCCTTTGTTTGGAAAGTTTGGAGACCCCTGCACTATACTATCTGATTATACAACCACCTGTAGCTCTTCCATCAACTACGTAGTGAAAGGGCCCATCTGGTTTGATAGAGATTGTGAACAGATTGTGTAGGTTTGTCCTTATATTGCATAGTTTGATAACTGGAAATGAGATTGTACAACCAGAGTGTATACAGGGTTAAAACAGGATGTGAGGAGGCAACATATTGCGACTAGTGATGAGCTCAGACAGGTTGACGCACAAGTTTGATGAAGGGTTCCTGTGCGGCTCTAAAACTTTGCACATTTTTGTTTGTGATCTGATCTTTCTTCAATCAAAAAAAACAAAAACATTCTGCCTTTTTCTGAAGATGTGTCACACACAAGTCCAAACCCACCTGGGCTCTACCGCCTGGAAGTTGTCAAACTCAACAACCAATACTTGATGAACACATTCCCCTCCCCACAGCCGCATGTATACAAGGGGCGTGTAGACGTGCGGCTGCGGGGCAGGGATGCCTCTGCTGCCTATGATTGGCTGTCCACTTTAATAGGTCAGATAGGTCAAGGTAGACCTCAACCTGCCCAAGTTCATTCCTGATGCTGACCTGTCGCAATTGGTTGCATTGCACATCGCTTTTCAGAGGTGTTTGATGGGCGGTGAATAAATTATATCAACTCTTCACTGATTGCTTCAACCCTTAAAAAGCCAGCCCACCTTGCCACAACCGCTTGCACTGCATGCGGTTGTATGCTGGTTGCAGTGTGGCCAATTTCACTTGAATGGCTTGCATTCTGCAGTGGTAGCGCCTGCTGAAAACCAACATGCAAATCATTGCAGTTGCAGCATGTGTACAGCCCTGAGCAGCTGAATGCCCTAGTTTAGCTGGGCATTCAGGAGGGTTGAAACCGTGGCTCAGCCATCTGCTCTGGCTGCCTATGTGAATGAGCCCCTAAGGTTTCCATACCTCCCAACTTTTAAACTTGAGAATGAGGGACATCTCAGGGAGACAGTGACCTGTGGCGTGCAAAAAGTGGGTGTGGCCAAACATGATAGTGGGAGGGGGAGGGTACATGGAAGGCAGTAAGAATCACCATGGTACATGGAAGGCAGAAAGGAAAGATCACTATGGCATATGGAAGGCAGGAAGGATCAGTATGGCATATGAAAGGCAGAAAGGATCGCTATGGTACATGGAAGGCAGAAAGGATCACTATGGTACATGGAAGGCAGAGAGGATCACTATCGCACATGGAAGGCAGGGAGGATCTCTATGGCACATGGAAAGCAGGAAGGATCACTATGGCACCTGGAAAATAGGAAGCAACACTATGGTATATAGACAGTAAGAAGGATAACTATGGCACTTGGAAGGCGGGAAGGAAGGATCACTATGGTACATAGAAGGCAGGAAGGAAGGATCGCTACAACATATGGAAGGCAGGAAGGATCCCTATGGTACATGGAAGGCAGGAAGGATCACTATGGCACATGGAAGGCAGGAAGAATCACTATGGCACATGGAAGGCAGGAAGGATCACTATATTATGTGGAAGGCAGAAAAAGATGGAAGGAAGAAAGAGAGGGGAGAGTTCAGTTGTTTACTCACCCAGAGGCTCAGGCAGCAAAATCAGAAGCACTGCTTCAAAATTCCCACCCACACAACCCCTTCACAGGCACAGCATTGGCTGCAAGGCAGGGGTCGTGGGCAGGCACAGGGGGACATGGGGAGGAGGTAGAGCAGACCTAGCCTACCACCTCTCCCATTCTGCAGGCTGTACACCAGGCTGACGGGGGGTGGGGGGTGGTTGTGCTGGCTGGGCACTGAGCGAGTCTCAGCCTTGACGGCTGCCATGCACCTGTCAGGTAGTTTAGTGAAGTCAAGTGACAGAACTTGTTCTGGTACTGGGCTCCGCTGCGGGATTCAGCCCAGATTCGCGGGACACTGGGATTTACTTTAAAACTCCCAGGATGGTCCTGGCAAATCCGGGACAGTTGTGAAGTATGGATGGGTTTCCTGTCAGTATGTAACGTTTGACAGCCATGCAGATACAGGTGCATGTCACTTAATGCAGACACTGGGAACATGCACTCACACGTCTGTCATATTGGAACCAGCGACTGCGTCTGCCTGCATCATCAGCACATAAATGGGACACGGTGATGCATGGAACACCTGTGCATGAAAACACAGCCCTTTTCACAGATGTACGCTTTTATATGCCTGTGTGAATGCGGCCTAAGGTCTCATTTATAGGGGGCATATCAATGCAAGACCCACGTGAGGGCCGTGATTACCCGCATGGAGATGCACAGGTGTTAAGTGCATGCGCTTGCAGGCAGCCCCATTCATGTTAATTTAGGATGCAGCTGCTGCACAAACACAACTGCTGCCATAAATATTACATCTGTGTGGATGCACGGCCCTGAACTCAGTGTGAGTTCAGGGACTTGCATCCGGACTCACATGGACGCCATATTGGGAGCAGAGGTTATGCCTGTGCAGCTGCTGCATCCCAATTGACAGCAATGGTGCTGCTTGTAAGCGGATGCAGAAACACCTGTGCATCTCTGCGGGGGGTAAACAAAGCCCTTGCATGGGGTTCGCATTGATACCCCGCGTGAACGAGGCCCAACTCTCACAATGCTGACCTGTAGCCCCGCGACCCCTTGCATGTAGTTGCAGGCCAGTTGCGGTGCAGCCTCATTCACTGGAATGTGTTGTGTTTGACGGTGCTACCACCTGCTGAAAACAACATACTGTTTAGGTGTTGCCATTAAGCAAAACATGTATACAGCCCTGTGCGGCTGCATGTTCTAGTTTAGGCTGGCTGTCAGGAAGTGTTAAAAACCTGGCTCAATTGCCTGCTTTTACTGCCACCCATGAGAAAGAGCTCTTAAAGTGTTAGTTCACCTTTACAAAAAACTGCCTATGCAGGTAAGGGGCGTCTGTGAATAAATATAAACTGTGCAGCTTGGTACATCCAAGACCTGTTCACTGCTACATACTGTGAGTGCGCCCAGTCGGGTTGACCTCCTGCCGGGTACTGGCTTGAACTACATTTACAATACAATTCTGTTACTGTTCCTGGATTCTGAGTACTTTCTGCCTCTGCACCACGCTGCATCTCCCCACAGGTACGTAAATAGCCTACACCTACACTCACCGTCCACTTTATAAGGTACAGCCGTTCAATGGCTTGGTAACACAAAGTGCTAATCAGCCAATCACATGGCATCAACTCAATGCATTTAGGCATCTAGACATGGTGAAGACGACTTGCTGAAGTTCAAACCGAGCTTCATAATGGGGAAGAAAGGTTATTTAAGTGACTTTAAATGTGGCATGGTTGTTGGTGCCAGACGGGCTGATCTGAGTATTTCAAAAACTGACGATCTACTGGGATTTTCACGCACAACCATCTCTAGGGTTTAGGCTGGATTCACACCTATGCAGTTTTAGTGCTTTTTGCATTTTTCACTACAGAACGTGTTCCATAGGAAACCATGTTAAATGGACTGTAGTGCAAATCTGACAGTCTTCTGTACCATCTCCTACCTGAGTATTGTTGCTGACCATGTCCTGTGTTGGAGGTGTACATCAAGTCCTGTACCATGTCTGCACCCTCTCACATTCTCCTGTATCATCTCTGCACACTCTCTGACCCTCTCCCTTACTCTCTCCCTCTCTCTCTTTCTTTCTCTCTCCCTTCATCCCTCTTTCATCTCAGACTCTAACCACACCCCCTTTAAGCCACGCCCAATATTTAGTTTAAGCCATGCCCATTTTTCCGCATCAGTGAGCTACACGCAACGCATTTAAGCCACACCTACAAATGAATGCCCCACCTCTAATTAAAATAAGACTCTGCCTACATACAAAAATTGTCCCTATCAATTTTTTCTGAATGTTGGCAACTATGCCTACAGGATAAACCTTATTATAGGCTCACCTGTAGGTATAAGCGGTGTACCAGAGTTTACTACCACTTTAAGGCAGTTCTAAAGGCTAAAGGGCTTCCAACCCAGTACTAGCAAGGTGCACTTCATAAAGTGGCTGGGGAGTTTATAGCAAGGGCATTATTCAACTTTAGGCAGAGCTGCGCACTGTTTTTATTTACCAGACGCCTCTTATCTCTTATCTGCATCTGTGTTGTGATTTCCATTTCCTGTGTGCTTGGTAAAGGCGGACTAACCCTTTAAGGTTTCCTGTGAGTATGTCATGTCTGTGTATAGATACATTTGGGGACTATACTGTATACACTGTGTGTGGGTATATATATACATATTATACATTTGAGGACTATACTGTATATACTGTTTGTGTATATATATTATACATTTGGGAACTATACTGTATACACTGTGTGTGGGTATATATACATATTATACATTTGAGGACTATACAGTATACATTGTGTGTGTGTGTATATATATATATATTACACTTGGAAACTATACTGTATACACTGTGTGTATATATATATATATATATATATATATATATATATATATATATATATATATACACACACACACACACACACACACACACACACACACATATATATATGTTATACATTTGGGGACTATACTGTATATACTGTGTGTGTGTGTATATATATATAATACATTTGGGGACTTTACTGTATACACTGTGTATATATTATATAAATATATATATTATATATATACACATATTATACATTTGGGGACATTTATTACAGGTACTTCTATAGCGCTGTCAATTTCCTCATACATATACACGGTATACATTTTTATTTATATATATATATATATATATATATATATATATATATATATATATATATATATATATATATATATATATACACACACACACACACACACATACACACACACACAGTATATACACACACATAGTATACATTTATATATATATATATATATATATATATACACACAGTATACATTTATATATATACACACAGTATATACACACAGTATACATTTTTATATATATATATATATATACACACACACAGTATATACACACAGTATACATTTATATATATATATATATATATATATATATATATATATATATATATATATATATATACACACACAGTATATATATACACAGTATACATTGGGTTTCTGTGTAGAACGTAAACAGAGTTGAGTGTTGCTCTCTGTGGTAACACACACCCCTGCAATTGTACATCTTGGCCACTAGGGGCAGCCTCCTTCCTCCTGGCTGCACACACACACACACTGACATTGCTGCTGGCTGTAAAGTTTAAATGGCCAGGACAGGAGGTGTCTGATGTGAAGTGTGGGGGGCCCCAGCCTGCAGCTTGGATCAGGGTTGGGGAAGAAAGGTCAGCAGCCCTGAGCCTGTCTCTCTCTCACACACACACCCAGGGTAAGGACACATCCTCCCCTCCTCCATTGCCTGTGTATCATCTGTCTCTCTCTTTTCAGCCTCTCCCCCTCCAGACCTCCCTCCTCTCCCTCCTCGCCTGGCAATGAACAGCTGCCTTTGCATGAAAAGAAGGGACGATTTTCCACGCTTAACAGTTAAGTGTATTCATCCCCCCCCTCTCCATCCTCTACAAAGCAGAGAGCCTGTGTCCTGTGTCTGTCCATTGTCCTCAGTGGTGGAAGATGGCCATGTTTTCCTGGAAGCCGCCAGGCCTGAGCCCCCTGGAGGAGTAGATGTCTGTATTAACCCTTCGTGTCTGCCTAGGGATGTATGGTGTGAGGTTGTGGGATGAGAGCCGCTCTCCTCTCCTCTCCATTGCACCATTTGTTTTTCTCTCATTAATCCCCCCTCTCCTCCTCCACCTCCCTTCCTTCCTTCCCTTTCCATGGCAACCAGCCTCAAATCTCTCCTCTCTGTGTGTACAATGTCCGTCACTTGTGTGTGCTGATGTATGAAGCAGAGGTGTGCAGCCAGAAAGTCGGGCATTTCCGTTGCCTGTGTGCTAAATGAATGATGGAAGAGAATCTGAAGACTTGGAGGTGAGGGGCCTACTTCTGGATGTGAAGCCTGGCGCTGGTAACCCCGCACACGTGTGTTTGTGATGATGGGATTGGGGGGGTTGTGTGTGTGTGTGTGTGTGTGTGCTGATGGCGGGGGTCATCCTCCGAACACCAAACCTGCGCTCCTCTTCTTCCCCCCCCCCTTTTTTTTATGCCAATGAGCTGCAGGATGTGTCAGCTGATGTAAACAAAGCGGCACGAACGACCCAACCGGCAGCTTGTTGGAGAAAGAATGCCAGTGTGGAGTTCCACTGGAGATTCGGAGTTTGGCAGACGCCCTACTTCATCCTTTAAGGATTAATTATGCACATTGGGGAACTATATCGGCTATGCATTCCCTAATTTATCCACAACCACCTAACGCATGTTCTGTACCTGCTTCCACTTCCGGTCGGATCGCCGAGCCCAGCAATGGCGAATCTTGGCACCCCCAGATGTTCTGGAACTACATTTCCCATGATGCACTATGCAGTGTAGTGGAGCATCATGGTAAAATGTAGTTTCAAAACCTCTGGGGGTGCCAAGGTTCGCCATCGCTGACCTAGGCAATTCCACTGAAAGTTCTTTCTCCCCGTCACAGGTCACAAGAGGGTGCAGGACCGTTCACAAAGTGGAGAGAGGCTCGCGCATGCGAAGTGGGAAGCAGCAAGGAGTCACGGCTGGCTTTTCACACACGCCGACGTCGGGGACCTGGAGACTGGTAAAGAACTGGCCTGGGTGAGGACAGCGCTGGATCCTTGCACAGGTAAGGTTAGATTCACACTAGAACACGGTGCAGGAAACCCGCTTTCCATGTGCTTTTCTCGCACCGCGTTCAAAACGCACTGCAGTTGCAATCTGTAGCGGAGTGTCAATGTTTAGCTATAGACACCCCAAACGCAGGTCACAATTGTAGTGCGTTTGCCTGCGCCGGATCGCATGGTACTTTTGTACCGGTTGCAGTGCGTTTCCAAAAGTAGTGCATGGAAGCAAATACAAAAAAAAGCAACATGACATTACCTAAAGAAAATAGGCAGCTATTTAAAGTGGAAGTAAACCCATCCATAAAACGGTTTCATTTCTGGCACGTGTCAAAACTGATCACATGCGCAGCACCATGGCAGTTGTAGATTACACAGAGGCTAAGATGGCAGCTTCCTTTTTCTTAAAAACGATAGGGGGGGGTTTACTTCCACTTTAAGCCTAGGTTTACACTAATGCGGTGCGGGAAGCCCCACAATCTACGCGTTTCCCACACCACATTCAAATCACACTGCCCTTGCAATCCGCATTGGGTGTCAGAGCAATCTTAATGACACCCCAAACACAGTGGGTTTGCAGGCACTGGATCATACCAGATCGCATGGTGCAAAGGTACTATGCGATCCAGTTGCAGTGCGTTTCTAACAGTAGTGCATGCACTACTTTTGGTGCGATTTGGGCCCATTCACAATGAATGGGCTCAAATAGCACTGCACTGAATCCCATGTGAATCGAACAGGAATGTGCAGCGAGTTTCTGTGCGGTTCACAGCGTGCTGCGATGCCAGACGTCGCATGTGATTCGCAGCGCACTGCTGTTCACATCACATGCGATGTCTGTGTGATGCAATTTCAGCCATACAGATAGTATGGTTGATATCGCACCGCATTCGGTCCAGACACACACAGGACCCTTTTTTCGTTTGGACCAGAGTGGGTATTCACACCTGTGCGATCCGATGTCCGAACTGTCAGTTCGTAGTGCGATATGCAAGCTGAACTGGGGGTGTCGTTAATGTATTGACACTCCCCAGTAGTTCACATATGGCAGTGTGAACTGCCGTGTGGGTCAGTGCGATGCGGGAACCCGCAGTGGATTCGCAGGGTTCTCGCATCGCACTAGTGTGAACCGGGCCTTAGTGTCAGTTTCTAACAGGGTGGATTTGATTTAAAGTGCAGGGCCACCCTGAAAAAAAAAAAAAAAACCACCAAGGATCCTAAAAAAAAAAAAAAAACATTTGAGAAAATTATTATTTTTTTTTTTTTTTTAAACTTGCCTAAACCCTTGTTGCTAGGCAGTCTTCTTAATCTGCCTCTTCCTCTTCCGCGGTGCGTTCTGCTCCTCGGTGAGCAGCCCTGTTGTCTTCTGGGAACTGTGTGTGTTCCCAGAACACCACGGGGCCATTCACAGAACAGAGCGCCGCGTCGCTCGCGCGTGCGCAGTAGGAAACTGGCAGTGAAGCCGCAAGGCTCCACTGCCTGTTTCCCTTATTTAGGATGGCGGGGCCGGGACCCGAGAGCCGAGGGACGGGTTGGCCTCGGGCAGCCGACATCGGGGGCACCCAGGATCGGTAAGTACTTATTTAAAGTCAGCAGCTACAATGTTAGTAGCTGCTGACTTTAAAATTTTCTTTTTTTTAGGACGGAATCCCGCTTTAAATCAACTCGATTTAAATCATAATTTTTAAAGAGCAACTGTCATCTCTGTCCCGCAGCGGCTCCTCCTCTGACTCGATGTTGATTCACCAACAGTCCCATTCACTTTTTTGGGACGGCTGGTGATGTGGCAGTGACAGAAGGTGAGGGACGTGGCAGGAGTAGGTGAGTGGATGCCCGCTAACAGGTGCTGCCATGATGGATCTGCAATGACAGGTGCTCTTTACATGTAAGGACTCATTCTTGCTGGTAGTTAGAATCTTTAATATTCTTTTATCGAGCCACCAGGCCTTACATCTTTGTTGCGTTTTGCACCCATACCTGCTTTACCCATAGGTAGACGAACTTCATTAAAATATTCCCAAACCCGGTATCTTTTATGGCCTGCTGCCATTTTGCTCCTCAAGGGAGGAATAAAGCTCTTCAATCTATGTGCAGAAAGATCACAAGGTAAATAAGCTGCTTAATAGGTTTCACTTTCATTTTTACTGCTTGCCCTTCCTCCTCACACTTAGAGCCTGGTACAGATGCATTTCTCTTCCAACAATCATACAGTTTGTATTGTACATAGATTTGAAAAACAATTGGATAAAGGGTTATTCCTGAACTTTGTTTTATCTCATGGTTACTGTGAAATTGTGTGAATGTATCAATGCAGTGCATGTTATCTCAGCTTGCAGAGCTTGGATTCATTGAATGAGTTTACCAAAAATGTAAATATTGCATAATATACAGCCTCATGCTACATAACTAAGCTCCATTTCATGCTGAATAAACTAAATTATTAATGTATCTTAACCTCTTCCCACCAGCCGTCAATTGACGGCTGGGCGGCTCGGCTTTCATTCTGGGTGGACGTCATATGACGGCCCTCCAGAACGACCGTGGGGGCGCACATCGCGGCGATCGGTGGTGTGTCAGTCAGACACACCGCTACATCGATCTCGGTAAAGAACCTCTGACGGAGGCTATCAGTGCCCAGCAGTGCCACCCATAAGTACCCATCAGTGCCACCTATATCAGTGCCCATCGTCAGTGCCACCTAATTGGTGCCACCTTATCAGTGCCCATCAGTGAAGGAGAAAACGTACTTGTTTACAAAATTTTATAACAGACAAAAGATGAAAATTTTAGTTCTTTTTTATTCGTTTAGCAACAAATAAAAAACGCAGAGGTGATCAAATACCACCAAAAGAAAGCTCTATTTGTGGAAACAAAATGATAAAAATTCTGTTTGGGTACAGTGTAGCGTGACCGCGCAATTGTCATTTAAACAGCGACAGCTGAAAATTGGCTTGGGCAGGAAGGGGGTGTAAGTGCCTGGTATTGAAGTGGTTAAATAGAAAAATATCTTTAGTTAGATTTTTACTCCAAAAGCATTTTATTAAAATAGATTTGATAACAAATGAAATCAAAAATACTTTTTTTTTTTTTTTTTTAATAGAGTTTTATCCACCCTGGTTTCTAAAAAGTCAGCAGCTACAGTATTTGTAGCTGCTGACTTTTTAAATTATTTTTTTTTTCTAGAGACTGAAAATACTCTTTAAGGCCCCTTTCACACTGGGGCGGTAGGGGGCGTCGGCGGTAAAACAGTGCTATATTTAGCGCTGTTTTACCGCGGTATTCGGCCGCTAGCGGTGCGGTTTTAACTCCCCGCTGGCGGCCGAAAAAGGGTTAAAACCCCTCGTATATCGCGGCTATAGCGCGGCTATAGCCGCGGTATTGCCGCGCTGTCCCATTGATTTCAATGGGCAGGAGCGGTTTAGGAGCGGTGAATACACCGCTCCTTTACCGCTCCAAAGAAGCGGCTGACAGGAGATTTTTTTCTTCTCCTGCCAGCGCACCGCTTCAGTGTGAAAGCCCTCGGGCTTTCACACTGAACAAACAGCGGAGGCTGTTTAGGGGCGGTTTGCAGGCGCTATTTTTAGCGCAATAACGCCTGCAAACCGCCCCAGTGTGAAAGGGGTCTAAAGTATTACTAAAGGTCTAAAACCTTTTTTTTTCATTTTTGGATAGAGTAAGGAAGGGTTCTAACCCTTCACCTCTTGTCTCATAGCCAAGACAGGAAATGAGAAGAAATCTCTCCATAGTGAGGAAATCCCTGGTTGTCACCAGAACGTCTGTCCCCATTTCATCTATATTCCTGTTTTGGTGTCAACCCAAAATTTTGGGATTTTCTTTCACTCTTGGTGATAATGGTCGACTAGAGAGGGTGGTTCTCCCTGATAGGGGCACAGACAGTAATAAAAACCTGACAGGGGTTCTAATCCCGCTCCACTCTATCCAAAACTAAAAATATACTTTAGAGCCATAAACCAGCCATAGACAGATCAAAATGCTGAACTGGCCGAATTTCCATCCATCTATCTATGAACAGGCTGGTTGTACCGAAGTTGATCTATCTAGCAACTTCAGTACAACCAGCCTGTTGTTTTTTAAAATTTTTTTTATTTAGATCACTGCTGGCAGCTATAGCCGCCAGCAATGATCATTGTATTCTGACTCTGTCAGAGTACAATAACGCAGAGGGAGGGATCTCCCTATCCACACAGACTGTTGATTGGGGGGAATCAAACAGTTTTGCATAATGTTTGGCCTGCCTTAGTAAAGGCTAACCCTATTCTTAAACATATTCCCTCCCACCTCTTACCTATCCTGCCTACCCTGTATACAAAAAGATCTGTGCATGTACATTTTTTTTTGTTTTTTAGTCCGGTCACGTGATTCAGCAGCTCTGACTCCTTTGTGTCAGGCAGTGCTTGACAACGTCTTGTGAATTCCCGGAGATGTGACGTCACCCACAGGCTCCCATCGCCTCTCTGTTGTCAGAGCTCCCTGGCTTTTTTTCTCTTTTCTTGCAGCAGCCGCTCTTTGACACAGGGGGGCTGGAGCTGCGG